>NC_058130.1:78899806-79015174 GCF_016433145.1 Gracilinanus agilis | reverse complement strand
TCTTTCTTTCTTTCTTTCTTTCTTTCTTTCTTTCTTTCTTTCTTTCTTTCTTTCTTTCTTTCTTTCTTTCTTTCTTTCTTTCTTTCTTTCTTTCTTTCTTTCTTTCTTTCTTTCTTTCCTACTGTGATTGGACTTTATGACCTTGAAATCAAGAAACCTGATCAGATGAAGAACATTTTGTTTTCTTTTGTTTCTATCCCCAGCCACCAATTTATGGCCCCACTATTTGAAAAAGAAACCTTCTATTTCTTATATACTAACATACATACTAAAATGTTCCAAGTTTAAAAACTAGAAACCCTATAATCCCATGATCTATTATTATTCTCTTCACACGCTCCTCTCATACACATAATTTTCATAAGATAGTTTTCATCTTTTCAATGATAATCACAGATTTGTTTGTTTTTTCCTGACCTTGGATTATCCATATATAGTGATTCTTTGTCTTTTGTGGCACATATACTTTCTTTGGAGTATTAGCAATGTAGACTATTACAATTCGTACCAAAATAGTAAAATTGATTAATCTCTATAATTTTTGAGTGGGTATGGGGAAAAGGACAAAAACATGAAGCATTCACTGGCTCCATAGAGTATCTAGGAGGTTGGGAGAACTGGAATAGGAGCAGAAGGTCGTGATATTAGAATACTATATTTTTGTTGGGCATCTTAATATTAATTTTAAAGCTTAAAGGAGCCCTCAAGACCACATTAATCCAAACTCTTCATTTTATCAATAATGAAATGGGCAGTATATACAGTAACAGAAATAATGTATGGTGATCAATTGTGAATGACAACTATTATCAGCAAGGCAAAGATCCCAAACAACTCCAAGGGACTCATAATAAAAGATTATCCACTTCCAAAGAAGGAACTAATGAAGTTTGAATGCAGATTGAATTGAAGCATACCATTCTTCATTTCATTGAAGCATATCATTTCTTTCATGAATTTTTCTCCAGTATAGGTAGGATGTCTCTTCTTTCATAACATGATGAACATGGACATATGAATTACATGATAGCACATGTACAATTTGTATCATATTACCTGCAACCACAGAGAATGGGAGGGTTGGGAGAAAGAAAAAAAATTGGACTGCAGAATGGCAGAAAAAGAATCTTAAAAATTTGACATGTAGGGGGCAGATGGTAGCTCAGTGGAGTGAGAGTCAGGCCTAGAGATGGGAGGTCCTAGGTTCAAATCTGGCCTCAGACACTTCCCAGCTGTGTGACCCTGGGCAAGTCACTTGACCCCCATTGCCTACCCTTACCGCTCTTCTGCCTTGGAGCCAACACACAGTATTGACTCAAAGACAGAAGGTAAGGGTTTAAAAAAAAATTGACATGTAGATGGAATTGTGAATTGATCCAACCATTCTGGAAAGCAATTTGGAATTATAACTAAAGGGATTTAAAAGAATGCTTGCCCTTTGATCCAGAAATACAACTTCTGGGTTTACAAAGAGATAAAAAATGGGAAAGATTCTGTTTATACAAAAGTATTCATAGTTGCATTTTTTGTGTCAAAAAATTGGAAAATGAGGGGATGTCCCTCAGTTGGGAAATGGCTGAACAAATTTTTCTTTATGATGGTGATGGAATACTACTGTGCTATAAGGAATGTTGAACTGGTTGATTTCTATAAGAACTGAAAAGTCTTACTTGAACTGATGAGGAATGAAATAAGCAGAACCAAGAGAACATCATACAAAGTAACTGAAACATTAAGGGATAATCAAATGTAATTGGCTTTGCTACTAAAACCAATGCAATGATACAGGACAACTCAGAATGCTATTCACATCTTTGGAAGAACTGTCAGAATAGAAAACCAGAAGAAATCATATGATTTCTCACATGTTTGTATGGGTTTTGGGTTTGGGTTTTAAAAATTACTCTGTTACAAAAATTAATAATATGAAAATAGAATTTGAGTGATAATATATGTGTAACCCAGCAAAACTGCTTGTCAGTTCTGAGATGGGGAGAGAACAGGGGAGAGAAACAACAAGAATCATGTAGCTGTGGGGAAAAATTTTTAAAAATTTCACATATTCTGAAAAAAATGAAGTGGAACATTGCCCCAAATAAGAGAAGTCATCTTATGTTTCACTGAAATTGGCCTTTACATCATTTCTCATAGATCAATTTCTTTATATTCACATAGTATAATTTGTAAGGCAACTCACCAATTAATTGCTATTCTCTTTCATTTTCAATTCTTTGCTAATACAATAAAGTGGCAATCAATATTTTCCTCTTTCTTGAGTCTTGTGATAGAGTCCTAGTAGTTGTAATATTGGTCAAGGGTTCTGTAAAGTTTCCTAATTTTTGAGATACGGTTCCAAATTACCTTCCTGAATAGCCAGAACAATTCACAACCATGCTTTCTCTAATACTCTCTAACTTATGTCATTTTGCTCTTTGTTCACCTTGGTTAATCTTATGGGAATGAGGATAAATCTTGGAGGGAAAATTAAAATAGCAATAGTGTTTTCCTTGAGCAAATGAGAAGATGGAAGGCCACAAAGGATTTTCCTCTCCCTATTCCTATACAATGAATTTAAATAGCTAAAACATATTGTCTATATAGCACTATAGAAGAAGTACTTTTTAAGTTTGTCAGACAACTTTAGCTTTTATTTTTTTATTTATCTGATTAATAATATTTGGAATAATATTTATATGACTATTAAATAGCTTTAATTTCTTCCTTGGAAATCTACCTATTCATGTCATTAAGTATTATCAACTGGCAATAACTCTTAATCTTATAAATTTATATCAATTTCTTATATGTCCTGGAAAAAACACTTTTCAAGGAAATATTTCAGAAAATTTCCCTGGTTACTAAGTTTTCTTCTCCTTTTAACTGCATTATACTTGTTTTGTAAAACTTGTTGATTTTGTTTATTAAAAATGTCCATTTTATCTCCTATGATACCCCCTATATTTTATGAATGTTATATATATGAATGTTATATACATTTATAACTTATATTGTTATAAAATATTGGTTTATATTTGGTTTATGCCAGACTGCTTTTCAATTTCCCCAGCTATTTTTGTCACTGTGAGTTTTTACTTCTGTAAATATGGTCTTTGGGTACTTTAAAAACTATGTAAGTATGTCTATTTGCTTCAGTTTGTTGTATACTTAATCTCTTCCACTCATCAACCTCTCTCTTTGTAATGTAAACAGGCTTCAAAGTGAGAAGTGCCATTTTTTCCCTTCAAGGCAAGTACCTTTCCTCCTAAGAATATTTATGTTAAAATCATCACTATTCTTTTTACCTGCCCAACCTCAAGAAAATTATGAAGCTATCTTGACTCATTATTCTATTTCACCCACTAAATCCAGTTATTACTTCTGCTGATTGTTCCTTCCAGATACATTTCATCCTTCTCTTCTGCTTTTTTTTTTTTATATTTTGTCTGCCTTGAATGGAACATAACCTCATTGAGGCCAGGGAACATCTTTCTTTTCAGAATTTGTATCCCTAGTGCTTGGCATAGTGACTGATACATAGCAGGTATTTACTATATGTTTATTTTAATTATATTCTGAACCATTTTATTTTTTCTTTATAAAGAAAAAATTATAAATTGGATCTTTTGCAAAAGTGTCAAGTGACATCTATGGTCCATTTCTCTACACTCAGTTTTAAATCAACTTTGTTGATTTAATGAATGAAAGTAAGAGATTAACAGCTGAAAGACACTTTAAGAATATGAACAAAGGTTCTCATGTTATAATTAAATCAGAAAAATGAGTCCAATAGAGGTTAAACAATTTAGCCAAGTCTGCATATATTGTACCAAGTGATTTAGCAAAGATTTAAAAAGGATTACTTTGATCATGACACCCTCTTGCTTAAATATAATGAATATGTCTCTATCTTCATGCTGTAGTAAATAAATTTCAAATTTTTCATATTTAATAAATTCACTGAGCTATCCTCAACCAACATTTCCATCTTTATTAGTCATTAATCCTATACTAACATTGCTCTCCAGGTTTTGCTATAAAATCCTTTGTCCTAAGCACCAAAGAGTTTTTACATATACAATCTACTGGTCAGCCTTAACAGATACAATAATATAAAAGGCTTAATGCCACTTAGAACATTGTATGTGGGGGGTAAAATATGTGAAATGGTAGAAATTAAGAAATTTACATACTATTAGACTGAAAGTTGACATATTAAATCTGACATATTCTTTACAATAGACAAGGGATTTCCATTCTTAGTTCAGATCATTGATTTATTTCCTAATATTTTCATTAGATGGTTATATTATAATTGTGATTACATCACAATTCATGTCATTGGCAGCATCTTCCTAACTTAGTTAATCCTAGCCAGTTGCTGGAAATATCTAAAGGCTAAATTACTTGTTCAGGGTCACACAGGAAAAAAGGCCAAAGGAATGATTTCAGCTCAGGTTTTCTTGACTTCCCAACACTCTATCCTTGATTTGACAATATTTTCTTATATATTCTGTCTTTATCTATATATGCAGTCTAATTAATATGGCAAGAGTATGTTTAGTTGGATCTCATAAAATTTTTATTTCTTTCAAGTTTTTCTTTCTTTCAAGGTTTTTTTTTTAATTTTGCAATACTACATTGTCATTTCCCTAGACCATTTTTATGCCCATATTCTTATTAATTTCTATAATCTTTGTTGTTCTTATAGAATATTGCAAAGTAAAAGTGAAATAATTATCCCAGTAAGTTTGATGTTGTACCAGAATTTCTTTATGCTGAGACATCTTCTGTTTTTTTTTAACAATTCATAATTTTCTATGTATGTATTTCTTTATTATTGCTCTTAATATTAAATAGTAGGATGTGTTAAGTCTACAGTAGTTATCATTTTTAGTCTTGTGTAATTAACCTCTCCTTATAACTTTCTATTAATAAAATCACAGAAGTTGAATGGTGAGCTTTCACATTGTACATAACGAACTTGTTCTAAGATAAGAGGAAGACATTTTATTGTTCTGTTAAATCAAGATTCCCTTCATATCTTTATGCTATAACTGTAATTAATTTTAGTATAAAATGATGCTTAATTATAAATATGTTTTTGCTTAAATTTGTTTTCCAACTATAAAAGCATATTGTATTCCCTATCCAGGATATCTCTAAATGAGAATGATATTAATAATTTACAGATTAATTTCAAAGTAAGAATGACATAGTTTTCTCTTCATCAAATAATAGACATAGATGAAAAGCTTTTGTTTTGTTTTTCAGTTTCATTGCATATATTTCTACCATAAAGATTTTATTTACCAGATATTGATATTAATCAGATTCTTAAAAATATAATTGTATATTACTGTGAAGATCACATTTTAATAATCCTGAAAACAGAGGAATTAAAGGACAAAGAAGAATAACTGTAGAAAGCAGATTTATAAAAATGCATTTATTGAAAATATGATTTTACTCTAATATACATTTGCTAGAGCTGGAACTAGCAAATTTTGTCCCCAAGGCAAGCAATATTTAACATAACATTAAATCAACTTTTTAAGAAAAATTCATATGAGAGCAGTGGGAGGGCATAATCCTCTGTTAATGGTTCCCATTACAAGATCTAAGCTACAAAGGAGCTCACTTGACATGAAGCTGCCTAAAAGGAGTAAGTGATTGTCTAAAGGAAAAATCTAGTTGCTTCCAATTTTGACTAAATATTCTTGTTTATTTGGTATAAGGTCAATTGTTTCTAGCTGTTGAATGAGGGTCTGTGTCTAGACTTCAGTGTCCAACATCAATTACCTCATTTTCTCCCACCTCTGGTAAGTTCACATTATGCTGTCCTATGGCACCAAAGAATAATTTTCAATTGCAATGTGTATTTTCTCCCCCAATAAATATGCCAACAATTATATGCCTCTTTATATCACAGACTGTTGCCTCTTTGATAATGGTATTGAACCTTTTCTTCTTTTTTGCACTGAATATACTGACTTTATTGATCGTACCCAACCATTAATAATATTCTATGATTTTCATCTCTACTATTGGAGTGCTTTGCCAAAAAGACTGTGAATGGGATATGGGAACCACAGTATATGAAAAAAGGTAAAAGGTTAAGGATATAAGTTTCTCAGTGTTGGAACTTCTTTGGTTGGGGATGAAGATCCATAGCTTTCCAATTGACCTTGGAGGCAATGAAGAGTATAAGTTCTACTTTCCTATGATCATAATCAGGGCAGCTAGATGGCTCAGTGGTTACAGCACTGGGCTTGGAATCAGAAATATCTGAGTTCAAATCTAACCTCAGATACCAGCTATGAGACCTTGAGCAAAACACTTAATCTCATTTGTCATTATCTATTGAAGAAGAAAATTATAAACCATTCCAATATCTTTGCCAAGAAAATCTCTTGGATATTATGGTCCATATGGTCATGAAGTATCAGATACAATTAAATAACATAACCATAATCATTTTTATACCAGGAAAGAAACAATACAAAATGTTTTCTGAGGGTAATATCTGTACCAGCATCAAAGACAGAAGAGTAGGTGTCAATGTCAACATCAGAGGATCCATCCTATTCCTCGATATAACCCAGGATGCCCTTCAAGGGTCCCTCTAATGTTTGCTTCAACCCTTTTTTGATATCATATATGTTAGATTTCTTTAGGAGTCAGGCCATGTCTACAATAGATAAAGTGGGAAAAGGAATATGGGAGCCTATTCCTGTGAGCTTCCCATTCAGTTTAGTCTGGCTTGCCTCTAGCTTTAGCAGCACCATTGGAGGTTTTAAATGTTGTTTTAGGTAGCATCAAATCCATAGTCCACACTTTCATGATATATTGTTCCTAGAACCTCACCATTCAATATTGGTATAATCCTGTTTCTGGAAGAGGGTAATGGATTTTCCATTGTTCATCAGATTTCCTTTCTTATCCTTTACAGTGCCCTTGAACTTGCCACAGCTTTAATCATATCAGAACATATAAAGCATGTAGTTGAGGTTAATGAAGGGGTACATTGATGGTCTAAATGTTTACTCTGCCTGAGATGAATACAGCCCTGGTCACCAGGCACCAAATACTGCCAAATCCATTGACTCTAAGCTTCACTATTTTGCCCCTGGGATCTAGCTACATTAGCCAATCCATGCACCAAGTATGAGAGAAGACCTGAGAGTTCATTCCCTTTCTCTTTATCCACTTCCTGAGTAAAAAGTACTCTTATGTGTTCTGAATCTTTGTCAGCACAATCTTGAACAGCATTGTCTTCACCCAACATGTATAATTCTTAACAAATTCACCTATCGGGTATAATTCCTAACACATCCCCATATATATAGTTAATGAAGTATTTTTATTTTCACGTTCTTATCCTGTCTTCCTGTGTAAAGGGAACTCCTTCTCCTTAGAGTCATCTGACTTGTGTCCCTATGTCATGTGACTGGACATTACCTGAGAGCTCTCCAAACATAGATCACAGGTGACTTTCCTGGCCAAAAGTCACATGACATAGGTGCACAGGTCAGATGACCCCAGGGGGAGTGGGTTCCCTTTACACAATCCCCCCTGTGATTCTATTGGGAGACTAGCATGTTAAAAATCTCCCTACTTCGCATCTTGAGAGATTAATATGCCTAGTCTCCTCAATAAATCATTTCACATAACCACATGTCTCTAAGGCATCTTTTACTAGAGGTGTATAAAACATTGTACTTTACCTAGAGGGAATTACAACAATTTGGGGATACGAGAGAAATAAAAGAGAAAGAAAGCAAAAATGTTTGATTGACACATTGGCAAAAAGCCAGCTAGGGGGCACTCCCCTTTGGCATAAAAGTTTACATTCAGAATAAATGATATGTTCAACTCTCTTCAGTTCAGTTCATTATATCCCAAAGTTCATTCTGGATCTTTTGATGTAGTATGTGGTTTCTGTAGGTATCCTTATGGCATCTTCTCCAAAAGATTGACTTTATTGATTCAGGGTGTTGGCGATTTTCATTTCCTACAATTTCACTAAAAATATTTTAAACCTGGAATTTCAAGATAATTTTACATTCACCTATCTCCCTCTGTTTAATAAAGTTACCTGCCTTATCTAGAACAAACTCTCCCAGTGATTAAGGTATGTACTTATGCTAATTATAATGCATCTTTGTAATTCAATTTTTTTCTGATCAAACACCTTGGGTTTATAGTCAATAATCACTTTTAAATTAGGATATGATCATTATTCTATTCATTATCAAAATATATTTGTAAGGAAACCTGCCTGCTCTTGAAAACATCAATTTAAAATGATTAGGTCTATTAGCTCTGACTTGAATTAAGCAGAGTAAACAAATTTCTACACAACTTAGAATGAGTTCTGGTACCTTCTCTACCTCTGAACATTATGTATACAGAGATCAAAAACCTGCACTTTCTAATATCTCAACATCCCACTCTGTGAATTCTGATTCTACTCATCACAAACTCTAGTATAATTTGAATTTGCATTGATTTTAACCCACTCAATTAGAGTCAATCAGGAAGAACTTTACAGATATATCCTTTTATCTTCAAAATAGTCCTCTGAACAGAGCTAAGGTGGCAGAGTAAAGGCAAGGACTCAGTGAAGCTCTCTCAAATTCCTTTCCAAACAGCAATAAAATAAAGCCTCAAAACAAATTCTAGAGCAGCAGAATCAGCCAAAGGATGGAGTGAAGCAATTTTAATTTAATCAATAACTTAAAATGTTAGTAGGAAAGGTCTGTCTCATTGCGACAAAAGTGGAACATAATTCACTGTAGGCTGCACCCAAGACTGGCAAGCCAGATGCAGAAATTGGTGGCCTTCTGAAACAGCAAAGGTTATGGTGTCTGAAGTTCTTAATCCAGAGATGGCAAGGAGGTTGGAGAATTGGTCAGAAGGAAATTATAGGGAATGATATTGATACTGAAAGAAAGATTCTGTTGCATTACCCATACAGGTTTCCAAGTTACAGTCTCAGAGAAAGGAGGGTCACTAAGAGAAGTTGAGATGGTGGTCACAGTTACGTGGCATAAAAGACTGTTTATAGGGGCAGCTGGGTAGCTCAGTGGATTGAGAGCCAGGCCTAGAGACAGGAGGTCCAAGGTTCAAATCCGGCCTCAGACACTTCCAAGCTGTGTGACCCTGGGCAAGTCACTTGACCCCCATTGCCCACCCTTACCACTCTTCCACCTATAAGTCAATACACAGAAGTTAAGGGTTTAAAAAAAAAGATAGTTTATAAACACTTGCAGATGATGGAACAGACTGGTAGAGCAGTGAACATGTCTCTCCCTCAGTCATACCACTTAGGAATAATGGCAAACTTATAAACCCCTAGAAATAGGTCTAAAAACAGCAGAACAAAAAATCCTAATGCTGGGGATAGTATGCTCAACTGTAGGAACAGAGACCAACTGTAAAACTCATGAATTAAGTCAATAAATAGGTTGGAAAATAAGCAAACAACAGCAACAAGAAGAACTTGACCATGGTATGTTACTTTAAAGAAATATAAATTGGCATCAGGTCCAAAAAATAATTCCTAAAAGAACTCAAAAAGGAACCAATAGCTTAGGAAAGGAGGCACAGAAAATACTGAAGAAAATAAAACTTAAACTAAAACAGAATAAACCAAATAATAAGAGACGCACAAAAATCTACTGAATTAGTCAAATGGAAAAACACACAAAAGAAAATATACAGCCTAAAAAAGGAATTTGGAATTATGCTCAAAAGGCTATAAAATAGGGGGCAGCTGGGTAGCTTAGTGGATTGAGAGTCGGGCCTAGAGACAGGAGGTCCTGGGTTCAAATCCGGCCTCAGACACTTCCCAGCTGTGTGACCCTGGGCAAGTCACTTGACCCCCATTGCCCACCCTTACCACTCTTCCACCTAGGAACCAATACACAGAAGTTAAGGGTTTAAAAAAAATTTTTTTAATTTAAAAAAAGGCTATAAAATAATGCATACCATGTGATCCAGTGATACCACTCCTGGGTCTGTATCCCAAAGAAATTTTTTAATGGGATAGGATCCATTCATGCAAAAAATATTTATAGCTGCTCTTTTAGTGGTGGCAAAGAATTGGAAACTAAAGGGATGTCCATCAATTGGGGAATGGCTGAACAAATTGTTGTATATGATAGTGATGGAATACCATTGTGCTATAAGGAATGATGAACAGGATGATTTCATAAAGAGCTGGAAATATCTACATGAACTGATGCAGAGTGAAATAAACAGAGCCAGGAGAACATTTCAAACAGTAACTGCAATATCGTAGAACAATCAAAGGTGATTGACTTTGCTACTAATAGCAATACAATAAGGCAAGAAGATTCTGAGGAATTTATGAAAAGGAATGTCATTCACCTCCAGAGAAAGAACTGCTGGAGTTGAAATGCAGATGAAAACATACAAGGGAGTAGGTTCTGTGGTTTTGGTTTTATGAGATTATTCACTCACAAAAATTAATAATATGGGAATAAAAAATTAAAATGAGCCAAATGAAAGCTAATGACTTCATGAGACATCAAGAAAAAATCAATGAAAGTTAAAAGAATGAAAAAAAATAGAACAAAAGATAAAATATCTCCTGGAAAAAAGCAATTGATCTAGAAAATTAATATGTCTAAGAATATCTAAGAATTTTGGATCTACTTTGGTGATTCTCAAAAGGGCTCTACCACCCCCTGGTGGGTGCTACAGTGATCCAGGGGGTGGTGATGGCCACAGGTGCATTTATATTTCCTATTAATTGCTATTAAATTTTTTTAAAAATTAATTTCCAGGAGGCTAAGTAATATTTTTTCTGGAAAGGGGGTGGTAGGCCAAAAAAGTTTGGGAACCACTGGACTACTTGAAAGTCATGATCAAAAAAAGAGTTCATACATTATCTTTAAAATTTTTTTCAAGGAAAACTGTCCTGATAGTATAGAAAAATAAGTTAAATAGAAATTGAAATAACTCACAGATCACTTCCTGAAAGATCCTAAAAGAAATATCTCCCAGGAATATTGCAGCCCAGTTGCAGAACTCCTGGGCCCAGGAGAAAATGTAGCAAGCAGCCAAAAAGAAATAATTCAAATATTGTGGAGTCACAATTAGAGTAACACAAGAGTTAGCAGCTTCTATATTGAATGATAAAAGGACCTGGAATATGATATTCCAGGAGTAAAAGGAACTAAGACTTCAACCATAAATCATTTACCCAGCAATCTGAGTACAATCCCTCAGGGTGGGGGTGGGGGGGTAGGAAATGGTTATCCAATTAAATAGAGGACTTTCAAACACTTCTGATGAAAAGACAAGAGTTGAATGGGAAATTTGATTCTCAAATACAAGACTCATGTGAAGTCAAAAAAACAAACAAACAAACAAACAAATAAATAAAGAGCATAATAGGAAACAAATCAAAAGACATTCAATAAGGTTAAACTATGTACATATCTACAAAGGAAGATGATTCTTTTTATTCCTTTTCTTTTTAAACATTTAGCTTCCATCTTGGAATCAATACTATGTATTGGTTCCAAGACAGAGAGTGGTAAGGGCTAGACAAGGGGTGTCAAGTGACTTGCCCAGGGTCACACAGCTAGGAAGTCTCTGTGGTCAGCTTTGAACTTAGTACCTCCCATCTCTAGGTCTGGCTCTCAATCCACTGAGCCACCCAGCTGCCCCCTATTCTTATTACTCCAAAGAACTTCATCATTATTAAGGTAGAAGTAGTATACATAGACATAGGGTAAAGGTATGACTTGAATATGACGGGGTCATATCTAAAAAAATTACGGAAAAAGAAAGAGCGATGCATTGGGAGAAGGAGAAAGGGAAGAATATAATGGGGTAAAAAAACATCAAATAACTTTTCCAGGGGAAGGGAAGTTCAGGCAGATGGAGAAGGGAGCACTGTGCCTAACTCTCATCATAATTGACTCAAAGAGAGAAAAACATACACAATCAATTTGGTTATGTAATATATCTTAAAATACAGAAAAAATAGGAGTAAAATGATATAATAGAAGAGGGCAAGAAATGGGTTGAGAAAGGAGAGAAAATTTATAGTTCTGGTTTTAGAAGTGAAATAGTTTTTGAGATTGACAGAATCAAGAAAGAGAAAAGGAAAAATCAGGGGAGAATAATACAGAATAATCATACTGGTGGGAAAATTTTACAAGTATCTCTAATTACTGCCTCTTTTCTCAAATACATAGAGAAATATTACAAATACATAAGAATGCAAGTCATCTCCCAATTGATAAATAGTCAAAGGATATGAATAGGCAGTTCTTAGCCAAAGTGATTAAAGCTCTCTATAATAATGTAAAAAGATGCTTTAAGGCACTATTAATTAGGGGAATGCCAATTAAAACTACTCTGAGGTACCACCCCACATCTATCAGATGGACTATTATGAGAGAAAAAGGAAAATGACAAAACTTGGAAGGGAATTGGGAAAACTGAGTCACTAATACACTGTAGGCCAAGTAGGTGTAAACTATATCAACCATTTGGGAGAGCAATTTTGACCTATGCACAAAGAGCTATGGGATAGTACATATCTTTTGACAAAAAAATACCATTACTGGTTTGTAAACAAAAGAGATATAAAAAATAAAATGGGGATGGACCCATATATAAAAAAATATTTAAGGCAGCCCTAAGATAATTTCAAAGAAATAGAAAGTAAGGGGATACCCATTCATTGGGGAATGGCTGAGTAAGTTATAATATATGATTGTAATAGAATACTGTTATGCTGTAAGAAATAACCAACAAAAGAAGCTCAGGAAAATATAGAAAGATTTACATGAACTGAAGTAGAATGAAGTAAGCAGAATTACAGGAGCATTGTGGATAGAGATAGCAATACTTTGTATTCTCAACAATTTAGAAATTCAAAATAATCCAAAAGAAATGATTAAAAAAACTGTCATTTGCTTCCAGAGAAAGAAATGGTGGTATTTGAATCCAGACCAAAGTAAGCTTTTTTTTTTCTTTTTAAAAAGTTCTTTCCACAAAAGGCCTGATATGGAAATATATATTATTTCACATTTAAAATCTATATCAGATTGCTTACCATCTCAACTGGTGGTGCTATGGGGTGAGAATTTGAAATTCATAATTATTTTTAAAATGATAGGAACTTTTTCTGCATATAATTTGGAAAGATTAAAGTACACTTTAAAACCTTTTAAAGGAAACAAAGAAATTGAATGCAAATAGCTTATGAAGCAAAACTTTTTTTTATTCTTTGGCTAGAAAAATATGAGACATATCAATCATGTTCTCAATGACTCTTTCCACTATTATGAACCTGGTCACCCAAAGGATAGAAAATATATTTAGCAAGGACAAAGAGGACTTGTTATTTCTGTGTGAATTTTATATAAACTGTACCTCTTATTACTTTCAAAAACCAATTTTAGACATTATCAGTCCCTCCCTTTGACTGCACACATGTGTACTATGGAAGGGATCACAGGTCAGGTAGTTCCCTGGTATCCTATAAAAAGGCTGTCCCCTAGTCCTGTGTATCTGTTGGTTGCCAGAAAATTAGTCTGTGATGCAGACTGAGGTCATTTGTCCACCCAAAGAGACTTAGGAGGAGAGACATCATCAGGAGTTTTCAGAAAGGGGTTAGAGGGAAGATAGAGTCAAAATGGCTGCTCAGAAGCAGAAAAAGTAGAGTTCTCTGTTAAAAACCTTCCACACTAATAAAAAACAAAGTGCTTCAAGGGGGACAGAAAACCAAATCCAACAACAGTATAGAGTCAAGGAACCTTCCTTCTAGATTCAACGTAAAAGGTATGCAGAGAAGACTGAATCGTGGGTTTAAGGAAAAGAAAGAAGAAAGGCCCTAGAACCCCTTCCCCACCAATTGTGCTGAAATTCCAGCAGTTACTGGTGGCAAGGGCTCCAGCCCTGAGTGAGTGCCTTGCTACCACAGCTATGTGAGGCTCAGGGCTCTGACCACAACTGGTAGGGAGGCAGCTGGAGGAGAAGGGCAGAGAGGAGGGCAGCCTGGTTACAGCCTTCAGCCACCATTCTCCATCTTGGGATTCTGCATCTGGGGGTTTTGACATTAGAACACATCCAGTTCTGCAGATCAGCTAGGCCTGTTTAATCCCATCTATCAATAGTATAGATAAGAAGCCTTCAGAGGGCAGGGAAGCTCAATCTCCAAACCACTCCCCCATCTACTGTGCTGAGAACCTCAGTAAGAATTTGGCTGACTGCGATCCTAAGGCAAAGGCTGCAACCAGGACCGAGTACCTTGGTACCACCATTGGAAGCTTAGGGCTCTGACCTGGCAGCTGGCAGAAAGGAGTATAGAGGAGGATGAGGGTAATTACCTTCAGCCTCTATGACTTCACTTTCACCTTCGGTTTCTTCTGGCACCTGGGGAAGATCTGGTCACAGGGCTCATTAATACTACATCAGCCTAATCTAGTTAATCAGCAAAGCAGAGACAAAACCCCCTTTAGGACAGAATAGCCCAAACCTACAAATCCAGCAAATAAACAGAGAAACAGGATTATAGCCAATGAAGTGGGGGAAAGAAGGAAAAATGTAAGTGAACAACCAAAAAGGAAAAAAGAAATTATAATTGATGGCTTCTATTCAGATAATGAACAAAAAGCAAATGGAACAGAGAAGGATCAAGGAACATCAAGAAAAAATACAACAACTTCAGTGAACTGGACACAGGCTTTGGAAGAACTCAAAACACAATTCAAAAAAACAATTAAGAAAGCCTGAAGACACTTGGGAAAAGAACTTAAAAAGCAAAATAGATCATCCCGAAACAGAGGTGCATGAACTAAAACAAGAAAATAGTGTTTTAAAAGCCAGAATTGATGAGCTTTTAAATGTAGCAAAGAAAGTGAACAATGACCTACAAAGAAAAACAGACCAAAAAGAAAAGGATGACCAAAAAGCCACGGATGAAATTCAGTCTTTAAAAGTTAGAATTCAACAATGAGAAACAAATTACTTTACAAGGCAGCCTGGGTCTATAAAACAAAATTAAAAGAATGAAAAAAATTGAGGAAAATGTGTAACACCTCGTTGATAAAACAACAGAGCTGGAAAAATAGATACAGGGGATACAATTTAAAAAGTTTTGTGGAATTGCTCATTGGCCCTAGGAGGGGGGAGGGAGAAGGGAAGGGAAAAAAACTTGAATCAGGTATTCATGGAAAAAGCTTCAAAATTAATTAATTAAATAAAAAGGAAAATAAATAAATTAAATGAATTAATTTAAAAAAAGGGGTTGGAGGAAGTGTCTCTCTTTCTCTCTCTCTGCTGGGCTAGATACTTCTTAGCATGGCTGCTTTTGACTAGTGAATGGAGAAAGAGTTGCAAACTAAAATTATTTAGGCATGGCCAAGTGATTATGTGACTATATATTTCTCTCTCTCATTTACTCCAACTTTCACTCATAAATGATTATGAATACACAATCTCCAGAGAATTATAATTATAGCATTTCTAATGACTTGGGCAGAATGTTCTTGTTTATAGATAAAGTTAAAGATAAAGTTTTCATCCATCTAAACAAAAGACAGGTCTCAGTCCAATTAGATGCCTTGAAGTTAAGGAGTGATCACATTAGATTGAGAACTGTCTGACTATTAGAGGTTAGGGTTTTGGGAAAATGATTTCACATAGAAATGTTGCTAAAAATCTTTAGTGTAAAATTTAAGTGAAGAAAAATGATCCTAAAAAGATAGAATTGGTGAAATTGAAAGGGAGATAGAAAATCTCAGTGAAGAAAATGATCTTTAAAAATTAGAATTAAGCAAGTAGAAGCTAATTATTCCATGAGAGATCAAGAAACAGTAAAGCCAATAAAAGGAGAATAAAAGGAGGAGAAAATGTGAAAAATCATTTTGGAAAAGCACCAGATCTGGAAAACATATCCTGGTGAGATATTTTAAATATTATTGGACTTTCTGAAAACCATGATCAAAAAAAGCACCTACATATCACATTTCTAGAAATTATCAATGAAAATTTTCCTGATTATCTTAGAATTAAAGGTTAAGCTAAAAAAGCAAAGAATCTACTGATCACTTTTTAAAAGAGCTCCAAAAATGAAAAATCCAAGAAATATTATAGCCAAATTATACATCTCTCAGGTCAAGGTGAAAATTTAGCATATATCTTTAAAGAATTAAAATTTCATTTAGGCCCAATTAGGATAACAGAAGATTTAGCAGCTTATACATTATGTATTGTTGAGTTTTAAATTATTATTTATGAGGGTAATAGAATACTGTTGTGCTCTAAGGAATGATGAAGAGGATGATTTCAGAAAGAACTAGAATGACCTATGTGAATTGATGCATACTGAAATAAAAAGAACCACAAAAACACTGTATACATTAATAGTAATATTAGAATGATTAACTGTAATCAACTTAATTATTATAGGCAAATCAATGATTCAGGACAATTCTGAGGGGTTTATAACAAAGAACGCTATCTACCTCCAGAGAAAGAACTGTTGGAGTCAGAACACTGATTAAAGTATATGATTTTTCAACATTTTATTTGGGTTTATGTTTTCAGGTTTTGTTTTTATAAGATTATTTGCTTACAAAAATGAACAATATGAAAATATGCTATACATGATAATACATGTATAACCCAGATCAAATTCCCTGCTAGTACCAGAAGGGGGAAGAGAAGGGAGGGAAAGAGATAAGTTTGATCACATAACTTAGGAAAATTTGTGTGGATATTTGTTATTACACACAACTGGTAATAAATAAACAATTTAAAAAAAAAAGAAAAGATTAGTGGGTTTGGGGTTGTAATACAATATTCCAGAGGGCAAAGAAGCTAGTATTGCAATGAAGAATTATATAATCAGTAAAACTGAGTATAATTCTTCTTGGAAAACATTTGTATGTAAAGAAATAAAGTACTTTCAAGCATTCCTGATAAAAAACAATGTTGAAGAGAAAATATGACTTCAAATACAAGACTTAAATGAAGCATATGAAGGTAAATAAGAAAGATAAATCATAAGAGATTCAATAAGATTAAACTGTGTGCATTCCTGCATAGCAAGTTGATATTTATAATAACTTTTAAGATATTTATATTTAAGATATTTATAACTTTATCAATATTTGGGCAATTAGAAGGATTATACATAGACAGAAGTCATGGATTTGACTTGACTATTATGGGATGATATACAAAACCAAAACAAAACAAAATAAATGGGTCAGAAAGAAAAATGCACTGGGAAAAATGGGAAGGAAAAGGTAGAATGAGATAAATTATCTCACAGAAAAGAAGCACAAAAGAACTTTTACAGGGGAGAGGGAAATAAATGAAGTACAGCATGTAACCCTTATATTCATGATAAAGTTTCAAAAAGAGAATAACATATATACTTAATTTTGTATAAAAAGCTATTTTATCATATAGGCAAATAGGAGAGGAAGAGGATAAAAAAAGAGGGTGGCCAATGGAGAGGAAAGAAGATTGGGTGAGGTCAGAAACAAAAAAAATGAGAAGGACCAGGAATGATACTAGAAAAAATTAGGGAAACATGAAATAATCTATCAGATATTTGAATGAGGGAAGAATTTATAACCAAACAAGGTAAAGAGCATTACTAGATGTAAAATACATTCCTTTTATTATATTAAATTAAAAAGGATTTGTACAAACAAAACGAATGAAGCCAAGATTAGAAGGAAAGCAGAAAAATCAGGAAAAATATTGCAATTATTTCTAATATGGGGCTCATTTCTGAAAATATAGATAACTGAGAAAAATTTATAAAAAATCAAACAATTCTCAAATTGATAAATGGTAAAAAGTATAAATAGGCAGAAGAAGAAGCTATGTATAGCCAAATGAAATCACTATTGAATAGAGTAATTCAAATTAATACAAATCTGATGTACCACACTTCACGTCTATCAGATTGGCTAATATGACAGAAAACAAAACTTATAAATGTTGGAGAGATTGTGGGAAAATTAGTACAATAATGCACTATTAGTGTATTTGTGAAAGAATACAATTTCTGTTCTGGAGAACAATTTGGAATGATGCCCCAAAAGCTTTAAACTATGCATATACTTTGACTGAGTAATGCTACTTTTAGGTTTATATCCCAAAGAGATTTTTAAAAATGTAAAGAAAAAAAAGACATATAATGACAAACATTCTTATAACAGCTGTTTTTTGTCATGGCAAAAGTGGCAAAGAATTGAGAATTTAAAGGATGCCCATCAATTGTGTCAACACTGAATAAGTTTTGTTACGATTGTGATGGACTATTGAATTATAAGAAATTACAAGCAAAATGTTTTCAGAAAACCTTATAAAGACTTACATGATTAAATGTAAAGTGAAGTGAGCAGAGCCAGCAAAACATTGTACTCAATTACAGCAATATTGAATGATGATCACACATGAATGTCTTAGCTTTTTCCAGCAAAGCAGAGTGATCTAACAAAATTCTGAAGGACTCTTGATAAAAAAGTTATGCATGTCCAGAGAAAGAGCTGATAAAGTTAGAAATCAAATCAAATCTGATATTACTAAACTTCTTTTTTACATATTTCATTGAATCCCTTGATATTATTGACAATCCATTTTTCAGATGACAATCCATTTTTTTAGATTTATAATGTAGTTCTTTAATAGGTGATTGATATATCACTAAATAAGTAAATTGATTTGGGGAGAATTATCATTTCTGTTATATTAGTTCAGCCTACCAAAAAGCAATTAATATTTATCCAATTGTTTACAATCATCTTTATTTGTGGGAAGAGTGATTTGTAGTTGTTTTCATTTATTTACTGAGTATGGTTGGTCAGGAAGACCCCACCACCACCACCACCAAATTTTATTGCCAGCAGTTATTTTTAATTGAATTACTCTATTTCTTCTTGCTGGGATTTGTTGGTAATATATAGAAAAGCTGATTATTTATGAAGCTTCATTTTATATTCTGATTTTTAGGGTTATCTCAGTAGAGTATATCATCATATCTATAGAATCATAATTTTATTTCCTCACTGTTGATTTTTATTAATTTAATGTCTTTTTTGCCATTGCTACATATAAATTTTTTGATATAATATTAAATAAAATGGTGATAATAGATGCTTCATCCATAATATTATCAGAAAGACTTTTGGCTTATCTCTATAACATATAATATTTGATGATTGTTTCAGATAGATATTATTGATAATTTTCAGAAAGTTCAGTTGCTTGCTTTCTAGTGTTTTTAATAGGAATGGATATTATGTAATTTATCAAAAGCTCTTTTCTGTATCTGTTGATATAGTTATGATGTCTGTTGTTTTCATTATTAATGTGGTTAATTATATTAAAATTTATTTTAAAAATTTGTATTGATAAATTATGAAGTTATTTAAAAAATAATATTAAACCAACCATGCATTCCTGGTTTAGATTTCTCATAGTCATAGTGTATGATCTTTGTGAAATATTGCTACAATATCTTCTGCGGTATTTATTTCAAAATTTTAATCAATATTTCAAAAGTAATATTCAATAATTTTTGCATTAATTAGGAAAGTTTGCCTATAGTTTTCTTTCTTTTTTGCTCTTCTTGTTTTAGGGATAAAAACACTATCTGTGTCATAAAATGAGTTTGTTAGAACTCCTTCACCTACTTTATATAATATTGAGATTTAGTATATTTTAAATGTTTTATAAAATTCCCTCATAAATCCATCAATACAGGTGAATATTTTTGGGAACTCATTAACTGCTTGTTCAATTTCTTTTTTTCTAAAATGGTGTTATTTACATATTCTATTTCCTTTTTTGTCATTCTAGGGAATTAATTTTTTTGTAAACATTCATTTGACATAGATAATCAGTTTTACTGGAATATAATTGGGCAAAATGGCCCCTAATAATTAATTTAATTTTTATCTTTATTCAGTGCATTCACTCTTTTGTTGATAAAATTCAATATTGATCATTTTTGTTTCTTTTTAAAAAATCAAATTAACACATTACATATCTCTATTGCTTGCTTTTTCATAAAACCTAGCCCTAGCTTTATATATTAGTTCATTGGCTTTCTAATTTCAGTTTCATTCATTTCTCCTTTGATTTTCAGGATTTCCAGTTCAGTGTTTAATTGGGGATATTTAATTTGTTCCCTTCCTAAGATTTTTAGTTTCCAATTCATTGATCTATTCTTTCTTTCCTTTATTTATGTACACTTTTAGAGATATAAATTTATAAAAGATATAAATCCCTTTTTGGCTGTATCCCTGAAATGATGGAATTTTGTCCCATTGTTTCTATTCTCCTTAATGAAGGTTATTATGTTCCTATGATTTGCTTTTTTTTTAAATTTTAAACCCTTAACTTCTGTGTATTGACTTATAGGTGGAAGATTGGTAAGGGTAGGCAATGGGGGTCAAGTGACTTGCCCAGGGTCACACAGCTGGGAAGTGGCTGAGGCCGGATTTGAACCTAGGACCTCCTGTCTCTAGGCCTGGCTCTCAATCCTCTGAGCTACCCAGCTGCCCCTGATTTGCTTTTTGATCCACTTAGATTTTAGGATTAGATTACTTAGTTTACCATTATTTTTAGTCTATGCTTCCATGGTCCTTTATTAAATGTAATTTTTATGGCAATGAGTTCTCAAAAGAATGCAAGTAATATTTTTCCCTTTTTTTATATTTAGTTGTGAGGAATTTATATCCTAATGCTTTGAAATTTTGTGCCAATTCTACCTAAAACTGAGAAAAATTTCTACTCCTTTTTATTTCCATTAAGTTTTCTCAAAAGTTCTGTCATATTAAAATTTTCAAATTTCATGTTATCTTTAACTTCTTTTTTATGTTTAGATTTTATCTACTTTTGAGATGTAATTTGAAGTCACCCACTGCTATCATTTACTCATTATTTCAGCCTATAATTCCTTTAACATTTCATCTTAGGATGCTATGCCACTGGTTCCAAATATTTAAGCATAGATATTAGTTTCTATGCTTATATTTTTTAATTAGGTCTACTTTTGCTTTGTCTTTGTCTGGGATCATAATTCTTATGTTGGCCCATTTTAATTCAACTGAAGGATGATAGATTCTGCTTCAACCCTTCCTTTTAAATCTATGTCTGTCTTTCTATTTCAAGTATACTTCCAGTAAGCAATATACTATTGGATTCCCCTCTCCAATATATTTTTCTATCAACTTCCTTTTGATGGGTTAATTCATTCCATTCACACTCATAATTATGATTACTTTCTATGCATTTTCATTCACCCTATTTTCTTATGTTTTGTCTATCCTTTTCTCTCATTCTTCATCTTCTCTCTTTCTGGCTCTCTCTGAATCTCTATTTGTCTCTCTGTGTTTCTGTGTCTGTTTCTCCCTCTCTGGCTCTGCCTCTCTCTATATACACATATACACATACATGTGCTTATATAGGTATATTTATACACATTTATATATGCATATATTTATGTGTTTATTTAATATATACACATATAGGTACATATTTGTATATATGCATATATATTTATATGTGCATTAATCCATTCTTTCATCTTTGAAGGAATTTAAATAAGAATGATGTTCAAGTTTTACTCAAACCCTCTCAATTTTCCTCTCATTGTAAAATATTTCTTACACTCCTCTTTTATAGGAAATGATTTTCTACTTTCTTCCTCTCCTTTCTCTCTTCTCCTTGTTCATTCCTCTTTCTTGCTGATAGATTTTTTAGATCATCTCAACATAGTTGAATCACTCCTGTGCCCTTGATCTTGTATAATTCACCTAACTGGATTAACAATGATATTTTATTAGGAGTTTCATGCATTATTCTTTCATAGAGAAATCTCAACATTGATTCTCATAATTTCTCTTTCATATTTACCTGTTCTGTTTCACTTAACAGTTAAATTTTTTATTCATCTCTGATCTTTTCATAGAGAAAGCTAAAAGATCCTCTATTTTATCAAATATCCCTTTTTGCTTTGGAGGATTATACACATTTTTGTTGGGTAGCTTTTTTGTGGCAATCTTAAACTCATTTTTCTATCAGAATATCACATTCTAAGCTCTATGTTTCTTTATAATGTAGATGCAAAATCCTTTGAGATTCTGATTGTGGCTCCATAATATTGGATAGATTTTTTCTGGCTCATTGAAATAGAATCTCTTTAACCTGGAAGCTCTAGAAATGGGCTATAATATTCCTAGGAATTTTTGTTTTGGGATATCTTTCAGGAGATAATTTATGACTTCTTTCCACTTTCATTTTGCTTTCTGATTTTGGGATATCAGAGCAATTTTCATTTATATTTTATTGAAATAAAATGCCAGACTCTTTCCTAAGTCATGACTTTCAGGTAGTCCAGTAACTTAAATTATCTCTTTGGTATATTTTCTACTTTAATTGTTTTTTCTCATATTTTGAATTCTCATATATATTTTTGTTTCATCATTTCCTGATGCCTCAAAGAATCATTAGCTTTTAAGTGCCCAATTCTAAATTTTAAGAAATTATTTTTTTTCAGTGAACTTTTGCACCTCTTCTTCCATCTTGCTAATTCTGCATTTTTAAAGAGTCATTTTCTTTCTTTAAGAAAACTTACTTTCCCTCAGTATCAGTTCTAAGTCAGAAAAGTGGCAATTGGAGTTAAGTGACTATTTCATGATCACATAACTAAGAAGTTTCTGAAACCATATTTGAACCCAGGTCCTTTCAACTCCACATTTGGGTGTTCTTTCCACTGTGCCAATTAGTTGCCCAGGGAGTTATTTTCATTAGTGAAATATTTTTCCTTTTTAATAATGTGGTCAAATTTTTAAGCAGTCCCTTTCTTCAGCATTTTGTATATCTTTTAGCAAGCTGTTTATTATCTTTTCATAATTTTATTGTATTGCTCCCATTTCTTTGGCCAGTTTTTCCTTTACCATTCTTATTTTAATTTTAAAATCATTTTTACTTCTATTCTGAACTATTGTTTCCAAGTAACATTTTTCTTTGAGACTTTGATTGTATCTCTTTTGTCATTATTGCCTTCTGGGTTTTCCTTTGATCTTCCCTGTCATAGTAGTAGCAAATTTTTTTGCTTAAGTTTAGCTATTATTGCTTGCTAATTTTCCATTTTATTTCTTGACATTGAACTTTATGTTAAAGTTGGATCCCACTCTTGAGGGAGTGGGAGAAGGTCCACTATCTCAAGCTTCTGCCTTTTTTTTCACTTCTATTTTCAAAGTTTGTCCAGAAGTTTAGGAAATTTTCAGTGCCTATTAAGACTTTGATGGAGAAGTGTAGTGATTGCTCTTTTGATCTATGCTCTGGTCCTTCCAAATTCTATCTATACTTAAAGCCTCTGCTTTAATGTAATACACATGCTATTACTCCACAAGGTCCCTGCTCTGTTGTGATTGAAAAAAATGCTCTTCTCAGGGAATTTAGATCCTTTGTGACTGAAAGGGATGCTGTTCCTCAGGGTCCCTGCTCCTTTGAAACATCAAGCACTACTCTCTTCTCTGGAACCATGATCCAGAAGTTATATATCCTGAAATCTCTTTCTCACCAGTTGTCTTATCCCCTTAACATCTCTGACTTGAGAATTCCTGAAGCTGTCACTGTTTCCACTACCTCTAAGACTAAAACTGCTATTTATAGTTCCCCCCTCAGGGACACCAAATTCTCCTTCCAATATCCTAAATTGTTTTAGACAAGAAAAATGTTTCACCTCAATCTTTTGCTAGCACTACCTTACCACAATTAATTGAGAAGCATTATTTTATTTTATTTTTAAACATTTAGTTTTTTTAGAAAATATAACATGGTTACATAATTCATATTCTTACTTTCCCCTTCAACCCTCGAACTCCTCCCCATGGCTGATGTGCATTTCAACTGGTTTTAACATGTGTCATCCATTAAGACTCATTTCCAAATTGTTGATAGTTGCATTTGTGTGGTAGTTTCGAGTCTACATCCCCAATCATGTCCACCTCAATCCATGTGTTCAAGCAGTTGTTTTTCTTCTGTTTCCACTCCTATAGTTCTTCCTCTGAATGTGGGTAGTGTTCTTTACCATAAATCCCTCAGAATTGTACTGGGTCATTGCATTGCTGCTAGTACAGAAGTCCATTACATTCAATTTTAGCACAGTGTATTGGTCTCTGTGTACAATGTTCTTCTGGCTCTCCTCCTTTTGCTCTGCATCAATTCCTGGAGGTATTTCCAGTTCACATGGAAATCCTCCAGTTTATTATTCCTTTGAGCACAATAGTGTTCCATCACCAGCATATGCCACAATTTGTTCAGTCATTCCCCAATTGAAGAATATACCTTCATTTTCCAGTATTTTGCCATCATAAAAAGCGCAGCTATAAATATTTTCACAGAAGTCTGTTTATCAAAGATCTCTTTGGGGTACAAACCCAACAATGGAATGGCTGGATCAAAGGGCAGGCATTCTATTATAGCCCTTTGAGCATAGTTCCAAATTGCATTCCAGAATGGTTGGATCAGTTCACAAATCCACCAGCAAAGCATTAATGTTCCAGTTTTGCCACAACCCCTCCAGCATTCATTACTCTCCCCTTCTTTCATTTTATCCAATCTGCTAGTGTGACGTGATACCTCAGAATTGTTTTGATTTGCATTTCTCTAATTATTAGAGATTTAGAACACTTTCTCATGTGCTTATTGATACTTTTGATTTCTTTATCTTAAAATTACCTATTCATGTCTCTTGCCCATTTATCAATTGGAGAATGGCTTGATTTTTTTTATACAATTGGTTTAACTCCTTGTATACTTGAGTAATTAGACCCCTGCCAGAGTTTTTTGTTATAAAGATTTTTTCCTGATTTGTTGTTTGCCTTCTGATTTTGGTTACATTGTTTTTGTTTATACAAAAGCTTTTTAGTTTGATATAATCAAAATCATTTATTTTACATTTTGTAATTTTCTCTAACTCTTGCTTGGTTTTAAAGTCTTTCCTTTCCCAGAGATCTGACAAGTACACTATTCTATGTTCATTTAAATTATTTATAGTTTCCCTCTTTATATTCAAGTCATTCACCCATTCTGAATTTATCTTGGTGTAATGTGTGAGATGTTGATCTGAACCTAATCTCTCCCATATTGTTTCCCAACAGTTTTTGTCAAATAGTGGATTTTTGTCCCAAAAGTTGGGTTCTTTGGGTTTATCATACACTGTCTTGCTGATGTAACTTACCTCAAGTCTATTCCCCTGATCCTCCCTTCTGTCTCTTAGCCAGTACCATACTGTTTTGATGACCACTGCTTTATAGTACAGTTTAATATCTGGTACTAATAGGCCCCATTCCTTCACATTTTTTTTCATTATTTCCCTTGATATTCTTGATCTTTTGTTCTTTCAAATGAGGTTTGTTAAAGTTTTTCTGATTCAGTAAAAAAGTATCTTGGTATTTTGATAAGTATGGCAATAAATAAGTAAATTAATTTGGGTAGAATGGTCATTTTTATTATGTTAGCACATCCTACCTATGAGCAATCAGTGTTTTTCCATTGTTTAAATCTAGTTTTAATTGTTTGGTAAGTGTTTAGTCATGGTGTTCATAAATTCCTTTCTTTGTTTTGGTAGATAGATTCCTAAGTATTTTATATTGTCTATGGTGATTTTAAATGGTGTTTCACTTTCTACCTCTTTCTGCTGTGATGTTTTGGAAATATATAGAAATGCTGATGATTTATGTGCATTTATTTTGTATCCTGAAATTTTGCTAAAGTTGTTGATTATTTCTACAAACTTCTCAGTTGATTCTCTAGGATGTTTTAAGTAGATCATCATATCATCTGCAAAGAGTGATACCTTAGATTCCTCATTGCCTATTTTGATACCTTCAAATTCTTTTTCTTCTCTAATTGCTACTGTTAGGTTTTCTAGTACAATGTTAAATAATAGAAGTGATAATGGGCATCCTTGTTTCACTCATGTTCTTATTGGGAAGGCTTCTAATTTATCCTCATTGCATATGATACTTGTTGATGGTTTTAGGTATATACTCTTTATGATTTTTAGGAAAGTTCCTTCTATTCCTATACTTTCCAGGGTTTTCAATAGGAATGGATGCTGTATTTTGTCAAAGGCTTTTTCAGTGTCTATTGAGATAATCATGTGATTTTTGTTTGTTAGACTGTTGATATGGTCAATTATGTGGATGGTTTTCCTAATGTTGAACCATCCTTGCATTCCTGGAATAAATCCCACCTGATCATGGTGGGTGATCTTCTTAATTACTTGCTGGAGTCTCTTTCCTAGTATTCTACTTAAGATTTTAGCATCTATGTTCATTAGGGAGATTTATCTGTAGTTTTCTTTCTCTGTTTTTGATCTCCCTGGCTTTGGAATGAGTACCATATTTGTGTCATAAAAGGAATTTGTTAGGACTCCTTCTTTGCTCGTTACATCAAATAATTTTTATAGTATTGGGATTAGTTGCTCTTTGAATGTCTGATATGATCCACTTGTGAATCGATCAGGCCCTGGCGATTTGTTCTTTGTGAGTCCTTTGATGGCTTGTTCAATTTTTTTTTCTGATACAGGATTATTTAGGTATTCTATTTCTTCTACTGTTAATCTAGGCAATTTGCATTTTTGTAAATATTGATCCATATCACCTAGATTGCCATATTTATTGCCATATAATTGGGAAAAATAGTTTTTAATGATTGCCTTAATTTCCCCTTCATTAGAGGTAAGGTGTCCCTTTTCATCTTTGATACAGTCAATTTGGTTTTCTTCTTTTCTTTTTTTTAATTAGATTGACCAGTACTTTGTCTATTTTATATCTGTTTTTTTCAAAATACCAGCTTCTAGTCTTATTTATTAATTCAATATTTCTTTTGTATTCAATTTTATTAATTTCTCCCTTGATTTTTAGTATTTCTAATTTAGTTTTCATTTGGAGATTTTTAATTTGCCTGCTTTCTAATTTTTTAAGTTGCATGCCCAATTCATTAATCTCTGACCTCCCTAGTTTGTTAATATATGCAGTCAAGGATATAAATTTCCCCCTGAGTACTGCCTTTGCTGCATCCAACAGAGTTTGGTAGGATGTCTCATCATTGTCATTCTCCTCAATGAATTTGTTGATTGTTTCTATGATTTCTTCTTTGACTAGCTGGTTTTGGAGAATCATATTATTTAATGTCCAATTAGTTTTTTTTTTAATTTTAAACCCTTAACTTCTGTGTATTGACTTATAGGTGGAAGAGTGGTAAGGGTAGGCTATGGGGGTCAAGTGACTTGCCCAGGGTCACACAGCTGGGAAGTGTCTGAGGCCAGATTTGAACCTAGGACCTCCTGTCTCTAGGTCTGGTTCTCAGTCCACTGAGCTACCCAGCTGCCCCCTCCAATTACTTTTTGATTTGCCTGTCCAGGTGCCCTTACTAATTGTTATTTTTATTGCATTATGATCTGAGAAGGTTACATTAAATATTTATGCTCTTTTGCATTTGTTTGCAATGTTTCTATGCCCTTTACGTGGTCAATATTTGTGAATGTATCATGTGCAATTGAAAAGAAGGTGTATTTCTTTTTGTCCCTATTTATTTTTCTCTACATATCTATTAAATCTAATTTTTCTAGGACATCATTCACCTCTCTTACCTCTTTCTTATTTATTTTTCAGTTTGATTTATCTAGATCTTAAAGAGGATTATTTAGATCTCCCACTAGTATGGTTTTACTATCTATTTCCTACTTGAGCTCTGCCAGTTTCTCCCTTATGAATCTGGTTGCTATGCCATTTGGTGCATATATATTGAGCAATGTTATTTCCTCAATGTCTATACTACCTTTAATCAGGATGTAACGACCTTCCCTTTCTTTTCTAATCATATCTATTTTTACTTTTGCTTTGTCAGAAATCATAATTGCCACTCCTGCTTTCTTTTTCTCTTTTGAGGCCCAAAGGATTTTGCCCAAGCCCTTTACCTTAAACCTATATATGTCCACCTGCCTCATATTTGTTTCTTTTAGACAATATGTGGTAGGATTTTGGTTTCTAATCTTCTCTGCTATTTGCTTCCTTTTTATGGGCGAGTTCATCCCATTCACAATCAGAGTTATAATTATTAGTTGTGTATTCAGCGACACTTCAGTATCCTCTCCTAGTTCTACCCCTTCTTCTTACACTATTTCCTTTTAAACCAGTGGTTTGCTTTATGCCAGTAACCCTTTTCCCCTCCCTTGATTTATTTCCCTTTCTACCCACTCCCTTATTATTCCCCTTTTTTATTTTTAAGGCCTAATGAATTTCCTCCCCCTTCTTCTCCCCTCCCTTTTTTGACCTCCCCACTCCCCTGCTTCCCTTGGTTTATCCCTTGTGACTTTCTCAGTAGGGTTACAAAGAGTTTTATATCCCAATGGATAAAGTTACTCTTCTCTCTCAGGGATAATTACACTCAGAGTAAGGTTTAAATATTACCTCTTAATGCTCTATTTCTCTCCTTCTTATAATAGTATTCATCCCTTCCCCTTCCCATGCCCTCTTTGTGTATAATAGAATATCCTATTTTTCTTATTCATTCAAGTTTCTCTTGGTGTCCTCTACTATTCACCTCCCTCTTTCCCACCCCTCATATCATCTTAGACCATTTAGTATTCCAACCTTTCCCTATGAATAATTCTTCTAATTAGTATAATAGTGAATACTATAATAGGGACTAGAGTTCCTTACAGAGAATTATGCATAACATTTCTCTGCATAAAAATACAAATAATTAGATCATATTGAAGACCTTGAACAGGCAAATTTTAAAAAATACGAGTTTTCTTTCTTTCCCCTCTTTCTTATTTACCTTTTCATGTTTCTCTTGATTTTTGTCGTTGGATATTGAACTTTCCATTTAGACCTCATCTTTTCTGTGCAAATTCCTGGAAATCTTCTATCTTTTTGAATGCCTAAACTTTCCCCTGGAAGTATAGAGTTAATTTTGATGGATAGGTGATCCTTGGTTGTAGACCCAGTTCTTTTGCCTTTCTGAATATCATATTCCAAACCTTGTGGTCTTTTAATTTTTTTTAACCCTTTTACTTCAGTGTATTGTCTCATAGGTGGAAGATTGGTAAGGGTGGGCAATGGTTGTCAAGTGACTTGCCCAGGGTCACACAGCTGGGAAGTGGCTGAGGCCGGGTTTGAACCTAGGACCTCCTGTCTCTAGGCCTGATTCTCACTCCACTGAGCTACCCAGCTGCCCCCCTTGTGGTCTTTAATGTGGAGGCTGCCATATCCTGTGTGATCTTCATTGGTGCTCCTGGGTATCTGAATTGTCTCTTTCTGCCTTCTTGTAAAATTTTTTTTCTTTTTCTTGGAAGGTCTTGAATTTGGCTATTATATTCCTGGGGGTTGTCTTTTCTGGGTCTAGTGTAGAGGGTGATCTATGGATCCTTTCAATGTCTGTGTTGCCCTCTTGTTGTAGAACTTCAGGGCAATTTTGCTGAATAATTTATTTTAGTATGGAGTCCAAATTTCTATTTATTTCTCCTTTTTAGGAAGACCAGTAATTCTCAGATTGTCTCTTCTAGACCTGTTTTCTTGGTCTGTCACTTTCTCATTGTAATATTTCATGTTTCCTTCTATTTTATCAGTCTTTTTCCCTTTGTTTTATTTGTTCTTGTTTTCTTGAGAGATCATTAGCTTCTAATTGCTCAATTCTAGCCTTTATAGACTGGTTTTAGGCTATAATCTTTTGGTTTTCCTTTTCAATCTGGTCATTTCTGGTCTTCAATTTACTTGCCTCACTTTCCAATTGCAAAATTCTGCCTTTTAAACTGTTATTTTCTTGCCAGATTTTGGTTTCCAATTTGCTTACTATTTCGTTTGATTTTGGTGCATCTTTCTCCAGTTGGGAGTTTCTGTCTTCTAATCTGCTAATTTCCTTTTGAACAATTTCCCACTTCTCTCACCAAATCTCTTCCTTCTTTCTCATCATCTCAGATTTGAACTCTTCAATAGCTTGTGGCCAGTTTTCATTATTTTGTGAAGGTTTGGATATAATTACTTCTTTGTTCTCCTCTGCCATTTGCTCTGTTGTCTGGATTTTATCTGTGTAAAAGTTGTGGAGTGTTATAGATTTCTTCTTGATGATCTTTCTCTTTTGGGGTTCTTGTCTCTGGCTTGCCATTGTTAGCCCTGCTCCCTCTCAGGTTTATCTTCACACTCAGGGTCTGTCTGCTCTCTTTAGGCTCCTGAGGTCTCAGGTGTAGTTGTTTCCAGGGTCAAGCCTCCTGGTGGTCCCCTTGCTTGTTCCTCTGCCTGAGGCTCCTTTAACAGTCTCAGGGTGCTATTTCCACAGTCGTGCACCCCTCTGTACTGTGTCCACACTCAAAGTCCACACCTGTGCTCAGGATCCGTGTCTGGGCTTGAGTCTGAGCCCTCATTTGTGCCTGAGCTCAGGGTCTGTGTTCAAATTCCCACATGTTCTTTAGCCTCTTGGGGTTTTAAGTCTTGCTGCTCTCAGGAGCAGGCCCTGTTGACCCCAAGTAGCTGCCAAGGACTTAATGCGTGCCCCAAACTTGCCCTAACTCTTGTGCTCTGGCTTTGGCAGTGTAAGTGGTGTGGGGTAGGGGAGAAGGTTGCTCTGCTCGCATTTTAGTGAGAGCTGTTTCACCCCTTTATAGTATGGAAATGCTCCAATTCCACGTTCCTCCAATGCTACGCCCTGTTGTGGGGTCTTTCATTCCTCTGGATTTGTTTTTATGTCTTCTTGAGGAGTCCTATATGTTTTGGTCAGGAGAGGTTAAGAAGCTGCTTTTTACTCTGCTGCCATCTCAACCAGGAAATTGAGAAGCATTATTTTAAAGTTGTCTGGAGGGGATTGTTGAGAGAGCTCAGTTGTAGTGCTTCTTCTACTCTGCTATCCTGATTCTACCTATTAAATTCTTAAGATGATATTTTTATTTTTAGATTAAGATATATGTCAGAGAAATCAGGTAGACTCCAGGTCATATAAGATGGCAGACTTAATATTATATCCAGTCCTCAAAAATTCTGAACAGTCTTCTTAAAAAAGAATAATACTCAAGGAAAGGGAATTACAATTGTTCTTGCAGACCAAGAAACCATGAAGCTGTAGAAATCATGGTCTAGTAACAGGTCTGTCATGCCATAGACTTAAACTCAACATTTGCCCTCTACACATAAACCAATAACTTTTTTTGTAGTAAATTGAATAACAGAAAAGTTGATGAAATTGCAGAGGCATTATAGAAGTTAGAGTGTCATGCAAAATGAGGGGGAAGTAACTACTCTAATCTTGTAGCAAGAAATAGGATTATAAAATAATGAATAAAGTAGCAAAGGGACAGATTGAACCTGGGGTAAAGGAAGGGAAAAGTCTAAATTCAGTGATAAAAATCCTATTAAACAACATTTATATCGGGGGAAAGATGTATTATAATATGTACTGGAATTTCATGTTCAGAATTACCACCACTTCCAAGTGGATGTTGTGCCTCCATTTATGTCCTATTTCAGTATAAGGGAAATCTGAAACTTTGCAGCAAAAAGAATTCAAAATAGTGGGAAAGTATGGAACTAGAGTGGAGAATACAGAAAAATGGGAATTAATATGATCATGACAAGGATAATAGATAGAAGAGGATTAAATGAACAGGATATGGGGAAGTTTCACCAAAGAAAAATCCTCATTGCTTTCTGAATAGTTAGTCCTAATTGCTTTTTGAACTAGTTGAACTTACATAAGGGGGTTAGACTTAAAACTTGATTCTGATTCTTACCTATTTGCTGAATACATGACAATTAACCAAGAAAATCCAAGGGAATCAATGAAGACTCTAATTGAGAAAAATTAATACTTCAGAAAATATACATGTCACAAAATAATCCCATAAAAGTTAACATTACTTCTGTGTAATAATAAAAAACAAGGCAAGAGTAGAAATAAAAATCCCATTTATAATAACTACACATCTAAAATATTTTCAGGGTCACTTCAAAAAAGTACATGAAATAGTTCTACAGCTTCAGTAACAATGTTCGGTAACAATAAAGAAATAAAGAACATCTTAAATAGCTGGAGGAATATAAAGAACCAGTGACTGAATTATCCCAATTTAATAAAAAATAAAACAATACTTTTAAAGTTAATTTATAGCTTTAATACTATACCAGTCAAACTATCTAAGGATATGTAACAAAATTCAGAAAAATTATTTTGAAAATCATTTGATGAACAAATATAGAATATCAAGGAAAATATTGGAAAGTATTAATGAGGGGGAGGAGTACAAACTATTATAAGATAGTAGTCATCAAAAATATTTAGTGCTGGTTAAAACATAGGAAAGTCAATAAGTGGAACAGACTAAAAAAGTAAATTATAATTAATGTAGTTCTATAAATTTGTATTCAATTCCTTCAGATCTAGTCATTCTGAAATCATAAAAATTTAGGATAAAGAATTTTAGTAGAAAGATGAGGTTGAAAACTAGCCTATTAGGAATTAGGAAGAGAGTGAGTGGAAAGGAAGTAGAAACATTTATTAATAGCCTTCTGATGAAGTTTAGCAAAAAAGGAGTAGAAATAGAATGATAGTTGTGAAATATAGATGGATCAAGAATGAGATTTTTTTCAAAATGGATGAGATTTGTATATTTTTAAGATTTATTAATGTGTGGATGAAAGTGAAGGGAGGAAGAGGAAGGTTGGTAGGATGGATGGGAGAAAGGAGAGAGGAAGGTAGAGGAAGGGAAAGGAAGGTAGAGGTCCCCCAGACCCAGCAAGGGGAAATTGATCAGAGCCCCTAATAAATTATCAGAGAGCAACTTTTAAGGTTTGAATAGCTAGGTTTTATTTTAATTAGAAAGGAAAAGGTCTAGGGAAAACTAGGAGGTAGGAAGAAAGGGAAAAAGGCGCCAAGAGAGAGATCAGGGTCTCAGGGTAGGGAGACCCCAGCCAGCCTCCAAGGTAGAGAGAGCTAGCTAGCCTCCAGGGTCAGAGCCCAAAAAGGTGCCAAACTTTCTCTTTTATACTTTCCCTGACACCTCCCCCAAAGGAAGTGGAAGGTGTCAGGGGAAGTTGTAGCAGAGAGAGTATATCTCAGAAACTATCTTTGATTAGTTCTGCATTTGAATTGGAGGAAAAGTGCAAAGCAAATTGTATTTGAGAAATTTTACCGTTCTTTCAATCATCCCAAGTTATTCCTTGAAAGAAAAACCCTCCAATTCAAATGAGAAAGCCTTGTCTTTCAAACTTTTCCCCCAAAGAAATATCTATTTTCTTCATAAAATAGACGAACTGGAAAGTGGAATCAACTTTTCCAATGACCTCCAGAGAAGTTAAGGAAAGCCCAAAAGGCAGCTCACTGGTGATTTGTCATCTTGTTTACAGGTTATCAGGGCTTGTTTTTTTAAGGAGAACATTTCATTCCATTTATGATTGTATAAATTATGGTTGAAGGCAGTTTTTGTTTCTGTCAGTTGCTGCAGCTGCGTTGGGACTAGGTTGGGAGAATTTGATATACTATTGACATTTTTTATGAAAGCTGTGTCAGGTTTTATTTGTGCAGATGATGGCTGAGAGACCCAAGTGACTGTCACTTATTACTGAGAACATCAAATAAAATAAGCAGATGGGAGTGAAGTAAGCCCAAACAAGGGATGACAAAAAAAAGTTATGTTAATCCATGTCATGTATAAAGAATTATTTAATGAGCAGCTCAGCCTTTAAGAAAATGCTAGTTCTCTTCCTCATCCATTGAAGTTGTTCATTAGTTTTAGCATGAAGCAATACGGTTTAGTGGAAAGAACTCTGGATTTGAGATCAGGAAACTTGGATTTCAACACTGATCCTGTTGATTATGAATAATTTGCTTTGCCTTAATCCTCAATTTTGTAATTTATAAAATAAAGATAAGAAGGCTTGTAGTAAAAGTGCTGTAAGTTTGTTGGGAAGAAAGAGTTCTTTAAGCACTTAATAATTGATTGGTATTAAAACCATCTTGATAGACAGCCTTACATAGTGAGTTGTTAAAGAGACTTTCTTTATCTCTCCCTCTGTCTCCTTCAGAGGCTAGAGAGCAGGATTTCTAAGTAGATCAGAACTGACAGGAGTCAGGAAGCCAGAGCTGAAGACGCTGTTATAAAAGAGTCTGGGACCTAAAGGGGAGAAGTAGCCTTCCCTCTGACAAGAAGTTAGTGGGGGGAAGTTGGTCAGTGATGAGATAAAAGGAAGCAGTGGCTGACGGTTGGAGGTCTGTCTCTGAGGCAAGGATCTGCTAGCAATTGGCTACTGACAGTTGGGATGCTATAGAAAACAGATTGAAGGAGTGAGTGAGTGGTGCCTGTCTATTATTTTAGGGAATTAGTTAGTTAGTGAATAATTTATAGATAGAGTAGGTCTGGTGTACCAGGCAGAAGAACCTGTCCTGAAAAGACAGTTATAGATAGTTTTAGGAAATTTTAGGTAGGATTAGGAATTTGAGGTCTATTTATAGGGTATAAAATTAATAATATCTCTTCTTTTCTTTCTTTCTGTACTTCTTTCTCTAATTAAACAAAGTTATTGTTAAACGACTCTCCTCACTTTGTCAAACTCCTTAATTTAACCCTTACAGAGTCAGAAGAAAAGCCTGAATCCAGGAAAGCATGAATTTAAGTCCAATCACTAACACATGTTGGCTGTGGGATCTAGGTAAATCATACAACCTCTCATTACTTCATGCAGCCAAGTCTACAAATTACAGGGGGTTCACCAACATGCATTAGTAAAAAGAACTTCCTCACCAGGGAATTTCATATGCCAATGAAATTATTTCTTCTCCCTGTCTTCTTTTAAACCCATTGGGAAAAAGATGGCAGAGAAATACAAGGATCCATTTGATTTGTACCAAATTATCTCCCCAAAATTTACGATATAACACCTCAAAAAGAATTCTGGAACAGCATAACCCACATATAAACAAGGTGAATTAATTTTTCTTGCCAAAACAACTTAAAATGCCTGTAGGAGGAATCTAGAGATCATTGGGGTAGAGATGGAACACAGCCAGCCAAGTCGGTTCCCACATAGGCAACAGGCCTTGGGTGCAGCCGAAGCTTTTGGAACTCTCAGCCACAATGGGGAAGTATGGGGGCTTGGACAACTACTCAGAAGATTACAAGGACTCTTTGCTGGCTTTGGGTGCAAGAGTTGCACTGCCTATACACAGACGCAGGTTATATTCCTGGGAGGCAGACGTAGGGTGAAGAAGAACTCTTGCACACAAGCACTTACTGTCACAGGGGAGGAAGGGATCCCGGTCACAGTTCCAAGAAAGAGAGTGCTTGGGTTACACAAAGACCAGAGCACAGGTCAAGAGAGAATTTAAAAAGCCTCTCTTTACATCAGACCACATTGGAGGAATGGAAAACTTATAAATCCCCAGTGCTAATTCTGAAGTTTGACCTGTGCTCCCTTCACCACAGCTACATATCCCAACTTTAAGTTATTTTAAACTTAAAGAAAAGAAAAAGGCAAGAAAATGAGCAAACAATAACTAAAAAGAGAAATTCGACATAGACAATTATTTAGGTGAGAGGGTGAATTCAAACTCAGAAGACAACAAAGTCAATACTTCTGCATCCAAAGTCTCTAAGAAAAATATTAATTACTCTTAAGCCCAAAAAGAATAAATGAGTAAGTTAAAAAAGGATTTTAAAAATAAAATAATAGAAGAAAAATTAGGGAAAAATGAGAATGATCCTGGAAAATCATGATAAAAGAGTCAACTTTATAAAAGAACAAAGTGATACTAAAGAAATTAATATCTTAAAAAAACAGAAAAGGCCAATTGGTAAAGTCACAAATATCTGAAGAAGAGAACTTCTTAAAAAGCACAAATGGAAAAATGGAAAAAGATAAACAAAAATACACCGAAGAGAAAAACTTCCTGTAAGATAATTGCTCCTTTGGAAAAAGAGATGCAAAATACATTAAGGAAAAGATTCTTTACAAAATAGAATTGGCCAATTCGAAAAGGAGGTACAAAAGTCACTCAAAAAATCATGCCTTATAATCAGAATCAGACAAGTGGAAGTTAATGATATAATGAGATATCAAGAAATAATCAAAGTCAAAAGAATGAAAAAATAGAAAAAAATGTGAAATATCTCATGGTAAAATCAACTGACTTGAAAAATCAATTTAGGAGAGTTAATTTAAGATTTATTGGACTACCTGAAAACCTGAAAAAAATGATTTTTTTAAAAAGAGCTTAGATATCAACTTTCCAGAAATTATCAAGGAAAACTACCCTATTATTCTAGAACCATAGGTCTAAATAGAAATTGAAAGAATCCATGAATCATCACCTAAAAGAAATCCCAAAAGGATAATTCCCAGAAATATTATAGTCAAATTCCCAAACTCCAATATCAAGAAGAAAATATTGCAAGGAGCCAAAAACAAATATTTAAAATATGGAGTACCATTCAAGATAACATGAAACTTAGCAGCTTCTATCTTAAAAGAAAGCCTGGAATGTGGAATTCCAGAGAGCAAAGGAGCTAGGACTTCAACCAAGAATTACTTGCTCAGAAAAACTGAGCATCATCCTTCAAGGGAAAAAATAGGTAGTCAATGAAATAGCAGTCTTTCAAACATTCACAATGAAAAGAACAGAGCTGAATGAAATGTTTGGTTCTCAAATACAAGATTCAAGAGAATCATAAAAAGGTAAAGAGGAAAGAGAAATCATGACATTCAATAAAGTCAAGTTGTGTCTTTCCCATTATGGGAAGATGATTCTTGTAACACCAATGACTTAGGGCAGTTAGAAGGAGTATTCATAGACAGAGGGTGAGGGTGTGAATTGAATGTAATGGAATAATATAAAAATTAATTAAATGAAGGCATGATAAAGAGGAATGCATTGAGAAGAGGAGGAAGGGAAAATAGAATGCAGTAAATTGTTGCTCATAAAAGAGGCACATAAAAGTGATGGGGAAGATGGGGGAGGGTTGGAGGAGAGCATGTAAGCATTACTCTGATCAGAATTGGTTCAAAGCATACATAATCAATTTGGTAGTTAGAAATCAATCTTACCCCATAGAAAAATAGGAGAAGGAGATAAGAGAAGGAAGGACTTGATAGAAAATAGGGCAAATTGGGGGAGAGGGAGGTCAGAAAATAAACATGGATAAATAGGATGGAAAGTAATATACAATAATCATAATGATGAAATTTTTTCACAAGTATCTAAAAAGGCTTCATTTCTCAAATACATAGAAAAATTAATTGAATATATAAGAATATAAATCTTCCCCAATAGATGTGATCAAAAGGTATGAATAGGCAGTTCTAGGAAAAACTAATTAAAACTCTCTACAGTCATGCAAAAATGCTCTAAATTACTATTTTTTTAACAAAATGCAAAAAAAATCTGATGTACCACCCCACACCTATCAGATTGGCTATTATGAAAGAAAAGGAAAATGACAAAAGATGAAGGAGGTATAGAAAAGCTGGGACAGGAATACACTGTTGAGGAGGTTGTGGGCTGATTACATCATTCTGGAGAGAGCTTTAGACCAATGCACAAAGTATTATAAAATAAAACATACCATTTGACTGAGAAATATCATTCCTAGATTTGTATCCCAAAGATATTTTAAAAAAGAAGAAAAAAGGGGAAGGAACTACAAGTATTGAAATATTTAAATATTTAAATGAAATAAATAAAATAAATATTTAAGGGTGTAAAAATTTGGAGAGGGAAGATCCATCAGTTGGGCAATGGCTAAGTTATAGTATATGATTGCAACGGAAAACTATTGTGCTCTAAGAAATGACAAGCAGGAGGAGCTCAAAAGAACCTGAAAATATTTACATGAACTGAGGCAGAGTAAAATAAACAGAACCAGGAGAACATTGTATACAGGGATAGGAATTCTTTATAATGAACAACTGTGAATAACAGCTATTCTCAACAATACGATGATCCAAAACCATCCAAAAGGACTCATGAGAAAAATGCCATCTACTTACAGAGAAAAATAACTGAGTCTGAATCCAAATCAAAGCAAACATTTTCACTTAATTTTTTTTTCTATATGAATTTCCTTCCAGAAAAGGATTAATATGGAAAAATGTTTTACATGATCGCACATGGAAAACTATATGAGATTGCTTACCATTTTAAGTAGGTTAGAGGGTTTGAGTGGAAGGGGAGGGATAGAATTTCAGGCCCAATATTCTTTGAAAAACTGTTTTTACATGAAATTGAGGAAAAAATAAAATTTTTAAATTTAAATCCATTGGAACAAAAAATCTCTTCTATATAGGTTTTTTTAAACTTTTTTTATAATAGAATGAAGTCTAAATTTTTATATGTGCATGTGTATGCATGCAAACATACATCTATATGTATCTATATATCTATATCTATATATGTATCTACATATATGCACCTATATGCAACTTGTATCTATGTTAACAATAATTTACATTCCAAGATTCAAATTTTATAAAAATATTTTATTTACATTAAAACAACCCTTTGAGCTCTTAGAAGAAAGAAATGTTTCTAATCTTAGTTTTATGCTCAATTCTTAGCACAGGTATATAGTGAGCATTCCATACATGTCCTAAGATTATGAGAAGGACCTGTACTAGATCACATATCTCAAAACTGGCAGGGTTGGGGATTGAATTTATTTCTTATTCCAATTTACACGCTTATCAGGGTAATTGCAGACTCCAGTTCTCTAATTCATGTGTCACCTCATTTATGGTGCTATTCTCTCCAGCAATGTGGTTCAGGAGATCCACCCAAATTGTTGAGGGTCTCAGGTAGCGTGCTAATTGTTGACTGGTTATTCTTCATCCTTTTCTGACTACAGCAAATATTTTTTTTCCTCCTACGTTTCCTTTAATTTTGTCTTTTTACAAAAATCCTAATGCATCATCCTTGTTTCTCTTAAATTGCACTCTGCTTGGACCACCATGAGCCTTTCATTCCCCTTGGTGGGATTCTCCATTTTAATCCTTCATAGAATGAAGTGTTCCATAGCTTACAGTAATATATCATTCATAGAAGAACATTGTTATTAAACAGATGGTCTTTGGTTCAGGGAATAGTTTAAGGTCATTAACAGACCCTTGAAATTTCTCAAAGGCAATCTACCATGCTCTGTTCCTCCTATTTCTTCCTAGCTGACTGTTATTTATTTGTAATCTTTGCAATCTATATACACTTTAGGCTATACATCTAAATGCATGCGACAGTATGGACAAGAGTCATAAGATCATGGATTTAGTGCTGGAAGCAATGTCAGAGAGTTTTTAGTGTAGACCATTCATTTTACAGTTGAAGAAACTGAGCCCAGTGAGGTTAAGTAATTCTTCCAATATCACACTTGTAGTAAGCACTAAGACATGTTTATTTCAAAACAATATTATACATTGCTCTTTGCAATTTGCATTGGATTCTAGTTTTTTTAAATCAAAATTTAGACAAAGATTAAAACACCATTTTGCCTCAAAAAGGGGAAGCAATATGCAAAAGAGCAAGGTAATTTTATTAATGCTGTTTCCATAGCACTGCCTATAAGATAGTCTGAATGAACCTATTTAGCAGTTTGTATGTGCATTAATATTTTCTGATAGAAATAACTATGGCTTCCTTTCCCACAATAATGACATATAACGTTTAGATGCTGATTTAAAATTTAAAAATACTTAATACAAGGTTTTTAAAAATATGATTCTCACAACAACCCTACAAAGCAGGTGCTACTTATTTCCATTTTATGTATGAAAAGGCTGAGACACATATAGATTACTGAACTTTCTCAGAGTCACAGAGTTTAAAAGTGTTAGAGGTCAAATTCAAATCCAGGTACTTCTGGCTCCCTCTCCAGTCCCATTTACACTATATGCGTCTATCTCTAATATAAATGCTGCTTCAGCTAAAATAAAGGATTTTAAAACTTCAGGTTCCTCTTCAGTTCCACACAAAACCCACATATATATGGTATGTTCCATTTGCTAGAGCAATTCCCACTTTCTTTTCAGGAAAGGTTATAATAGGCTGTTTTTTACCATCACAATTTCATCAAAGATCGACAGGCTGCAAAATCAGCCATTCTTGCTAGAAAATTGGTTCTAAACATTATGGATGGTGCAAAATAAAAGAGTGTCTGGATATTTCCAATCAGAAAAATTGAAGGGACGTTTATTGTCTTTATATGTTCTTAATAGCTAAACTTCATTATGTAGAATCATTCCCCTACATAATAATTTATACAATAAATGGCCACTGTTAACATGTCACCAACACTTCTAATTTACAGTAAGGTACTGATTAGTTAAACCCAAGTAAAATAGCAGTTCTTCTAATACCCAGTTGCATATTTTGCTTGGCTTCTTTATAGTGCATCATTTATTTTAACAGAATAGACAATGAAATAACCCAGGCTCTTCCAAATAGTCAGAGGCACTTAATAATTTCATGCAAAATCATTTCCTATGGATCACTGCAACGATAGTTAGATTCCATTTCTAATTTCAGGGTACTATAACTACAGGCCATGCAATTAAGCTTACTTTTTAATACAAATAACCTTCACATAATTGTTCATTTCAATGAAGTGTATACTCAGAGTTAGTTTTGACATTAAGAAATGCTATTTTGAGCTGAGATGCTTTAACTTTTTAAAGCAAATGTTAACTGTGGATTTGTTTTAAAAATAAGGAAAATTAATAATCTAGTCTGTTTCTTGAATTTGATCAAGGTGGCTCTTTTAAGATCCAAAAGGAGATATAATATGATGTGACAATATGCTGTAAAAAGGGAACCAGGTAGTAATATAGATGAGATATACACTGTTTCATTGAAGTCCTAACTTCTCTTTCATCAGTAAGAGTAAATTCTCCTCCCTTTCCATCTCTCCTACATTGTCTTCAAAATCTATTCTTTATTTTTCATCATGACCTCCAGTTTCTCTATTCTGTTTTTCTATTCCATCAACCTAGTTGGTTTCATCTTTAAACCTTGATCTTTCAGGTAATTCATTTCAGCTACATACTCTCCATTATTCCTTTCACTCTATTCTTATATTCTTCAAGTTCTGCCAATCCTGTATCAACTCTAATATCTATCTGCCTTCCTTTTAGAGGAGGTCATATAATTCTTCTAACTTAGTATGCAATTTTTAAAAATTCAAATTTAACTGTCCCATGTCTGGTATTTGGCATTCCTTTTGTTATTTTGAGCCTTCACCTTGTAAAAGAGAATTCTTGGTTCTCTTTGAGTTCATACTTGTGAAAGGGAATCCTTTATTCTCTTTGCCTAGTTGGAGCTAACACTTTGGTTAACAATAACTTACTAGATTACTAGATTGTGAAGACAGGATTAACTCTCCTTTGTCTACCTTTTGATTGAATCAATACAAGCTTGAACTAGGTGGAAGAGTTTGCAAACCACTTAGTGAATTCACACTCTACCTGGTGGTAGGAGAGAATACTTGCAAGATACTTGAAGAGCTCCACCCTTTTTTCTAACTCAGTCAGAAACTTGGGAATTTTTTAAGAGTTATAGTGTTAGCTCCAACTAGGCAAAGATAATACCTTTCACAAGTGTGAACTCAAAGAGAACAAAGAATTCCCTTTTACAACCTCTCATCTGTTTGCTATAGTGAGTGTCCTAATATTTTTCATTCTCCTGTAAGTTTCCAAATACAACCTGAAATCTCTACATATCAACAAATGACTTTCCTTCTGTCTATTTAGAAAATTAAGATTGGACTTTGTAGATTTTCTGATCTCCCATATAACACACTTCAGAAACTCTTTTCATCTTTCCCTGCATCTTTTCCCATGGCACTGTTTTGTTATGAATCAAATTTTGGAATCAATTGAACAATATGCATTTGAATGACTAAGTAATTTCAGATACTGTAATACATGTTGGGAACACTAATATAAAAGTTAAATATTGACCTGTTCCGGGTTAAGAGGGTGGCACAGTAGAGGCAGGGCGACTTTCTCTCCTTACCTACGAATACAGAGTACATCGAAATGACAAGAAAACAAAATCCAGATGAAAGGAGGGGCCCCACAATAGGGCACAGTATTGAAGGTACGTGGGATTTGGGCACTTCCATGCTATAAGGGGGGGGGACGGCTCCCATCAAAATGCAAGAGCAGAGGCTGTGCTCCAGAGTTAGAGCAGAGGGGGCACAAAATCTAGCCCATAGGCAGCTAGCTTGCACTACCAGGAGCTTACCCCTGAAGGCAGCAAGACCTCAGATCCCAAGTGGCTGGAAAACTCAGACCTTGGACACAGGAGTGGGGCTGAGAGAGGCAGCAGCAGCGCCCAGCATGCTCAGACTCAGGGGAAAATGTCAGGTGGAGGAGCAAGTGTGGGCCAAGTCCCAAGCTCTGGGCAGCTGGCTAGGACTATTGGGGCTCGAGTCTGAAAACAGCTAGACCAGAGACCCCTGGAGGGTCCCCAGAGAAGCCAAGAGACTCACAAAGTAGCCTCAGGGGAATGGCTTAACAAATTGTGCTTTATGCTGGAATACTATTGTGCTCAAAGGAATAATAAACTGCAGGAATTCCATGTGAACTGGAAAGACCTCCAGGAATTGATGCAGACTGAAAGGAGCAGAGCCAGAAGAACATTGTACACAGAGACTGATATACTGTGGTAAAATAGAATGTAATGGACTTCTGTACTGGCAGCATTGCAATGACTCAGAACAATTCTGAGGGATTTATGGTAAAGAATGTTACCCACATTCAGAGGAAGAACTGTAGGAGTGGAAACATAGAAAATAAACAACTACTTGAACACTTGGGTTGATGAGGACATGATTGGGGATGGAGACCTGAAAAGACCACACCAATGTAACTATCAATAATATGTAAATAAGTCTTGATTGATCACACATGTTAAAACCAGTGGAAATGCACATTGGATATTGGGGGGAGGTGTTGAAGGGGGGTGAAGGGGAAAATAAAAACAAGAATCATGTAATCATGGAAAATGTTTCTAAAAATATGAAATATTTTTAAAAGGAATAAAATAAAATAAAAATAAATAAAAGTTAAATATTCCTTGCCACATTCTAGTAGGAGTATAGAATATACATGACAGAGTAGAGGTCTCAGAAGAAGCCAATGCATTTAAAGCAGTTATGAATAAAGTCCAGGAGCAGTAGATTATGTTGCCCTATCTGGAAGCATGCTATATGAATATAATTTTTGTTCAAGAAAAATGTGAAATGAGAAGTACGGTGGTAAGAGAGATGACAAAAGATTCACTCTGGCTAAATCTTATTGTCTTGGTTGATGACTGAATAGGATTAAGTCCCATTACAGGGAAGAAAGCCAAGAGAGCTAACGGGCTTCCCATCCCTCCTTAAAAAATACCTTATGGGCTCCACTTCCCTTGTTTTAGCCAATGGCTTTGAAATGTTATGCCATTTGCCCTTTCATGGTGACTTTAGGCTGGCTCTGGGATGTTGACACTAGGGATACCCATACTGTTGCTAGCTGCACTGGGACCACAACACCAGGACTAGACTCCATGGTAGAGATTTACATACTCTAAATAATTTATTTCACTCTGATTGATTTAAATAATTACTTTAATCAATGAGAGTTGACTTCTTCTTAAAAGACTAACTTTTCTATCTATGCTTTCCATGTCATACTCTGTGGTTTCATGAAAGAGTTTGTCCCTTGAAAGGCAGAGAATCTGGGTGTGAATAATATTTCTGCTACTTAGTACCTTAGATATATTTTAACTTTTCTAGGTTTGAGATTCTTCACCTTTAAAATAAGGGTATTGAGCAAGTTAGCAGATTACAAAATGCCTGTCAGGCCTTTGGATAAGAGAAGAATTTATGTCCAAATAAGATATTTAGAACATTGCAAAATTTAAAATAGATAACTCTGACTACCTAAAATTAAAAAGGGTTTGTGCAAACATGATCAATTTATTCAAGATTATAAAAGCAAATAATAACTGGAGGAGGAAAAATCTTTGTAGTATATATCTTGGACAAAGGCCTCGGTTATAAAATATATAGAAAGCTGAGTGAAATTTATAAGAATACAAATCATTATTCTAATTGAAAAATTGTCAAAGGATACAAACAGGCAATTTTTAGATGGTAAGTTTTTAAAATAATATTTTATTTCCCCTACAACATGTAAAAATAATTTTATGAATTATTTTTTTAAAGTTTTGAATTCTATATTCTCTCCTTTCTTCTCACCTTCCCTTCCTTACTCCCTTCCTAGACTGCCCCTTCCCTGATATTGTAGGCAATCTGATAATTTAGCATTTGCAAAATTATAAAGAATTTTTCTATATTAGTCATTTTGTGGAAGAGATCTCAGAAGAAAATAAAAGAAGAAATTGAAGGATAGTATGTTTCAATCTATATGAAGACTCTATTGATGGGGAAGCTGGGTAGCTCAGTGGACTGAGAGTCAGGCCTAGAGACAGGAGGTTCTAGGTTCAAATCTAGCCTCAGACACTTCCCAGCTGTGTGACCCTGAGCAGGTCACTTGAACCCATTGTCCACCCTTACCATTCTTTCACCTATGAGCCAATACACAGAAGTTAAGGGTTAAAAAAAGACTCTCTTGGTTCTTTCTTGGAGAACAACTAGCATTTTCATCATTAGTCTGTTATAAATAAAAATTAATCTTGAGACTTACTACTAGATTTATAAGTATTTATTAGTAAAGGGAGAGAGACAGACAGACAGAGAGAAGAGAAGAGAAGAAAAGAGAAGAGAAGACGAGAAAGAGATACAAAGGGAGTATGAGAAAAGCACTGGATTTGGAATTGGAAGTAATAGCAGTAGTAGTAATAAAAATAGTAGCAAAATACTAATAGCAATAGTAGTAATAGAAATAACAGCAGTAATACTGTAGTTATTATACAATATTCTCATTCTGTTGATTTCATTTGGAATGAGTTCAGGTAAGTCTTTCAAGATTTTTCGTAAATCATCAGATGATGAAATTTAAACTATTTTTAGTCATATGAAAAAAATCTTCAAATCACTCTTATTTAGAGAAATGAAAATTAAAATGCTGAGATACCATCTAATGCCTATCATATTGGCTAACATGATGAAAAAGAAATTGGCAGGCTTCCGGGTTAAGATGGCAGCAGAGTAAAAAGCAGCTGCTTGACTTCTCCTAACCCACACATATAGGAGGCCTCAAGAAGACATAAAAACAAATCCAGACAAACAAAGGGACCCCACAACAGGGCACAGCATTGAAGGTATATGGAATCGGGGCATTTCTATACTATAAAGGGGTGAAACAGCTCTCACTAAACCAGGAACTGAGCAACCCACTCCCTATCCACAGCACCTACAGTGCCAAAACCAGGGCAAAAGAGTTAGAGCAAATTTGGGGCATGCATTAAGTCATTGGCAGCTACCTGGCATCACCAGGGCCTGCTCCTGAGAAGAGCAAGACTTAAGACCCCAAGAGGCTAAAAAATGCACAATCTTTGAACACAGACCTTGAGCACAGGCTCAGACGTGGATCCTGAGCTCAGGCTCGGAACTTAAGTGGGGACCCAGTGCAGAGGGGGGCATGAATGTGGAAACAGTGCCCTGAGAATGTTAAAAGGAGCTTCAGGCAGAAGAACAAGCAAGGGTACCGCCAGGAACTTTGACCCTGAGAACAACTAGACTTGAGACCTCAGGTGCCTAAAGAGCACAGACAGACCCTAGGCGTGAGGATAAAGCTGAGAGGGTGCTGAGCTAAAAATGGCAAGCAAGACTCAGGAACCCCAGAAGAAAAAGATCAAGAAGAAACCTTTAACACTTGTCAACTTTTAAACAGAAAAAATCCAGACAATAGAGCAAACAGCAGAGGAGAACAAACAAGTGACCATATCCAAACCTTCCCAAAACAATAAAACTGGATACAAGGTCTTGAAGAGTTCAAATATGAGATGATGAAAAACATTGAAGAGGTCTGGCAAGAAAATAACACTTTAAAAGGCAGAATTTCACAATTGGAAAGTGAGGCAAGTAAATTGAACACCAGAAATGACCAGATTGAAAAGGAAAACCAGTCTCTAAACACTAGAATTGGGCAATTCAAAAAAGATGCCCCCAAATAAAAAGAAATAGTAAGCAAATTGGAGACAAAAGTCAACAGCTGGAAAACAGGATAGACCAAATCAAAAAGGAAAATCAAAAGCTTAAAGCAGAAAACCAGACTCTAAAGACAAGAATTGGGCAAATAGAAGCCAATAATCTCTCAAGACTGCCAGAACAAATAAAACAAAGGCAAAAGACTGATAAAATAGAAGGAACCATGAAATATCTCAATAGGAAATTGACATATCAAGAAAACAGGTCTAGAAGAGACAATCAGAATCATTGGTCTTCCTGAAAAAGCAGAAATTAATAAAAATTTGGACTCCATACTCAAAGAAATTATTCAGCAAAACTGCCCTGAAGTTCTACAATAAGAGGGCAATATAGACATTGAAAGGATCCATAGATCACCCTCTACACTAGACTCTGAAAAGACAAACCCCAGGAATGTTATAACCAAATTCAAGAGCTTCCAAATAAAAGAAAAAATTTTACAAGAAGCCAGAAAGAGACAATTCAGATATCAAGCGGCACCAATTAGGATCACACAGGATCTGGCAGCCTGCACACTAAAAGACCTCAAGGCTTGGATATTGATATTCAAAAATGCAATAGAACTGGGTTTACAACCAAGGATCACCTACCCATCAAAACTGACTACATACTTGCAGGGGAAAGTTTGGGCATGCAACAAGATAGAAGATTTCCAAGTATTTGCACAGAAAAGGCCAGGACTAAATGGAAAGTTCGATATACAACCACAAAAATCAAGGGAAACATGAAAAGGTAAAAAAGAAACAGAAGGGAAAGTAAGAAAACTATTATTTTTAGAATTTTCCTCTTTAAGGGCTTCAATATGATCTAATTATTTGTATTCCTATGTGGAGAAATGTTATGTATAATTCTTTGTAGTGAATTCTATTCACTATTATAGTACTCACTATTATAGTAATTAGAAGAATTATACATAGGGAGAGGTTGGAATACTAAATGGTCTAAGATGAAATGGGGGTGGGAAAGAGAGGGGTTAATAGTAGAGGTCACCAAGAGAAACTTGAATGAATAAGAAAAATAGGATATTCTATTACACACAAAGAGGGCATGGGAAGGGGAAGGGATGAATACTATTATAAGAAGGAGAGGAAGAGAGCATCAAGAGGGAAGAGTAGCTTTATCTATTGGGATATAAAACTCTATTTAACCCTACAGGGAAAGTGAGAATTAATAAACCAAGGGGAGAAGAGGAATGGGGAGAAAAAAAAGGGAGGGGAGAAGAAGGGGAACAGAATTCATTAGGCCTTAAAAATAAAAAGTGGGGAATAATAAGGGACGGGGTAGAAAGGGTAGTAAATCTAGGGAGGAGACAAGGGTTACTGGCATAAAGCAAATCAATCATTTAAAAGGAAATAATGTAAGAAGAAGAGGTAGAACTAGGAGAAGATACCAAAATGTTTGGGAATACACAACTGATAATTATAACTCTGAATGTGAATGGGATGAACCCACCCATAAAACAGAAGCAAATAGCAGAGTAGACTAAAAACCAAAATCCTACCATATGTTTGTCTACAAGAAACACATATGAGGTGGTGGACATACAAAGGTTTAAGGTAAAGGGATTGAGCAAAATCTTTTGGGCTTCAAATGAGAAAAAGAAGGCAGGAGTGGCAATCATGATTTCTGACAAAGCCAAAGTAAAGATAGATATGATTAAAAAAGACAGGGAAGGTAATTACATCCTGATAAAAGGCAGTATAGACAATAAGGAAATAACAGTGCTCAATATGTATGCACCAAATGGCATACCATCCAAATTCCTAAAGGAGAAACTAGCAGAGCTCAAGAAGGAAATAGATAGCAAAACCATACTAGTGGGAGATCTAAATATTCCTCTTTCAGATCTAGATAAATCAAACCTAAAAATAAATGAGAAAGAGTTGAGAGAGATGAATGAAATCCTAGAAAATTAGATTTAATAGAAATATGGAGAAAAATGAATGGGGACAAAAAGGAATACACCTTCTTTACAGCTGATCATGGTACATTCACAAAGACTGACCACGTAGTGGGGCATAGGAACATTGCCAACAAATACAAAAGAGCATTAATAATAAATGTAACCTTCACAGATCATGATGGAATAAAAATAATATTAAGTAAGGGCACCTGGACAGGCAAGTAAAAAACTAATTGGAAATTAAATAATATGATTCTCCAAAACCAGCTAGTCAAAGAAGAAATCATAGAAACAATCAACAGTTTCATTGAAGAGAATGACAATGATGAGACATCCTACCAAACTCTGTGGGATGCAGCCAAGGAGTACTCGGGGGGAAATTTATATCCTTTAGTGCATATATTAACAAATTAGGGAGTGCAGAGATCAATGAATTGGGCATGCAACTTAACTAGAAAGAGAACAAATTAAAATCCCCAGATGAAAACTAAACTAGAAATACTAAAAATCAAGGGAGAAGTTAATAAAATTGAATACAAAAGAACTATTGAATTAATAAATAAGACTAGAAGCTGATATTTTGAGAAAACAGATAAAATATACAAAGTACTGGTCAATCTAATTTTAAAAATGTAAGAAGAAAACCAAATTAACAGTATCAAAGATGAAAATGGAGACCTCACCTCTAATGAAGGGGAAATTAAGGCAATCATTACAAACTATTTTGCCCAATTATATGGCAATAAATATAACAATTTAAGAGATATGGATGAATATTTACAAAATATAAATTGCCAAGATTAACAGCAGAAGAAATATAATCCCTAAATAATCCCATATCAGAAAAAGAAATTGAACAAGCCATCAAAGAACTTTTTAAGAAAAAATTGCCAGAGCCTGATGGATTCATAAGTGAATTATATCAGACATTCAAAGAGCAACTGATCCCAATATTATACCAATTATTTGATATAATAAGCAAACAAGGAGTCCTACCAAATTCTTTTTATGATACAAATATGATACTGATTTCAAAGCCAGGTAGATCAAAAACAGAGAAGAAAACTATAGACCAGTCTCTCTAATGAACATAGACGCGAAAATCTTAAATAAAATACTAGCAAAGAGACTCCAGCATGTGATCAAGAGGATTATCCACCATGATCAGGTGGGATTTATACCAGGAATGCAAGGATGGCTCAACATTAGGAAAATCATCCACATAATTGACCATACCAACAATCTAACAAACTAAAATCACATGATTATCTCAATACATGCTGAAAAAGCCTTTGAAAAAATACAGCATCCATTCCTATTGAAAACACTGAAAAGTATAGGAATAGAAGGACCTTTCCTAAAAATAATAAACAGTATTCACCTAAAACCATCAATAAGCATCATATGCAATTGGGATAAATTAGAAGCCTTCCAAATAAGATCAAGAGTGAAACAAGGATGCCCATTATCACCTCTATTATTTAACATTGTACTAGAAACACTAGCAGCTGCAATTAGAGAAGAAAAAGAAATTGAAGGTATCAAAATAGGCAACGAGGAGATTAAGTTATCACTCTTTGCAGATGATATGATGGTCTACTTATAAAATCCTAGAGAATCAACTAAGAAGCTTGTAGAAATAATCAACAACTTTAGCAAAGTTGCAGGATACAAAATAAATGCACATAAATCATCAGCATTTCTATATATTTCCAACACATNCATGTAGCCATGTTAACTTTTCTAAAAAATAAATATTATTAAAAGTTAAAAAAGAAAAGAAAAATAAAATTGCAATATTTGAGAGCCTGTGGAAAAATTGTAACACTAAGATATTATTGATGGTATGGTAAACTAATATAACCATTCTTGAGAGCAAACTAGAACCACATCCAGAGGACCTTAAAACTGCACATACTTTTTGACCTAGAAATAATACTACTGTCTTTGTGAGACAGGTAAATTAATGATGTGGGAAAGGACCTATTTGTACAAAAAATTTTATAGCAGCACTTTTTATGGTAGTAAAGAACTAGAAACTGAAGGATTTTTCATCAATTGTGTAATGACCGAACAAGTTGTGATATATGTTTGTAATGGAATACTATTGTGCCATAAGAAAACACACACACACACACACACACACACACACACACACACACACACACAACCCTTGGAAATGTTTATATGAAGTAATGTAAAGTGAAGTGAGCAGGATTAGGAGAACTTGGTACACAGTAAAAGAAATAGTTTGTGATGATCATCTGTGACTTAAATGACTTAACTATTACCAAGGCAAAGATCCAGAAGAACTCCAAGAAACTCATGAGGAAAAGAAGCTATCTACCACCGTAGAAGGAATAGATGGAGTCTGATTGCGTACTGAAGTATATCATTCTTCATTTCATTTCTTTGATGAATTTTTCTCCAGTTTAATTTTTCACTCATATGTGTCTTGTTTTACAGCATAACAAACATGGAAATATTTATTTTATGACAACTGTTATAAGGAAGAGAGGATTAGAGTAAGTTTGCAGACACATGAGACCGACAGGGAAAGTTGCAGGAGGATAAAGATTCTAGAATGTAAAAGTGGGGGTCAGACAGTTAACTGAGGTTTTTCGCTGCCTGTCTCTCTGGAGGTTTCTGGGGAGAGTGGCTGCTTTTCCTTAGGGCTGATTCTGCTCTGATTCCCCATCCTACCTGCTGCCTTGCTGGTGCCTTGCTGTTTTTGGCCATGTTCCCTTATGATCCTGATCATCTGATTGTAAGATCAGGTCTGTTTCCTTTTGGATCCAGAACCTCTCCCTGGTAATTGCCAAACTGTGATAAACCACTACCTATAATACCATCTAAGGGGGGTTGGTTTAGTGCAGATTTAGCTAAAGTAGGGACTAAGATTTTTAGGTCAGAGAGGTAAGGATTAATGTAGGTTATATACTTTGAATATTTCCTGTAAGGGAACAAAATTAAATCTGGGGGTTTAGGCATGACATTAGTATTAGGGTCATCCAAATTCCTTCTAAACTTTCCCTTTTAATTAAATTACCTTTTACTTACTGTTTGAGTGGTCTGTGTGCGTTATCTCAGATCAGGCTCTGCCTGGATTAGTTCTGTTGGCCTTCCCAAACCACAGTTAATCTTCTGATACTGGCCCAATCCTATTTATCTGGTCCCATCCCCTATGCCACTCTCCTACACAACATATGTAAAACCTCTATCATATTACCTGCTTTCTTGGGGACGGAAAGAGAGGTCATGGATTACAAAATGTCAAAAAATAATTATTAAATATTGTATCAACATGAAATCTGGAGCATTGTGGGGAGATGGAGGAGTAAATCTTAAAGCTTTCTTGCCCTCTTAACACCCCTCCATTCAGTCAAAAATAACTACAGATTCAAATATAAAAGTAGCAAAAACAAAAAAAAAAACAGACAGGAGTTTGGAGTGAAGCTGAACAATGAGGAAACATTAGCAAGTAATGTTTCTGAATTCCCTGGCTTTAATCCTACCACTATATGCTCTTGGGGCAGGAACATAGCAAGCAGAATGGAATCAATAAAATAACCTCAGATGGCATGATTGGCAACCTTATGAGCACCAGAACCTCCTGGAGGGCCCCAGAGGCACCAGGGTATGCTATGATCTTAGCTTGGGAGACCCCTACTGGCCCACAGCTGGGATTGAAGGAATGGACTCTGTGGAGTCTGTGGGTTCCAGGCCCAAAAGGAAGAGCTGAAGCCTTGCTACTAATTCATGAGGGACTTTGGAAGACCAAGGAATTCAAACTGGATACCTATTCTATTTCAGGTTGTGATAGAAGAAAGGAGGAGTGAGGAATGAGCAAGTATGGGTGAGGGACTGGGTGAGATTGATGAGGGACTGGGGCCTGGTCAGCTCTGGTCACTCTAAGGAGAGTGGAGTCTTTGATTGCTGCACAGGAGGAGACTTTTTGAAGAGTTTTAAGAGCCTCAGAAACCAAATAATAGACATTGAGGAGAAAAAAAATAAGAGCAGTGCAATAAAATCAAGAAATTGTGAAAGGACTCCCAAATGGTAAAAAGGAATCTAGAAATTCACAGAAGAAAATCATTTTGTAAGAACTAGAATTAGAAAAAGGGAAGATAATGTCCTAAGACAACAAGAGATAATGAAGCAAAATCAAAAGAATGAAATAATAAAAGAAAAAGTGAAACATCTACATTAAGAAAACTTTCATCCTTCTAATCCTGTATGTTGTTCTCTTTTTATCCCAAGTTTTCTTAATGTACAGAGAAAGAGGAGGAAAGGGCAATGGAATAAGGGAGTGACTAGGAAAGGGAGAACATATCATAAAGTAGGGTGATAAGGTGAAGGGATATAGAGGGACACTTAGGACAAAATAAATGAGGAATTTTTAGAATTAAAATCATAGCAAGAAGGTAGGAGGACACAAATGTGGGGATAAGGAAGGGATTTTTGAACAGGTAAAATAAGCATTAAAAGTTAGAAAGGAAGAGGCAAGGGAGAGATATTGGAAAAGTGGGCCAATTTGGAACTAGTAAGGCAAAGTGAAAGGATAAGGGTGGATTTTGGGGAAGGGGTATGAATGGAAGAGATATTCATCAAAAGAATTCAGACATCTGAGGAGAGATACAATGAGGGGGGAGGAAGAGGGAGACAAATAGTGAAGAGGAACAGAATAGATGGCAATTCACAGAGAGTAACTATGATTTGAGTGGGGATGAATTCACCTGTCAGAAGAAAATGTATAGCAGAAAGGATTAAAAACCAGGACTTGACAATATATTATTTATACGAAATACACTAAAAATGAGAGACACACATAGAGTGAAGGTTAGGGGCTGGAATAGAATATACTATGCACTAACTCATCCAGAGAAGAAAGAGGTAGCAGTCATGATCTCTAACAGAGTTGAGGTTAAGATGGATGTATTCATAAAAGATGAATAAGGTGACTATATTATTTTATGGGGAGTACTATGGATAATGAAGCTTTATCAATAATGGATCAATATGCATCAAGTGTTATAGTATCCATATTTTTAAAGGAAAAATGAGACACAATGCAAATAGATAATAAAATAATAATAACAGAGATTTGTAATTTCCCACTCTCAGAACTAGAGAAATTTCTACCCAAAAATAAATAAGAAAAATATTAAGTAGATGAATAGAACCTTTGATAAATTAAACATAATAAATATTTGGAGAGCCCCCACAAACTCACATGAGGTCAGTAGTAGATTGAAGCCTGAGCATACACATAATCCGAAAATAGTTTCTTGTGGGACAACAATGGTTTAAAGAGCATAAATATTCTGCAAAAGTCCTTCTTTAATACTAATCATACTATGGAGATAAGTTTGCATTCCTGAGGGGTTGTGGCATTGCAATAAAAGTTTCACTGGGTGTGACCAAGCTGGAAAGACTTGGTTTTTATAGGAGTATGATCCCAGCATCTGAGTGTGTCTGCTGCCTAAATACGAATCTAATTGTGGTCCTAGTGTAATATATGTTAACCGAGAACTTGACAAGTTAAAGTGATCAAATTAAATGCTGACAGGAACATGTAAAAATACTATATTGCTACAGAAGTTGTGAATTTTTTTTTTATAAAACCAGATGGAAATATACATTAGGAGCTATAAAACTGTTCATGCTCATTGACCTGAGTATCACATTAGTAGGATTAGTCCCTAAGGACATTATTGAAAAGGTGAAAAAAGAATTTATATGTATGAAAATATTTGTCAAAGTTTTGTTTGTAGTGACAAGATAACTGGACAATACTCAAATGCAATGAAATGAGAGAAATCGCAGAATAGATTGTGATATGGTACTGGCTAAGAGATAGAAAGAAGGTGGATTAATGGAATAGACTAGGGGTAAATGACCTCAGCAAGCTAGTGTTTGATAAGCCTAAAGATCCCAGCTTTGGGTACAAGAACTCACTATTTGACAAAAACTGCTGTAAAAATTGAAAAACAGTATGGGAAAAATCAAGCCTAGATCAACATCTCACGCCCTATACCAACAGTCAGCAACTTTTTTGGCCATGAGAGCCATAAACACCTGCAGAAGGAGGAGGATGGAGGTGGAAGGCGCTGGAATATGGGGCAGGGGGCTGAAGGGCCCCCTGAGGCACATCCTGGGATATGGAGCCAGATATGGCTGGAGAGCCATACGTTGCCGAACCCTGCCCTATACCAAGATAAATTAAGAATGGGTAAATGCCTTTAAATATAAAAAATAAAATAATAAATAAATTAGGTGAACATAGAATATTATACCTGTCAGATTTGTAGGAAAGGAAGGAATTTAAACCCAAGCAAGAGAACATTACTAAATGTAAAATGAATGACATTGATTACGTCAAATTAAAAAGGGTTTGTACAAACAAAACCAATGTAACCAAAATTAGAAGGAAAGGAACAAATAGGGAAAAATTATAACACAACTCTCTAACAAAGGTTTAATTTTCCAAATATAGCAGGAACTAAGTCAAATTTAGAAAAAAACTCAAGCCATTCCTCAATTGAAAAATGGTCAAGGGATATGAATAGCCAGTTTTCACATGAAAAAATCAAAAGTATCAGTAATCACATGAAAAAAGTGTTCAAAATCCCTTTGGGTTAGAGAAATGCAAATAAAAATGACATTGTGGTACCACCTTACACTTAGCTGGCCAATATGGCAGCAAAGGAACGTGATAAATATTTGAGGGGATGTAGCAAAATTGGGACACTAATACACTGCTTGTTAAGTTTTGAATTGATCCAACCATTCTGGAAACAATTTGGCACTATGCCCAAAGGGCTTTAAAAGAATGCCTGCCCTTTGATCCATCTGGCATACTATTGCTGTTCTTGTACCCCAAAGAAATAATTAGGAAAAAATATTTGTATAAAAATACTTATAGTTATGCTCTTTGTGGTGGAAAAAATTGGAAAATGAGGGACTATGGAAATAGGTTTTGAACAATGATAAACGTATAACCTGGTGGAATTTCTTTTCAGCTCCAGGAGGGAGAAGGGAAGAGGGAAGGCAAAAATCATGAATCATGAATCATGTAACCATGGAAAAATATTCTAAATTAATAAATAAATAGATTAAAAGTTTTTAAAAAGAAAGGAAAGAAAAAGAAAATCCAAGAGCCAATGTTACTGAATTGACAAATAAATGGCAGAGAGTAAGATAGGAAAGATATGAGACACTTAGGTTATGAAGCAATTTAAACACGAAATTGAATTTTGCGTTTGATCCTGGAGGCAAAATGAAACCACTGGAATTTCATGAGTAGGGATTTAACATGTTGGATGTCTATTTCAGAAAAATTAATTTTGTGGCCGAATGGATAGGACAGAGCAAAGTGCTAAAGATGGAGTCAGGGAGAACTGAGTTTAAATTTGGTCTGACATTTACTAGCAATGTGTTTGCTCAAGTCACTTTATTAAATGCCTCAGTTTCCTTATCCATAAAATGGAGAACCTACTTCCTAGGATTGTTGTGTGGATTAAATTAGATAGTATTTATAAGCTCTATAAAAATATTAGCTATTATCATCAGCAACATACTATGGTACCTCATTTGCCACTTGTTTCTTGGCCTCTTTTTACCTATTTGTCCCTTTGTAGGGTTCCCCACCTTAAAAAATTTAAATGTCTTTCTACTTACCCTGACTTCCCCTACAAGCTACCATCTTATAACTCTTCCATTTCACTGCCAACTTAGAGAATCATTTATAGTGGCTTCCTCTACTTCATCACCACTTAGTCATTCCTTCATTTTGGCTGCTGACCTTGTCTCACAGCTGAAACTCCTTGCTAGCTAATCATTTCAGCTATCAATTTCAAAATCCTTTTTCTCAGTCTTCACATTCTTTGACCTTTCTACATCTGACACTCTCAATCATTCATTCTTCTAGATAGTATTTATCTTCCCTTGTCCTCGCAATCCTATTTTACCTCCTCCATTTCCTTTCCCATATCATGTTTTCTCTCTCCATTTTATGTGGGAAAAGTCAAGAGTTTCCTCTTCTCTCCCCCACAACTGATATCTCATAGATGCTTTGTGCCACTATCTTCATTTACCCTCTCTTAAATAATGAGGTGGCCTTTCTCTTTGCTAAGGAAAACACCTCTACCTACATAAGTTATCCCCCTATATCTCATTTTCTCTAGTAGATTTCTCCCACTGTCATCCCCAAAATTTCATTTTACTTTAATCTCTCCCTATGTATGTGTAACAGTTTGGGAAATAGGCATTTTTCATCCACTTTGTTTTTGTATAGATTTTTAGATTTTTGTGTTTATAGATGTATTCATCAGGTTTTGTGGTAAAATTCTTTTTTATGCCCACATTCTTCCCATGAAGATTTAGGTCGATGAATCATAGAATATCACAATCTGAATATGAATCTTGGAAACAACACTGAGGCTGAAAAATGATAGGAAAGGACAATCACAATGGTGAAAGGCCTTAAATTTGAGTCATATAAGCATATTTAACAAGGGGAAAATAATGAGGAACATGATAGGTATCTTCAGGAACTGAAAGGCTACCATGCTGATTAAGAATTTAGCAATACCTTAATACAATTAAGACTACTTTGCTCAGTTTGGTCTCAGAAGATAGAACTCAGAACAATGCACTGAAATTTCAAGGAAAAAAATTAAAGTTTGTTCTGAGGGGGTAAAAAGATCTCCTTAGTAATAAAGATATACTGAATTTGAACAGCTTCTCTGTTTAGCCTCTATTTTCTTCCTTGAATGGCTCCAATAAATAGTTAGATGACTATTTTCAGAATATATTTTAGAATCACCATTTATCTCTTAGTGATGAAACTAATAGCCTTTTCTCAATCCCTAGGCTTCTTATTGTCTCTACAGAATATGACAATAATGATCTCTTTTTAGCTAATCTCTTTTCTTGAAGATATTATGTTTTCTACTTTCACATCTTTTACATATTCCTCCTCTTCAATCATACAGTGAAAATCCTGGTATTTCCATTACTTTTTTTAAAAACATTTATTAATATTTATATTTTTGAAAAGTTAACATGGTTACATAATTCATGCTCTTACTTTCCCCTTCACCCCCCCCAAATATCCCCTCCCCCCCATGGCAGATGTGTATTTCCACTGTTTTTAACATGTGTCATTGATCAAGACCTATGTCCCAATTGTTGATAGTTGCATTGGTGGGGTAGTTTCGAGTCTACATCACCAATCATGTCCGCCTCAACCCATGTGTTCAAGCAGTTGTTTATCTTCTGTTTCCACTCCTGTACTACTTCCTCTGATTGTGGGTAGCGTTCTTTTCCATAAATCTCTCAAAATTGTCCTGGGTAATTGGATTGCTGCTAGTACAGAAGTCCATTACATTCGATTTTACCACAGTGTATCGGTCTCTGTGTACAATGTTCTTCTGGCTCTGCTCCTTTTGCTCTGCATCAATTCCTGGAGGTCTTTCCAGTTCACATGGGATTCCTCCAGTTTATTATTCCTTTGAGCACAATAGTATTCCATCACCAGCATATACCACAATTTGTTCAGCAATTCCCCAATTGAAGGACATACCCTCCTTTTTCAGTTTTTTTGCCACCACAAAAAGCGCAGCTATAAATATTTTCGTACAAGTCTGTTTATCTATGATCTCTTTGGAGTACAAACCCAACAATGGTATGGCTGGATCAAAGGGCAGGCATTCTTTTACAGCCCTTTGAGCATAATTCCAAATTGCCATGCAGAATGGTTGGATCAGTTCACAACTCCACCAGCAATGCACTAACGTCCCAGTTTTGCAACATCCCCTCCAGCATTCATTACTCTCCCCTTCTTTCATTTTAGCTAATATGCTAGGTGTGAGGTGATATTACAGAGTTGTTTTGATTTGCATTTCTCTAATTATTAGACATTTAGAACACTTTCTCATGTGCTTATTGATACTTTTGATTTCTTTATCTGAAAATTGCCTATTCATGTCTCTTGCCCATTTATCAATTGGGGAATGGCTTGATTGTTTATACAATTGGTTTAACTCCTTGTATATTTGAGTAATTAGACCCCTGTCAAGTTTTTTGTTATAAAGATATTTTTCCCAATTTGTTGTTTCCCTTCTGATTTTGGCTACAATGTTTTTGTTTGTACAAAAGCTTTTTAGTTTAATATAATCAAAACCATTTAATTTACATTTTGTAATTTTCTCTAACTCTTGCTTGGTTTTAAAATCTTTCCTTTCTCAGAGATCTGACAAGTAAACTCTCTATGTTCACTTAAATTATTTACCGTTTCCCCTTATATTCAAGTCATTCACCCATTCTGTATCTTGGTGTAGGGTGTGAGATGTTGATCTAAACCTATTCTCTCCCATATCTTTTTCCAAATTTCCTAGGAGTTTTTGTTAAATAGTGGATTTTGTCACAAAAGTTGGGCTCATTGGGTTTATCATACACTGTCTTGCTGATGTCATTTACCCCAAGTCTATTTCACTGACCCTCCCTTCCGTCTCTTAGCCAGTACCATACCATTTTCATGACTGCTGCTTTATAGTACAGTTTAATATCTGGTACTGCTAGGCCCCCTTCCTTCATATTTTTTCATTATTTCCCTTGATATTCTTGATCTTTTGTTATCACAAATTTACTTTGTTATAGTTTTTCACAATTCAAGAAAAAGTTTTTTGGTAGTTTGATAGGTATGGAGCTAAATAGGTAAATTAATTTGGGTAGAATTGTCATTTTTATTATGTTAGCTTGTCCTACCCATGCTCAATCAATATTTTTTCAATTGTTTAGATCTAGTTTTAATTGTTTGGAAAGTGTTTTGTAGTTGTTTTCGTAGAATTCCTGTGTTTGTTTTGGTAGATGCCTAAGTATTTTACATTGTCTAGGGTGATTTTAAATGGTGTTTCTCTTTCTACCTCTTGCTGTTGTGATGTGTTGGAAATATATGGAAATGCTGATGATTTATCTGCATTTATTTTATATCCTACAACTTTTCTAAAGTCATTGATTATTTCTACAAGCTTCTTAGTTGATTCTCTAGGATTTTTTAAGTAGACCATCATATCATCTGCAAAGAGTGATAACTTAGTCTCCTCATTTCCTATTTTGATACTTTCAATTTCTTTTTCTTCTCTAATTGCTACTGCTACTGTTTCTAGTACAATGTTAAATAATAGAGGTGATAATGGGCATCCTTGTTTCACTCTTGATCTTATTGGGAAGGCTTCTAATTTATCCCCATTGCATATGATGCTTGTTGATGGTTTTAGGTATATACTCTTTATTATTTTTAGGAAAGTTCCTTCTATTCCTATACTTTCCAGTGTTTTCAATAGGAATGGATGCTGTATTTTGTCAAAGGCTTTTTCAGCATCTATTGAGATAATCATGTGATTTTTGTTTGTTAGATTGTTGATATGGTCAATTATGTGGATGGTTTTCATAATGTTGAACCATCCTTGCATTCCTGGTATGAATCCTACCTGATCATGGTGGATGATACTCTTGATCACTTGCTGGAGTCTCTTTGCTAATATTCTATTTAAAATTTTTGCATCTATGTTCATTAGGGAGATTGGTCTGTAATTTTCTTTCTCTGTTTTTGATCTGTCTGGCCTTGGAATCAGTACCATATTTGTGTCATAAAAGGAATTGGTAGGACTCCTTCTTTACTTATTATATTAAATAATTTTTATAGTATTGGGATTAGTTGCTGTTTGAATGTCTGATAGAATTCACTTGTGAATCCATCAGGCTCTGGCAATTTTTTCTTAGGGAGTTCTTTGATGGCTTGTTCAATTTCTTTTTCTGATATGGGATTATTTAGGGATTCTATTTCTTCTCCTGTTAATCTAGGCAATTTGTATTTTTGTAAATATTCATCCATATCTCTTAGATTGCTATATTTACTGCCATACAATTGGGCAAATTAGTTCTTAATGATTGCTTTAATTTCCCCTTCATTAGAGGTGAGGTCTCCCTTTTTATTTTTGATACTGTCCATTTTGTTTTCTTCTTTCCTTTTTTTTATTAGATTGACCAGTACTTTGTCTATTTTATCTGTTTTCTCAGAATCCCATCTTCTAGTCTTATTTATTAGTTCAATAGTTCTTTTTCCTTTGATTTTATTAATTTCTCCCTTTATTTTTAGTATATCTAATTTAGTTTTCATCTGGGGATTTTTAATTTGCTCACTTTCTAATTTTTTATGTTGCATGCCCAATTCATTAATCTCTGCTCTCCCTAATCTGTTAATATATGCACTCAAGGATATAAATTTGCTCCTTTGTACTGCCTTGGCCGCATCCCACAGAGTTTGGTAGGATGTCTCATCATTGTCATTCTCTTCAGTGAAACTGTTGATTGTTTCTATGATTTCTTCTTTGACTAGCTGGTTTTGGAGAATCATATTATTTAATTTCTGATTAGTTTTTGATTTGCCTGTCCAGGTGCCCTTACTAGTTATTATTGTTATTGCATTATGGTCTGAGAACGTTACATTTATTATTTCTGCACTTTTGCATTTGTTTGTGATATCTCTATGCCCTATTACATGGTCAATCTTTGTGAATGTGCCATGTGTAGCTGAAAAGAGGGTGTATTCCTTTTTGTTCCTATTTATTTTTCTCCACATAGCTATTAAATCTAATTTTTCTAGATCTTCATTTATCTCTCTTACCTCATTCTTATTTATTTTTCAGTTTGATATATCTAGATATGAAAGAGGGATATTTAGATCTCCCACTAGTGTGGTTTTACTCTCTATTTCCTTCTTGAGCTCTGCCAGTTTCTCCTTTATGAATTTGGGTGCTATGCCATTTGGTGCATACATATTGAGCAGTGTTATTTCCTCATAGTCTATACTGCCTTTAATCAGCATGTAATGACCTTCCCTGCCTTTTTAAATCATATCTATTTTTACTTTGGCTTTGTCAGAAATCATAATAGCCACTCCTCCCTTCTTTTTCTCATTTGATGTTCAAAGGATTTTGCTCAAACCTTTTACCTTAAACTTGTGTATGTCTACCTGCCTCATATGTGTTTCTTGTAGACAACATATGGTAGGATTTGGGTTTCTAGTCCTCTCTGCTATTTTTTCCGTTTTATGGGTGAGTTCATTCCATTCACATTCAGAGTTATAATTATCAGTTGTGCATTCACTGACATTTTGGTATCCTCTCCTAGTTCTACTCCTTCTTCTTACACTATTTCCTTTTAAACCAGTGGTTTGCTTTATGCTAGTAACCCTTGTCTCCTCCCTTGATTTACTACCCTTTCTATCCCCTCCTTTATTATTCCCCTCTATTTAATTTTAAGGCCTAATTAATTCCCTTTCCCTTCTTCTCCCTTCCCTTTCATGACCTCCCCCCTCCCCTGCTCCCATTGGTTGTTCCCTTCTGACTTTCTCAGTAGGGATGGATAGAGTTTTATATTCCAATGGATAAAGCTACTCTTCCCTCTCAGGGTTAATTACACTGAGATTAAGTTTTAACTATTACCTCTTAATGCTCTCTTCCTCTCCTTCTTATAATAGTATTCATCCCTTCCCATGCCCTCTTTGTGTATAATAGAATATCCTATTTTTCTTATTCATTCAATTTTCTTTTGGTGTCCTCTGCTATTCACCTTCCTCTTTCCCACCCCCATATCATCTTAGACCATTTAGTATTCCAATCTCTCCCTATGAATAATTCTTCTAATTACTATAATAGTGAATACTATAATAGTGAATATTGTTCCTTAAAAAGAATTATAAATAACATTTCTCCACATAGGAATACCGATAATTAGATCATATTGAAGCCCTTAAAGAGGCAAATTTAAAAAATAAGAGTTTTCTTACTTTCCCCTCTGTTTCTGATTTACCTTTTCATGTTTCTCTTGATTTTTCTAGTTGGATATCGAACTTTCCATTTAGTCCTGGTCTTTTCTGTGCAAATACTTGGAAATCTTCTATCTTGTTGAATGCCCAAACTTTCCCTTGGAAGTATATGGTTAATTTTGATGGGTAGGTGATCTAAGTTGTAGAACCAGGCCAGGAGGCATTTCTGAATATCATATTCCAAGCCTTACAGTCTTTTAGTGTGGAGGCTGCCAGATCCTGTGTTATCCTGATTGTTGCTCCTTGATATCTGAATTGTCTCTTCCTAGCTTCTTGTAAAATTTTTTTCTTTTACTTGGAAGCTCTTGAATTTGGCTATTATATTCCTGGGGGTTGTGTTTTCAGGGTCTATTGTAGAGGGTGATCTATGGATCCTTTCAATGTCTATATTTCCCTCTTGTTGTAGAACGTCAGAGCAATTTTGCTGAATAATTTATTTTAGTATGGAGTCTAAATTTCTATTAATTTCTGCTTTTTCAGGAAGACCAATGATTCTTAGATTGTCTCTTCTAGACCGGTTTTCTTGGTCTGTCCCTTTCTCATTGAGATATTTCATGTTTCCTTCTATTTTATCAGTCTTTTGACTTTGTTTTATTTGTTCTTGCTATCTTGAGAGATCATTAGCTTCTAATTGCTCAATTCTTTAAGGACTGGTTTTTGGCTATAATCTTTTGGTTTTCCTTTTCAATCTGGTCATTTCTGGTGTTCAGTTTGCTTATCAGTTCATTTGATTTCTGAGCCTCACTTTCCAAATGCAAAATTCTGCCTTTTAAACTGTTATTTTCTTGCCAGATTTTGGTTTCCAATTTGCTTACCATTTTGTTTGATTTTTGGGCATCTTTCTCAAATTGGGAGTTTCTGTCTTCTAACCTGTTTATTTCCTTTTGAGCTATTTCCCACTTCTCTCCCCAATTCTCTTCCATCTTTCTCATTATCTCAGATTTGAACTCTTCAATAGCTTGTGGCCAGTTTTCATTATTTTGGGAAGGTTTGGATATGATTATTTATTTGTTCTACTCTGCTGTTTGCTCTGTTGTCTGGAGTTTATCTGTGTAAAAGTTGTGGAGTGTTATAGATTTCTTCTTGATGATCTTTCTCTTTTGGGGTTCTTGTCTCTGGCTTGCCATTGTTAGCCCTGTGGCCTCTCAGGTTTATCCTCACACTCAGGGTCTGTCTGACCTCTTTAGTCTCCTGAGGTCTCAGTTGTTCACAGGGTCAAGCCTCCTGGTGGTCCCCTTACTTGTTCCTCTGCCCAAGGCTCCTTTAACAGTCTCAGGGTGTTGCTTCCACAGTTGTGAACCCCTTTTGCACTGGGTCCCCACTCAAGGTCCGTGCCTGTGCTCAAGATCCAAGTCCTCACCTGAGCTCAGGTTTTGTGTCTGGGCTTGCTTCAGCACGCTCACTTGTGCCTGCTCTCAGGGTTTGCGTTCAAAGTCCACTCGTGTTCTTTGGCAGCCTCTTGGGGTCTTAAGTCTTGTTGCTCTCAGGAGCAGGCCCTTGTGACCCCAGGTAGCTGCCAAGGACTTAATCCGTGCCCCAAAATTGTTCTAACTCTTCTGGGTTGGCTTTGGCACTGTAGGTGGTGTGGGGTGGGGGAGGGGGTTGCTCAGCTTGCGTTTTAGTGAGAGCTTTTTCACTCCTTTATAACATGGAAAAGCCCTGATTCCACATACCTCCAATGCTGCGTCCAGTTGTGGGGTTCCTTTGTTCCTCTAGGTTTGTTTTTATGTGTTCTTGAGGAGTCCTGTATGTTTTGGTTAGGAGAGGTTAAGCAGCTGCTTTTTACTCTGCTGCCATCTTAACCAGGAAGTCTACCTCTATTAATTTTAATCTGGATTACTGCAATAGTCTTCTCCATGGTCTCCCTATATTACATTTCTCTCCACTCTAATATATTATCTACTCAACTGACAAGGTGATTTTATAAAATCTAAGTTTAGCCAACTCAACCCTTACTTAATGTACTACAATGGTTTCCTGTTGCCTTCAGGATTAAATATAAATTCCTCTATCATTAAAAACTCTGTAACTGCCCCCTTTCCTACTTTCACCGTAGTAGCTAAAAGGTACAGGGCATAGAGGAATGGACCAGGAATCAGGAATATCTGAGTTCAAATTCAACCTCAGACATTTTCTAGCTCTGTGATCATAGGCAAGTCGATTAATCTCTATAAAGTTTAGTTTTACTTCTGTAAAATGTGGATTCTGTAAAAAAAAAAATCACCTAGTTATACTACCTATCTCCCAGGTTTTTGTAAGAAAGAAATGGATTAATAAATAAAGCAATATACAACTACTAATTAGTTGTATATGTAAACTAGATACTAAATAGTACTTGTATATATATATATGGGTGATGATGAAATTTGATTCATGTTTCATGTGAACTGGAATGACCTCCAAGAATTGATGCAGAGTGAAAGGAGCAGAGCCAGAAGAACATTGTACACAGAAACTGATACACTGTGGTAAAACTGAATGTGATGGACATTTGTACTAGCAGCAATGCAATGACCCAAGACAATTCTGAGGGACTTATGAGAAAGAAAACATTATCCACATCCAGAGAAAGAACTGTGGGAGTAAAAACAGAAAAAAACACAACTGATTGATCACATGAGTCAATGGGGATATGATTGGAGATATAGATTCTAAATGATCAACCTAATGCAAATATTAGTAATATGGAAATAGGTCTTGATCAANTACATGTATATATATATATATATATATATATATATATATATATATATATATATATATATATATTTAAGGGTGATGATGAAATTTTGATTCATGTTTCATGTGAACTGGAATGACCTCCAAGAATTGATGCAGAGTGAAAGGAGCAGAGCCAGAAGAACATTGTACACAGAAACTGATACACTGTGGTAAAACTGAATGTGATGGACGTTTGTACTAGCAGCAATGCAATGACCCAAGACAATTCTGAGGGACTTATGAGAAAGAAAACATTATCCACATCCAGAGAAAGAACTGTGGGAGTAAAAACAGAAAAAAACACAACTGATTGATCACATGAGTCAATGGGGATATGATTGGGGATATAGATTCTAAATGATCAACCTAATGCAAATATTAGTAATATGGAAATAGGTCTTGATCAATGAGACATGTAAAACCCATTGGAATTGCTTGTTGGCTATGGTTGGTGGGGTTGAAGGAGATGTAACCATGGAAAAATATTTTAAATTAAGTAATTACATAAATTTTTTTCAAATAAAAAAAAGAAATTTTGATTCATGGCTTTTGTAATAAATGGTTAAGATAAGTACTTTGCCTTAACAGATAGGTGACATAAAACAATCCTTAATGCCATTTGGAATAACCACAACACGTTTGTCTTGTGAATATAAATTTGTAAGTACATTATATTAAAGATATAGTAAAACAAACTGCTCTTGACAGAGACTATTCATGGTAAAATTAGCACAAGAAATTGTAACCTGATCTCTTACAAAAGAAAGCTATATCTGAAATACAGGACTGAGAACTAACACATTAAAATAAATAAAGCTAAAAACTTTGATTATCCTATTACTCCTCTGATACAACCTTTCTCTCCTTGAGCAAATCCCACACTCTTTCTTGGATTTTCTCAAATTATTCTTAAATTCATTTGTTGCTTTACATTCTGTGAGTGGAAAAGGTTAGGAACTATCCCCCCACATTTGTTTTGCCACATGATACTTTTACTCTATAATGATGAGAAAGTGAGTGATGAGCTCCTCTAGATGAAAAATTACTAGAAGCATATGAAGAGAGAGAAACTTGGCCCAATTAAAATACATGAGCCTAATGGCATTATGAAAAAGAACACTTAACATTTTGTAGAAAGGAGGAGGCTTTATTAAGGAAAAATAGCATCTCAAGAGAGAGATAAAACTTTTTTTAATATATTTCAGGAAACTTATATAAAAATAAATCTTTGAAATAATAATAAGCTAATAAACATCCCCTTGGTATGAGATTTCTTTCAGGTAGACTCTTAGAAAGCCCTTGTTAATTATAGGAATAAAAATATAATTTTTAGTCAGAATAAGATTTGTCAGAAAAGTTTTTCTATACTCTCTGTGAGTACATCATATACTATGTCAAAATTCCATCAATATTCACCAGATCATAATAGTAAATTATCTACCACTATGTTCTTGATTACAGATTCTTAATAAGGAATTTGAAGAAAAAGCATGCTGCTTTAATATATTCCATAAAACAAAATCATGTTGCAATATGGAAAGAGTAAGGAAAAAGGAATTTGAGGATGATGTAGAAATACTGACCATGAAATGCAAAAGGAAATAGAAATAATTTTAGAACTCTATAAAAGATATTCAAAAACAGACAAAAAGTTAAATAGGCTGCCTAAAAAAGCATCTCATTACTGGTCTTATTCTCTTAAAGATTATATGCCCAGTAGCAGTATATGTTACATGGGAAATAATTTCTAAGGAAAGGTTAGATTAGGTCACTCTGGAGGCCCCTTTCAATTCTAAGACTTTGATCATATTTTGTCATTAAAGGAAAGACTATTCAATTCAACAAACATTTGTCAGTTACGAATTTATATGAAAGAGATTGTGCTGATTTTGCGATTCTATCATGAATTTCAACAAATTGTCACTAGAAAAGTAATTTCCATTATACTATATGCAAGACATACCTATACTTTCTTTTAATAAAATTCTCAGCTCTAAGTTTCAAAATCTGAGAGACATGGAAATGATTTGTGGCAGAGCCCTAAATAGTTGAAAATGGAAATTTGATGTAAGAAAGTGGTAATTTCTTGGGATTTTTAGTATACAAAATGGTAAGTAAAAAGCCTGGTCATTTAACAGAAAGAATACTGGCATGAGCACTTATTAGCTGTTTTCTTGAGCAAGTCAATTAACTTTTCTCACTCATTTTCTTCATCTGTAAATGAGATTTTAATTGTACCTATTTCTCATGTTCTTGTGAGCATCACACAACATGGTATTTATAAAGTGTTTAGCAAACCTTAAAATACTATAAAAATGCTACATACTATTTTTCACATTTTTCTTCCCTGACAATCATACAAAGAAGAAATAGATTGAATATATAGTAAGTAGCATTACGGCTAGGGAAAAAATATTCCTGACAACAAAAATTGTAAAACAACAAAGGAAGGTGACAATGGTGAGAAAGAATATAGAATTACTCTCATTCTCTAAAATAGTCTTCTTCCTCTGAAGGAAGGAGACATTTATTAAGCACCTAAACTATGCTAGCCAATGTACTAAGTGCTTTGTAAATATATTATTTGATCCTTAAATCTGGTAGGTAGGTGCTATTATTGTCAATGCTTTATAGTTAAGGAAACTAACACAAACAAAGGCTAAATGACTTGCCTAAAGTCACAGAGATAACAAGTGCCTGAAGCCAAATTTGAACTCAGATCTTTCCGAATGCAGGCCCAATAGTTTCTGCATCTAGTTGCCCAAATTAATATTCTTAGAATAACTTAAGTCTACTACTAAGGGACAGAACGAGAACTAAACATTTCCCATTTTAGCCACATTTTTTAAATTAAAAATCTCTAAACTAAGAAATAGTATTTTGAACGAGGTTATACAAGTGGCATTCATAGTTAAGAGGCATTAGGAAAAGATCTATATCATTGGAAGCCCCTCAAAATTTGATTCTGGGCTCCCTTTACAGGCTTATTGCATATTACTCCAGGAATTCTACATTTTAGACAAACGAGCCTGCTTTCTCTTCCTTGTACATTCAATGACCCATGTCTGTCTTTGCAGAGACTGTCCACTATTACTGAAAGTCCCATCCCCTTTGCTCTCCTCTCAGAGTCTCCATCTTCTGCTCAAGCCCCACATTCTACTAGAGGTCTAGGGTAGTCAGTGGAAAATATTTTATATATTTAAGATATGTTTCATAATTGCTTACTTGGTCTCATGGCATTTTTCCTCCCAAAGAATGAGTATAAATTCCCTGAGAGGAAGGATAATTTTGTTTTTGTCTCTGTATTTTATAACAGGCACATAGTAGGTATTGATTAATGAAAATGAGTGATCAAATGTTCATAAAAGGTTCTGGTTAACTGTGATTAAGCATTTTAGTGTGAAAGGAAAGAAAAAACAATTATCTCATTGTTTCTAGTGGTCTATTGAATTTTAGAACCATGACATTAATTTGCATGCTTTTTCATATAAATGTTACAAGGTAGTCAGCTCTCTCTACTTCATTCTGTGCTTTCCACAGGAAAAAAGAATTAGAGCTCATTTATAATCTCTCTATTAAACATCTTGCTGGGATATTATCAGTCCTTGTTTACAGGGTTTCATTGCATTGTCATTTGACTTCAAGATTCCAATTCATTTGACAAGATGTTCTAAACACCTTTCATGTATGTGCTTTCCTATATCCCTGAATCTTGGGTTGTTGGCAGAAGAACATGAATGATGATAAAAATCTCCATTTCTACAAGAGAGTAAAAGAATGGAAGAAGGGAATACATCTTAGGAAAGCTAATGTTTGTTTGGGTTTGCAGATTGTCAAGGACAAAGATTATATTCGATTTTTATTTTAAGTCAGCTCATTTTTTTCCTGCCCCTTTGTTATAGGTCAGGACAAAGTAAGAGAATTCTGGGAAACGTGGGCAATTGCTTTGAAAAAGGCTTGTTTTAGACATCCTTTCTGGAAAGGGGAAGTCAGGTCCTAATGCATGGCTCAGGAACATGCTGTTTTCCAAAGTAAATCAGGATAATTACAGACTAAATGCTTTTGTGAGCCATAGTACTTCACTCTCTCTGCTTGTCCTGTCAACATAATCTTAGTAAAGTCCTTTATGTGAGGCAAAAAAAAAATCTCTCAATAGCTTTTGCACATAATGTGAATTTGTAGATCAACCTTTTGACTTGAAAAAGGAGGGTCAATAAAGCTCTCCTACTAAAGATTGCAGGAAACTTTAAGCAAGAAAGATTTTCTTTAGTAAAAAGCTCCTTTAATTCTCTCTCTCTCTCTCTCTCTCTCTCTCTCTCTCTCTCTCTCTCTCTCTCTTGCTCTGTCTCTGTCTCCCTTCTACCCCCCACTGCGTGTCTTTTCCTCGACTCTCCTTTCCACCATATTCCCCCATTTCTCTTTATCTCTCCAGCTTCCTCTCATACTTATCTCCCACCCTCTTTCCATTTTTCCTCTGTCTGACTTTGCCTCTGTTATTGTCACTATTTCTCTATTTCTTTCTCAGTATCCCTGCATATAGATGCATCTCTCTTTCTATCTTTATATATCTTTCTCTCTGTCTCTATGATTCTGTCTTCATCTCTGTGTTTCTCTGTCTACCTTTTTGTCTCTCTTTCTAACCACTTCATACCTTTCCCTGCTCTCTGAACATAGAAATCTATCCACTCTATAAAAATGAACATGTAAGCCTTGGAGGAAGGATGTATGTTAAAATGACAGTTTTCACTTACTTAGCCAACCACTACTACATTAACCTAATGAAAAGGACAATGGAAATATTTTGGCTCAAATTAATAGCACTTTGGCTCTCCTTTTCAGTGCTTGTCATTGCGTATCTATCCTCCACTTGAAGCATGAAAAGATATAATGTTCTGTAATCTGGAAAAAATTTCTCAATAGCTGGAAATGTACTGAAATCAAAAAACAACAAGGAAAGAATTGAAAAAATTAAACTGAATAATTCCTATCTCTTGCTTTCTGAAGAAAGGCTAATCTAACATTGCTATGCTTCAAAGAATCTAAATTTTAGTAAATGTATTCTTGTTTTTGTTGCTTTTTTCCCTTCCTTTTATACATTTTTAAATGCCTTTCACTCTTTGATATTTTTGGAATATATAGCAGATGGAATATTAGAGCCAAAACTTTTGAATCTTGCCAAATTTTTAATTTTCTATGTAATTGTAATCTTATTTAAACCCATCTTCTCCAAACCCAGAAACATCTGTTGCTTCTGATTTTCAGAGCCCTTAATTACACTAGAGAGAAACATTACTTTAAGTCATGTAGCCTAAGACATATTCAATAATACATATCCAAAACTGTTCTCAATGGAACAAAAATCAGGGTTTTTCTATTGCAAGAACAGAAACTTGGAACATGAGTTCGAGTTTGGAATCGCTTCCTCACTCTGGGCATTTCAGAATGTCTCTTCACTTTTCTAAACTTCAAATTACTCAACTATAGGAAAAGAAACAGTAGTACTTGGACTATGTCCTTTATACTCTCCTTGGGATGATATAACAAGAAAAAATATAAAAGACTTTATAAAAAGATATGTATACATGTTTGCATACATACATAAATATCCACATATATACATGTGTATATGTCAAGACAGGAAATTTGTTTAATACATATCTGTTCACAGGCATTAAATTTATTAGCATATGTGAATCAGATTATCACAAAATTTAATGAGATTTCTAGCTATCGCCAAGTTCAATGGGAGTAGTTTATGTAATTTCAATGATGCTGACATAATTTAAGTCTCTACTATAGAAGTTACTATATATTAATAGACAATTCAGGTCTGTTAATATAAATTAATTTTGTATAAAAATTGATAAACATGTATATATATATACATATATATATAACACAATAGAACAACATAACAAATAAAACAAAATATAACACAAATAAAAAATAACAAAAAGTGTGAGCCTCAAGCCCTATCACAGTGCAGTCCACAATGTGCCTGACAATGTGTACAGGTCCAGGAGGAGGCTCTGAATTTCCATTCAAGCCCAAACCCAGGTCCCAATCCCCAGAGCAAGGCAGTTGTCAAGGTGCTAGCTGGTGAGAGCCCAAACGGAAGTCCTTTCCTCTATTTTAATATCTCTTTGATATACAGATCCAGTAGTGGTATTAAAGGAAAAAAAGAGATGCACAGTTTTATAACTCATTGGGCATATTTCCAAATTGCTCTACAGAAGGTTGGATCAGTTCACAATTGCACCAATAATGCATTAGTGTCCCAATTTTGCGACATTGCTTCCAACATTTATCACTTTACTGTCATATTGACCATGGCAGGTGTGAGGTGGTACTTCAGTTGTTTTAATTTGCATTCATCTAATCAAGAGTGATTTAGATTTTTTTCATATGATTATTAATAATGTTGATTAATTCATCTGAAAATTGCTTGTTCATATTCTTTGACCCTGGGAATGTCTTGTGGTCTTATAGATTTGACTTAGTTCTTTATCATTTTGAGAAATTAGACCTTTATCAGATAAATTTCTTGTAAAATGTTTCCATTTTGTTACTTCCCTTCTAATCTTGGTTGCATTGGTTTTGTTTGTACAAAATCATTTTAATGTAACATAATCAAAATGATTCATTTTACATCCTGTAATATTTTCTATATCTCTTTTGTCATATATTCTTCCCTTCTCCATAGATCTGACAAATAAAATATTCTATCTTCCCCTAATTTAGTTATGGTATCACTCTTCATATTTAGATCATATATCCCTTTTTTATCTTATCTCTATATAGGATGTGAAATATTGTTCTATACCTAGTTTCTGCCATAATATTATCCAGTTTTTCCAGGAGTTTCTGTTAAATAGTGAGTTCATATCCCCAAAGCTAGGTTGTTTGATTTTATTGAACAGTAGATTGCTAAGACTTGCTCCTGTATATTGGATATCTATTCTATTCCATTGATCCACTATTCTATTTCTTAGCCAGTCCAAGATTGTTCTGATGATTACTGCTTTATAGTACAGTTTGAGATCTAGTACTGCTAGGAGACCTTCCCTCACATTTTTTCATTAATTTTCTTGATATTCTTAACATTTTTTTCTTTCATATGTAATTTTCTATTATTTTTCTATTTCTATAAAATAATTATTTGGTAGTTTAATTAATATGGCACTGAATGAGAAAATTAATTTAGGTAGAAATGCCATTTTATTATATTAACTTGGCCTCACAAAAGCAATTAATATTTTTCCAATTGTTTAGATCTGGCTTTATTTGTATGAAAACTATTTTGTAATTGCATTCACATTATTCCTGTTTTTGTCTTGGCAAGTAGATTCCCATGTATTTTATATTGTCTGGTGTTGTTTTAGATGGAATTTTCTTTTTATATCTTGCTGCTGAACTTTCTTGGTAAAATATAGAAAAGATGATAATTTATATGGATTTATATTGTATCATAAAATTTTGCTAAAATTATTGTTTCAACATTTTTTACTTAGATTCTCTAAATATCCAATTATATTATTTGCAAAGAGTAGTAGTTTATTTTCCTCATTTCTACTTTAATTCCTTCAATTTCTTTTTATTTACATTTCTAAACCTAGAATTTCAGACACAATATTAAATAATAGTGGTGATAATGGGTAACTTTGTTTCAACTCTAATACATTTGGAAAGGCTTCTAACTTATCCCCATTGCAGATGATACTTGCTAATGGTTTTAGGTAGATACTAATTATCATTTGAAGGAAAAACCTACTTATTCCTAACTTAGGAATGGGTATTTTATTTTATTGAAGGTATTTTCTGCATCTATTGAGATAATCATGTGATTTCTATTAGTTTGGTTATTGGTATGGTCAAGCATGTTTATCATTTTCCCAATATTAAACTTTTCATGTTATAAATCCCACCTGGTCATAATGAATAATCCTTGTGATTTATTACTATCGCCTCCATGCTAATATTGTATTTTAAATTTTGCATTCATATGCCATAATCAAATAGGCTTGCAATTTACTTTCTCTGTTTTTGCTCTTCCTGGTTTAGAAAACAGCATCATATTTGTGTCATAAAAAGAATTAGGGAAGGAATTTTGGGAAGATGGCAGTTTAGATGGAGCCAGTCTTAAAACCTTTGTACCCTTCCACACCAAGATAGAAAGCAATGAGCTTCTAGAAGAAAGAGGACCAAATTTAACAATGGGACAAAGCAGGGGGAATTCTACTCCTGGACAGCTAAAGAGGTACACCAAGAAAAAGGCTTGAATTATTGAATTCTTGGGTCTAAGGGTACAGAGGGGGAATCCCAGGACCCCTCCCCCACATTCCGTGCAGAGTCTTCAGTGGCCCCTGAAATCTCCCAGCAGGATTGCTGGCTTGCTGGCGCCAGACTCGTGGAGTTGAACACAGGTCCCAGGAAGGTGAATGAAGGAGAAAGCCAGAGAAACACAGAAAAAAACACCCAGTAGATGGCAGCTTAGAGAGAGCTAAACCTCAGACCTCAGGCTACATCACACCGAGATAGTGAACAAAGGGATTCAAGAGGAAAGAAAACCAGATCAAACACAAGGACAAACCAGGGGCACCCTACTCCTGGACACAGTGAAAACATTCCTCCTTGTTCCCTCACTTTTTTTGTCCTTTCTAGGTTTCAGCCTCAGGGCAGATTAAGCAATACAGACTAATCCAATCAATACAGCCTTAATCCCATCAATTGGACAGACAAGAAGTCTTCAGAGGGCAGTGAAAGTAACTACAAACATCCATTACCAGCTGGGGGAAGATCTTTCATCAAAGATCATTAATGCATCTGCTCAAACTAACAGAAGAGAAAAGGACAAATATGAGTAAACAACAGAAAAAGAGAAAAGAAGTGATAACTGACAGCTTCTTTCAAGGAAGTGAAAAGAGAGCAAATGAAATAGAAATAGAATAAGAGGAAGAAGTTCCAGCATATTGGACATAGGTTTTGGAAGATCTCAAAATTCAATTAACTCAAGAACTTCAGGAACTCAAAAAGTAATCAAGAAAGGCTGAAGACATTGTGAAAAAGGAAATACATTAGCTAAAACAAGAAAATAAAGCCTTAAAAGCCAGAATTGGCCAGCTTGAAAATGAAGCAAAGAAGGCAAAAGATGATCTAAAAAGAAAATCAGACCACAAAGAGAAGGATGACCAAAAAGGCAGGGATGAAATTCAGTCTTTATAAAATAGTACTCAACAACTAGAAGTAAATGAATTCACAAGGCAGCAAGGATATATAAAACAAATTTTAAAAATGAAAAATATGAGGAGAATATAAAAGACATCATTGATTTAACCAAAGATTTGGAGAACAGAGCTAGAAGAGACCATTTAAGAATTATTGGTTTACCAGAACATCATGACAAAAGAAAAAGTTTAGACATCATTCGACAAGAAATTATCCAAGAAAACTTCCCTGACATACAGGAACAAGAGGGAAAAGTGCAAATTGAAAGAATCCACATATCACTTCCTACATTTAATCCACAACTGACAACTTCCAGGAATATTATAGACAAATTCCAAAACTACCAGACCAAGAAAAAAATATCACAAGCTGTTAAAAAGAAGTCATTCACATATCAGGGAACCACAGTTAGGATAACATAGGATCTGGCTGCATCTACATTAAAGGACCAGAAGGCATGGAACACAATATTCTGGAAACCACGAGAACTGGGTCTACAACCAAGAATCAACTATCCAGCAAAACTGACTATATTTTTGCAGGGGGAAGTATGGTCATTCAATAAAATTGAGGACTCCCAAGCATTTGTAAACAAACAACCAGACTTAAACAGAAAATTTGCTGCCCAAATACAGAACTCAAGAGAATCACCATAAGGTAATTAAGAGACTTGGGGGGGGGGATCTTTTCTTTAAGGGACCCAATAAGTTCAATCAATTTGTATCCTAAACAAAAGAAGAAATTGGCAAATATTAAAAATTGTTATACCAACAGGGTAAATAGAAGAAGTTTACATAGAGGGAATACTGATAAACTGTATAGGATGAAATGTCAAGCTATATATAGATGTGTTTATATATATATATATATACAAAACTAGAGGGGGGGAAGAAGGTAATATTAAGAAAAAAGGGAAAACAAACAAAATGGAGTAAATTTAAATTCCATAAAGAAGTGTGTGGGGCCAACAAGGAAAAATAACAATACACAGGAAGTGTAAAGACTTTGGAGAGAGGAAATATTTAATACGTAAGTTTACTGAAATCAACTTAAAGAGGGAAGAACAATTAGATCCATTGATGCAGAGAATTGAATTGCACCCTATAGAGAAGTAGAAGTGTAACAAAAGACCTGGTGTGGAGGGAAGTAACACTCCAAAGGGAGAGGGTGGGGATTGTTAACTTAAAAAAGATACTAAAGAAGAATAAAAGGGGAATAAGAAGGGAGAGGAAAGAAAGGGAAGTAGAAAAAGGGAGGGGATTAGGGGAACTGATTAAAAACAAAACACTGGTATAGAAGGAAATAGTGAAAGAAGAAAGGACAGGACAAGGAGAGAGAACCAAAATGTCTGGGAATACACAGTTGATAATTATAACTCTGAATGTAAATAAGATGAACTTGCCCATGAAACAGAAGCAAATAGCATAGTGCATTAGAAACCAAAATCCTCCCATATGTTGTCCACAAGAAACACACATGATACAAGAAGACATACATAGAGTAAAAATGAAAAGATGGAGCAAAACTATTGGGCTTCAAATGAGAAAAAGAAGGCAGGGGTTGCCATCATGATCTCTGACAGAACCAAAGTTAAAATAGATCTGGTTAAAAGAGATAGGGAATGTAATTACATCCTAATAAAAGGCAGCATAAACAATGAAGAAATATCAGTACTCAACATGTATGCACCAAATGGTATAGCTTCCAAATTTCTAAAGGAGAAGTTAGTAGACCTCAAGGATGAAATAGATAACAAAACTATACTGTTGGGTGTCTTCCACCTTCTTGTATCAGATATAGATAAATTAAACCAAAAAATAAATAAGAAAGACATAAGAGAGGTGAATGAAACCCTAGGAAAATTAGAGTTAATAGATATATGGAGAAAAATGAATAGGGACAAAAAAGGAATATACCTTCTTTTCAGCAGCACATGGATATACATTCACAAAGATAGACCATGTAATAGGGCATAGAATCATGGCAAAGAAATGCAAAAAAGTTGAAATAATAAATGCAACTTTATCAGATCATAATGCAATAAAAAGTTATTAGTAAAACTACACGGAGAAGCAAACCAAAAACTAACTGGGAATTAAATAAAATGATTCTCCAAAATAATTTAGTGAAAGAACAAATCATAGAAACAATTAATAATTTCATTGAAGACAATGACAATGATGAGACCTCTTTCCCAAAGATATGGGATGCAGCCAAAGCAGTTTTAAGGGTAAAATTTATATCACGGAGTGCATATTAACAAATTAGGGAAGGCAGAGATTAATGGAGTGGGTATGCAACTTTAAAAATTAGAAAATGAACAAATTAAAAATCCTCAGATGAAAATTAAATTAGAAATACTAAAAATCAAAGGATGAATTAATAAAATCAAAAGTAAAAAGAACTATTGAATTAATAAATAATACTAGAAGCTGATATTTTGAAAAAACAGATAAAATATACAAAGTACTGGTCAATCTAATAAAAAAGGAAAGAAGAAAACCAAATTGACAGTATCAAAGATGAAAAGGAAGACCTCACCTCTAATGAAGAGGAAATTAAGGCAATCATTACAAACTATTTTGCCCAATTATATGGCAATCAATATAACAATCTGGTGATATGGATGAATATTTACAAAAATATAAATTACTTAGATTAATAGCAGAAGAAATAGAATACTTAAATAATTCCATATCAGAAAAAGAAATTGAACAAGCCATCAAGGAACTCCCTAAGTTGGCCTGATGGATTCACAAGTGAATTCTATCACAAAGAACAACCAATCCCAATACTATACAAATTATTTGATATAATTTGTATAGCAAAGGAGTCCTACCAAATTCCTTTTATGACACAAATATGGTACTGATTCCAAAGCCAGATAGATCAAAAACAGAGAAAGAAAACTATAGACCAATCTCCCTAATGAACATAGAAACAAAAATCTTAAATAGAATATTAGCAAAAAGACTCCAGCAAGTGATCAAGAGGGTTATCCATCATGATCAAGTGTGATTTATACCAGGAATGCAAGGATGGTTCAATATTAGGAAAACCATTCACATAATTGACTATATCAACAATCTAACAAACAAAAATCATATGATTATCTCAATAGATGCTGAAAAAGCCTTTGACAAAACCCATTCCTACTGAAAACACTAGAATGTATAGAAATAGAAGGACCTTTCCTAAAAATTTAAAAGGTATATATCTAAAACCATCAACAAGCATTATATGAAATGGGGATAAACTAGAAGCCTTCCCAATAAGATCAGGTGTGAAACAAGCATGCCCATTATTACCTCTATTATTTAACTTGTACTAGAAACACTAGCAGTAGCTATTACAGTAGAAAAAGAAATTGAAGTAATTAAAATAGGCAATGAGGAGATTAAGCTATCACTCTTTGCAAATGATATGATGGTCTAGTTAAAAAATCCTATAGAATCAACTAAGAAGCTGGTAGAAATAATCAACAACTTTAGCAAACTTGAAGGAATGTGGCCTAGCAGTACCAAATATTAAGCTATACTCTAAAACAGTGGTCATCAAAACAATATGGTACTGGCTAAGAAATAGAAGTGAGGATCAATGGAATTGACTGGGTGTAAGTGACAACCGTAAGAGAATCTATCCCAAAGAGCCCAATTTTGGGGACAAAAATCCACTATTTGACAAAAACTGCTGGGAAAATTGCAAAACAATATGAGAGAAATTAGGTTTAGATCAACATCTCATACCCTACAACAAGATAAATTCAGAATGGGTGAATGCCTTGAATATTAATAGGGAAAATATAAATAAATTAAGTCAACACAGAATATTATACTTGTTAGATCTCTGGGAAAGGAAAGATTTTGAAACCAAGCAAGAGTTAGAGAAAATTACAAAATGTAAAATAAATGATTTTGATCATATTAAATTAAAAAGGTTTTGTACAAACAAAAACAATGCAACCAAAATCAGAAGGGAAACAACAAATTGGAAAAATATCTTTATAACAGAAAACTCTGACAGGGGTCTAATTACTCAAATATACAAGGAGTTAAATCAATTGTATAAAAAAAATTAAGCCATTTCCCAATAGATAAATGGGCAAGGGACATGTATAGGCAATTTTCAGATAAAGAAAGTTGTGAACTGATCCTACCATTCTGGATGGCAATTTGGAACTATGTTCAGAGGGCTATAATAGAATGCCTGCCCTTTGATCCAGCCATACCATTGTTGGGTTTGTACCCCAAAGAGATCATAGATAAATACACTTGGATGAAAATATTTATAGGCATGCTTTTTGTGGTGGCAAAAAACTGGAAAACGAAGGGATGCCCTTCAGTTGGGGAATGGCTGAACAAATTGTGGTATATGCTGGTAATGGAATACTATTGTGCTCAAAGGAATAATAAACAGGAGGAATTCCATATGAACTGGTAAGACCTCCAGGAATTGATGCAGAGTGAAAGGAGCAGAGCCAGAAGAACATTGTATACAGAGACTAATACACTGTGTTAAAATCGAATGTAACGGACTTCTGTACTGGCAGCATTGCAGTGACCCAGGACAATTCTGAGGGATTTATGGTAAAGATCACTACCCACGTTCAGGGCAAGAACTAAAGGAGTGGAATCACAGAAGAAAAACAACTGCTTGAACACATGTGAAGGGGCAAAATACCTGAGGTAGAAGAGCCCAGAACAAGCTAGACCTCTCCCACATTGGCAATGATGACAAGGTGGGCAATGGTGAACAAGGGACTAGTGCAAGGGACTCTGACATTCCAAAAGAATCCCCTAAACTTTTGCATGCCCTTTATTCACTATGACATACATTCAAACACCAAAATTCACCTCCATCTGAATTTGACCATCCCCATTTTCCTGGATTTTTGGGAGAGGTAAAGGTTTCTCTGGAATATGCTAACCTTCATCCACAGAGGACAGAAGCTACCATTCTACAGAGGAAGCTGCTACTCTACAAATGGAGCTCTATTCTATAACTGGGTTTACTACTCCATGTTTGGAGCTACTACTAATACTCAGAGTAGCTACTCCACACCTGGAGAACTGCTATTCCATCAGCTGCAGAAAGACTACTCTCCTAAGCCCTGGCCTTATCCATCAATTCTAAGGCTATCTGATTAGTCCTCAGACTATTCAATCATATATTGGCTTATTATACAACTATAAACCTCTTTTTCTTAAAATTTTTTTCTTATTTCTTAATTAAATGGACTTTGAATCTTCCATTCTTGGGGTGAAACCCTGCTACAAATTTGGGCATGTTTCTCCCACAACAAAACAACAGTGGAACTAGTAATTCAGGGAGCTGAATTTAGCTAGCCAAATGCTTGAAAGTTTTCTCAGTGCAAGGTACAAGGACCACTCCTTCAACAGACACCCCAAGAGAAACAAGTGGCTGGAACTATGTTAAGTACTAGAGAAGACATCTTTGTAAATGTATAACAGTGATCTCTCTACCACAGGGACAGAGAATGACATCAATAGATTGATAAGGTAGGAAAAAAATAAATAGAAAAATGAGCAAACCTCCCACCCCCCCACCCAAAAAACTGACCTTAGAAAGTTAATTTAGTTATGAGGGAGATCAAAATGTGAACTCAGAAGTGGACAATAACATTCAAAATGAAATACATGAAACCTTAAAGGAACGTATGAAAAAAGGTGTCATGCCCCCAAAAGAAACCTTGGAAGAAATTGAAAAGAAGTTTAAAAATCAAATAATAAGAGAATTGACAGAAAACTCAACAACTGGAAAATTTCACTGAAGAAATCAATTCTCTAAAAACTAGAGAAAAGCAAAAAAAAAATGGAGGCATAAAATACATTTAAAATACCAATTCACTAAGGTATAGAATGGATCACGTTGAATTAGAAGCAAATTTTTTTTAAAAAACTGTAGAAAATTATTCTTTAAAGAATAGATTTGGTCAAATGGAAAAGGAAATACAAAAACTCAAGGAAGAAGCCAACAATTCCCTTACAATTAGAATTTGGCAAATGGAAGCTAATGAATCCATAAAATATCAGGAAACAATAAGACAAAATAAAAACAATGAAAAATAGAAGAAAAGCTAAAATATCTCAATGGAAAATCAATTGACCTGGAAATACAGGAGAGAGAATTTAGGAATCTTTGGAATATCTAAGAGTCATCATTAAAAAAAGGTCTTAGATAAGATGTTATGAGAAAATATCAGGGAAAATTGCTCTGATATAATCAAGTAAGTGGGGAAAATAGATACTGAGTAAATTCACCAAACACATCCTGAAAGAGACCCCAAAATAAAATATACCAGAACTATTGTAGCAAAATTCCAGAACTCCATGCCAAGGATAAAGAACTACAAGCATTTAAAAGGAAACAATTAATATGTAATGAAACTACAGTCACAATTACACATGACCTAGCTGCCTTTATATTAAAGAACTAGAAGGTGTGGGTATGATATTCAAAAAGGCAAAGGATTTAGGACAAATACCAAGTATTACATACACAGCAAAACTGAGCATAATCCTCCAGAGGGAAAAATATCAGAAGCATTTTAAACTTTCCTGATCAATAATCCAGATCTGAAAAGATAATTTAATAAGCAAATTCAACACTAAAGAAAAGCATTATAAGGTCAAGTAAAAACTTAAGATTTTGGATTTTGTTGAATTGAGCATACCACCTGAGAAGGAAGTAATTGCAACACCTAAGATATCTATGTTATTATAGATTCTTAAAGTACTAAAAGTATACAAGATACTGAAAGTACTTAAAATATTGAAGAACATTTTTTACCTTTAGAAAACGGAAAGGAGTATATGTAGAAAGAAGAAAGGAATGAAGTTGAATAGGATGGGATGATGTTAAAAATATCAAAGAATTAAAAGAGAAACACATGAGAAGAGAAAATAAAAGATAGAAGGGAGTCAAATGTCTCCCATGAAGAGATGCATAAAGGGAGGAGAATATGGGGGGGAGGGCAAGAGAATATGCTTGAATTTAACTCCCACAGGAATTAATTCAAAGTGGGAATAATACTCACTCCCAGTCAGTTATAGAAATCTACCTTAGACTATAGGGAAGGAGAAGAATAAAGAAAGTGGAGGGAGACTGACAAAAAGGAAGGCAAATTGGGTGAGGCTGTGGTTGGAAACAAAATATCTATGAGCAGGGAAAGGCTAAAAAAAGAATGAAAGAGAAGGTTAAATGGGAAAAATAAATTAGTGGAAAATATAATAAGTAATCATAACTGAATATAACTGGGATGAACCCAATTTTTAAAAGGAAAAGGACAACAGGGAAGATTAAAAACCAGAATCCTACAATATGTTGTTTGGAAGAAATACATCTGAGACAAGGATATAAGCAGAGAGTAAAAGTAAGGGGCTGGTGTAGAACTTATTTTCCATCAGCTAACATAAAAAAGTTCAGGAGTATCAAGCATGATCTCAGCCAAAGCTAAAGCAAAAATATATATTATTAAAAGGGATAAGGAAGGAAAATTCATGCTGCTAAAAGATACCATAGACAACCAAGTAATATCAATATGAATATATATATACACCAAATAGTATAGCCTCTAAATTTTTAAAGGATAAATTAAATTAGTTTCACTCACAAATAGACAAAAAAACTATACTAGTAGGGGACTTCAAATTGCCCCTTTTAAGTCTAGATAAGCCGAACCAAAAATAAACAAGCAGTGAAAGGATTGAAAGAAATTTTAGAAAAGTTATGACTAATATATCTCCAAAGAAAAGTAAATGGAAATAGAAAGGAATATACTTTTTCAACAGCACATGGCACATACACAAAATTCACCATATATTATTGCATAAAAACTTCACAACAAAATGCAGAAAAGCATAAATAATAAATACATTCTTTAATCAAAATGCATTAAAATTATAATTAATAAACATCAATGGAAAGAAAAACAAAAGATCAATGGGGAAAAATAATCTAATTGTAAAATTGGGGTGCTTCAAATAACAACTTATAGAAACAATTGAAAATTTCATTAAGGAGAATAGCAATGAGGCCACAATATATCAAAATTTATTGGATGCAGTCCAAGTAGTACTTAGGGGAAAGTTTATATCACTAAAACTCTTACATAAATGAGATAGAGAAAAAGATCAATTAATTAGGCATGAAAGCAAAAAAAAGAAAACCCTAGAAAAGGAATAAATTAGAAATCCCCAATTAAAGTATAAATTGGAAATGCTAAAAGTCAAGAGACATTAATAAAATTGGAATTAAGAAAATAATTGAACTAATAAATAATACTCATGGTTGGTTTTTTTGTTTTGTTTTGTTTTGTTTTAACCCTTGTACTTCGGTGTATTGTCTCATAGGTGGAAGAGTGGTAAGGGTGGGCAATGGGGGGTCAAGTGACTTGCCCAGGGTCACACAGCTGGGAAGTGGCTGAGGCCGGGTTTGAACCTAGGACCTCCTGTCCCTAGGCCTGACTCTCACTCCACTGAGCTACACAGCTGCCCCCTTATGGTTAGTTTTATGAGAAACAAAACAAATGAAACAGAACACTGGTTAATTTGATTAAAATAAACCAAAGAACAATCAAATAACCAGTATCAAAAATGAAAGGATCAATTCATCATACATGCAGAGGAAATTAAAACAATCATTAGGAGCTGCTTTGCCCAATTATATGCCAATACATCTTATAATACTTGTGAAATGAATGAGTATTTTTAAAAATATAAATTCCTCAAACTAACAAAATATGAAATGGAATATTTAGATAATCTTATGTTATAAAAAGAAATTGAAGAAGCAATTAATAAACTCCTTAAGAAAACATCTCCAGGGCCAGATGGATTCACAAGTGAATTGTATCAAACATTTAAAAATAATTAATCCCAATACCATATAAATTATTTAGGAAAACAGGCAGAAAAGGAATCCTACCTAATTCTTTTTATTTTTTTATATTTTTTATTTTTTAGAAAAAAATTTCCATGGTTACAAGTTTCATGTTCTTACTTTCCCCTTCACCCCCCCCTAAAGCCAATGCATATTTCCACTGGTTTTAACATGTGTCATCTATCAAGACGTAATTCCATATTATTGATTTGGAAAGGTGGATGCTCTCCTCTCTTGCGGAGGTAACAATTGAGATCTAGGAGATTATATGAATATATTAAAAATTGTATTTCAAAACTTTAGTTGTTCCATTTTCTCACTGATGTATGAAGACAAAATGATTTCATCAATGTGAAATATATCTATAAAATGATAAAATTGTTGTTCATGTCTTCCTGTAATTTTTCCACTGAAAATCTACTAAATGAGCTTGACAACTATGTCTAAACTTTTCAATATTTTGAGGACCCCAGTGAAATAGACACAATTTCCATCTATTATCTTTTCTTTACTATGTAAACAAATTGCCTCCTTGTTAGAAAACACATTTTATGCCATTTATACTAGAATACTTTTGAAAGTTGCATGTACATTTCAGACACATACATGAATATATGTGGATGTGTACATACATGTACATAAGTCTATATTCTCTGTGTAGAAAGTTATGTATACAGATTGTCTATCAATCTACCTACCTACGTATTTATTTCTCTCTCTCTCTCTCTCTCTCCCTCTCTCAAGCCAGAGATATTAAAGGAGAAGTTGGTTGGAAGGAGAAAATATGCAGAATTCCCTCTATAAATTATTATTATCTATTTTCTTTTCCATTTGTATGCTATGTCCCATAGTAGAAAAACCATTTTCTTCAGAGCAAGAATTATATTGTTTGGATGTTTTTTCTTTTGCTTAATTATCTCTGATAAAATAGTAGACTTTCTCACAGAATAGGTTATAATTACTTAGTGAATTATTCTTTGAATTTAATTTAATTTATTATGTGATCGATTGAATTCCTTCCTAATATCTATCACAAAACTGATATTGAGACAAGCTATAAGAGTGACAGAGGATTTGAACTATTCATCTATATGTGGAAAATAAATGCCATTGAAATTCAAGTCTTGCTGACACCTTAATCCCTCAGAAGGTATAGTAAGCAATGGAAGAATGACAACTCAGAACTTAATTCTGACTATTTGGAAAAGTGGAAGGGATAGGAAGGTAGGAATAAAGTGACATTGTCATATTAGAATTCTTAATAATCAAAGAATAAAAATGAAATAGACATATTCTATAGACTTCTGAAAATCAGTTTCCCAAACTTCAGAAAAACCTAAATAAGAAGACTCAGAAAGCATGATCATGCTTTAGAAATGAAATCTTGACAGTACAATTGCAAATAATCACAATGAATAAAAAGAAGAGAAATTTATGGAATTTGAAGAGACTATTGGTAGTTCTCTGAAGGACTCAGATTTTAAACAATTGAAGAAAAATTGCATATTTTAAAAAGAGCAAAAATTATTCTATCATCCCCAAATAGAAATGTTATGAATAAGCAGTGGTGGGACAACAGAAGAGGGAAGGGAGGGAGAGAGAGGGACAGAAGAGGGGAAAAAGGAAGAGAGGGTAAAAGGAATGTAGTAGGGGAGGGAGGATGAAAGGAAGGAAGGAATGAACTTAGAAACAAAGAAATGGAAGAAGAGGAGAGAAAGGAAGTGAAAGAGGGAGAAAGAAAAAAAGAAAAAATATTATTTCCTTTTTCTCTGATTTCTTTGAGATATAGGCTGAGTACTGGCATTGTTTGGTCAAAAGGTGTGCAAAGTCCAAAAGGAATTCTATATTTTTTGGACCATTTCATAAATCTACCAACTGCATTAGTGTCCTCATTTTTTTCACACGTCCTTAAGCTTTATCATTTTCCTTTTCTGTAATGTGAATCTGATACCTGTGAGATGGTATCTCAGAGTTGTTTTAATTTGCATTTCTCTATTCAGGAGTAATTTAGAGCTCTTTAAATGACTATACATAAGTTTTAATTCTTCTGAAATCTGTCTATTCATATCTTTTGACTATCAGTTATAGAGAATGATTCACATTTTATGATCATATGTTCTTATTTTGCATTTCAACTCCCACAGTTGTTTCTCTGGATGTGGATAGTGTTCCTTCTCATAGTTTCCTTGTTATTGTTATAGATCATTGCATTGCTGCTAGTAGAAATGTCTGTTATAATTGATTGTGCCACAGTATCTCAGTCTCTTTGTACAATGTTCTTCTGGTTCTACTCCTTTCACTCTGCATCAATTCCTGGAAGCCTTTCCAGTTCACATAAAAATCCCCCAGTTTATCATTCCTTTCAGTACGGTAATATTCTATCACTATCTGATACCACAATTTGTTCAACCATTCCCCAATCGATGGACATCCTGTAATTTTCCAATTTTTTTCCACCACAATGTGGCTATAAATATTTTTGTACAAGTCTTTTTCCTTATTATCTCTTTGGGGTACAAACCCGGCAGTGGTATGGCTGGATCATAGAGTAGGCAGTCTTTTAAAGCCCTTTGGCCATAGTTCCAAATTGCCATCCAGAATGGTTGGATCAAATAATAATCCTACCAGCAGTGTATTAGTGTCTCAATTTTGCCATATCTCCTCCAACATTTATTAATTTCCTTAGTTGACATATTGACTAATTTGCTAGGTGTGAGATGGTACCTCAGAGTTGATTTTATTTGCATTTCTCTAATCAAAAGGGATTTAGATTCACTTTTTTTTCCTGTGCTTATTGATAGTTTTGATTTCTTCATGTGAATCCTGACTATTCTTATCCCTTGACAATTTGTTGACTGGGGACTGGCTTGATTTTTTGTACATTTGACTTAGTTCTTTATATATTTGGGAAATTAAACCTTTGGCAGAGAGTTTTGTTATAAATGTTTTTTCCCAGGTTGTTGCTTTCCTTCTAATTTTGGTTACATTGGTTTTGTTTATACAAAACTTTTTAATTTGATATAGTCAAGATTGTCATATGTAGTGTCTTATTATTGGGCAAAATAGTTCTTAATAATTACCTTAATTTCCTCTTCATTAGAGGAGACTACTCTTTTCATCTTTGATACTGTTAATTTGATTATCTTCTTTCATTTTTAATTAACCAATATTTTATTTTATTTGTTTTTTTCAAAGTAACAGCTCCTAGTCTTATTTATTTCTTCAATAATTCTTTTACTTTCCATTTTATTAATTTTCCCTTTAATTTTTAGGATTATCAATTTAGTATTTATCTGGGGATTTTTAATTTATTCTCTTTCTAGGTTTTTAAGTCGCAAGCCCATTTCAGTGATTTCCTCCTTCTCTATTTTGTTGATATATGCAAAATTATGCATATACATTTTCCCTTGAGTACTACTTTGGCTTTATCCCATAGATTTTGATGTTATTTCCTCATTATCATTCTCCTCAATGAAATCTTGAATTGTTTCTATGAGTTGTTCTTTGACTTATCAGTTTTAAAAAATTTGATTATTAAGTCTTGTTAGAATAAAGAGAGCCAGTTACCAATGTTATAATAGAAGGGATATAGAGAAAGTCTGTATAGTAAGTCTCTCTTCCAGCACTCCCCTGGGACTGAATATACATTGGGAGATTTTAAAGGGGTGTCACCTGGAGACTAGATGACCTTGATGGTTGTGCAGCCCCACAGGAGTTGGAGGCAAAGCTTCCATATAAGACAAGGTATGTGGTACCCCAATCTGATCCCAAATAGGGACAGGGTTCTCACAAACTTTCTCCCAGTCAGTTAAATTCACAGCTGATGGTCTAGCTTCAAGATGGAGGCAGCCAGAATAAGCTGTGGTTCCCCTCTCCCTCATAGTCTCTCAGGTACTCTGGAAGGCTATCTGACTGATGAATGGCTTTTATTATTCGCAATTCAGGGAATGGGGAAATGGGTGAAGGGCAGAGGGATTTTGGGGTGCCCTCTTCGCTATTCTTATGGGGTCCTTCACTTAGGTGGGAAATCAAATGGTTCCATCTTCTAAGCCTCTCCCCTCACCTCTTCGCCTTCTGTTTCTGTTTCTATTTCTATCCTTTCCCATGATTGTAAGTTTTACTGAAAGGGGGTCTCTTAGCAAGGTTGGGTAATGGGTGAAGGAGACTAAGAGATCTCTCCCAAAATGGAGTCCAAAAATTTAGCTGACTCTATTATTGAAGTCTTGATGGTTGAGATGTGATGAATGGCTTTGACCAGGGAATCAGGGTTTCAGTTTCCAAAAGAAGATCCTCAGGAAGCCCTCAGGACAGGATCTGAGCTGGGATGTCCTCCTCCTCTCTCCCACAGTCCTCTGCTGGTAGTCCTCTCCTCTCCCTCTTCCTCTGGGTAATTCCCAGAATTCTCTTTGGAATCAACTGTCACCAACTGTCAGCAACTCCTTCTCTGGCTCCTTTTGTCCCATCCCCCTTGCACAAATCCCATCCTTACAGTTTCTAATTAATTTTAAATTTGCCTCTCAATGAACCCTTATTAATTATGATTTTTATTGCATTCCAATATGAAAAACATTGCATTCATTATTTATGCTTTTTCTACATTTATTTTTGAGTTTTATGCCCTAGTACATGGTCAATCTTTGTATATGTATCATGTGCTGCTCAAAAGACGATATATATTCCTTTTTATCCCTATTCAGTGTTCTCCAGATATCTATTAGCTCTAATTTTTCCAATATTTCATTCACTTCCCTTACTTCTTTCTCATTTTGGGGGGGTTTGATTCATCTAGTTCTGATAGGGGTGTAAGATTTAAATTAATATCCAATACTTCAAGTATTATATTTTGTAAAATTTATCATCTAACAAAATAGAGCCATATGACCAAGCTTTTCTACCTGCTCAAAAACACCTCGTCCACAGCTGCTACCACAGAAAGAGAAGTGAGCAAGAGATCAAACTCCAAAAAATTTATATCCTGTCTACATCAGCATGTAGTGACAGGAAGAGAGTGGGGTGCTAGAAATTATAGTTTTATTAGGGAAACAGATTCCATTTACACAGGGGAAGACTGAGGTCCCCCACTAATATGCTTTTACTATATATTTTCTTCTTAAGTTCCTTTAGTTTCTCCTTTAAAAATCTGGATGCTATATCATTTGGCAAATATATCTTAAGTAGTAATATTCCTTCATTATTTATGCTATCTTTTATTGAGATGTAATTGCCTCCCTTATCTCTTTTAATGAAATCTCTTTACACTTTAGCTTTGTCTGTAATTGTGATTGCTTCTCCTGCCTTCTTTCTCTCAGTTGCAGTCCAATAGATTCTGCTCTAGCCTCTTACTAAATTTACCCTGTGTGTATCCACCTTCCTCAAGTGTAAACACACTTGTTTGTAGACAACATATGATAGGATGCTGGTTTTCAATCCATTCTTCTATTTGCTTCCATTTAATGGTGAGTTCATCCCATTCACATTCATAGTTATAGTCATCATCTGTGTTCTCCCCTTAGTTTTTGACTTTTTCCTTTAATCCTAACCTTTCTCCTTTCCCTCTTCTCCTTCCCTTCAGTATTTCACTTTTAGTTAGTCTCCCTCCATTCCCCTCCCTTATATTACTCCCCTTCCCACAAGCTCCATTCTTATTCCTCTTTTACTATAGAGCCTTTTGTATGCCCCCCAACCACTCCCTCCCTTGTATTTTTCCTCTTCCACCACCCTATTTATTATTACCATTCTTCTCCTTAGGGTGTTAAAGGGAATTTATTCATCTCTCCCTCTGTCTCTATAAGAGGCTGGAACAGATAGATTTTCTAAGTAAGAGTGAACCAGCAATGAAGATCCTACATGAAGGATAGTTGAGAGTTAGGGGGCTTTTGTCTTGGGATTCCCTAGAGAGTAGGAACTCTGTCTGTGTTTCTATGATAGGCAGTTTTACTACTGACAGTTAGAATATAGAAATGGACAAGGAGGTTGTAGGTGATTAAAGGTTATCTAATAGCTTAGGTACTTTAGTAGTGAATAAATTTAGGTAGGAGTAGTTGAGATAAGATAGGCCTGTTCTGTCAGGCAGAAGAACCTGTCCTTGAAGTCAGTAAGAATAGGGGTTTTTAGAAATTTTAGGTAGGATTAGGATTTTATGTATAGTCATAAGGTATTAGAGAAATAATCTCACTTTCCTCCTTTCACATTTCTATCTGAACTTCTTCTAAATTAAACTCAGTGTGTTTATCAAACCGTTCTCATTTTTGTCAACTCCTACCAAAATTAACCCTTAACAAGGGCAAGAGGAAATTCTGTACTACAGTGGATCTGAGTGTTCTTCCCTCTTTGAGCCAATTACAATGAAAGTAAGGTTTAAGCATTACCTGTCACCAATCTCTTCCTCCCTTCCATTGTATTGGTTTTCTCCCCACTGCCCTTCTTTATCTAATATAATTTACCCCATTTTACCTCTTTTCCCATTTATTTTAGTTTTATACTCTTTTTACCCCTTCTTTTTTGTATTTTTGACAAATCATCCTAAACAGCTTACTACTATATCTTCTATGTATATTTCTTCTAGCTACTATTCTAATAATAACATTTTTAAAAGAATTACAGATGCCATCTTTCCATATAGGAATACATGACATTTGGCCTTATTGAAACCTTATATTTTTTCTCTTTCTTATTTACCATTTGATGTTTCTCTTGAATTCTGTATTTGGGCATCAAATTTTCTGTTTAGGTCTGGTCTTTTTTTCAGGAATGCTTAGAAATCATCTATTTTTATTAAATTACCATACTTTCCTCTGAAAAAAATATAGTCAGTTTTTCATGGTCATTGATTTTGGTTGTAGACCCAGTTCCCTTGCTTTCCAGAATACTGTATTACATGCCTTCTGGTGGATGCATCCTTCAGTATGGATGCTGCCAAATGCCATGTAATTCTAATTGGAGATCCATGATATCTAAATTGTTTCTTTCAAGCAGCTTGTAGTAACTTTTCACTGTCTCAAGAGTTCTTGAGTATAACATTCCTGGGAGTTGTCAATTAGGGATTTAATACTAGGAATGATCGGTGGATTCTTTCAGTCTCTATTTTACCCTAATGTTCAAGGATTTGAGGGCAGTTTTCTTGGATAATTTTCTGTAGTATGGTGTCTAGGCTTTTTTTTTTGGTCATGATTCAGGAAGTCCAATGATTCTTAAATCATCTCTCCTGGATTTTTTGCATCATTTTCCAGCAGGTCAATTCTGGCTTTCAGTGCCTGTGCCTCTGTTTCCAGATGACCTATTTTGCTTTTTAGGATTCTATTTTCGTTATGCCATTTTTCTTCAACCAGTCTTATTTGATTTTTAAATTCCTGTTCAAGTTCCTCCATAGCCTACATCCAATTCTCTGTTTTTGAGGCTTTGCTTGATGTTTCCTGGATTTCATATTCATCCACTAGTTCTGTTCTTTGGTCCTTACCCTCAAAGAAGGTTTCCATCATATTTTTTTTCTCTCTCTCTCTCTCGTTTAGTCATTTTATTTACTTTTTACCCTTATACACTAAATAGACTTGTCCCTCTGTTGATTTATGTGTGTTTGAGTTTTTGCTTTTGAGTTTGAGCTTTTCTGCCCTGGGGCCAAATCTTCTCTTTTCTCAATTCTTTCTTGGTAAACTGGATTCAATTGAGCTAACCTACTGAACTAGCTTGCCTGAGGAAATTTTTTCACTCTAACCTGGGGCCTGAGGATGCCCAGCCAGGTGTTCACCACCAATTTCCTTCCTGCTGGTACTTGTGTGATGCATCAGAGAGAGAGACCCTCACAGTTACAGTCTCAGCTGGGGTCTTATGCAGATAGCTAGGATTCTGTGTGGTGGGTAGGGAAGGCCCAATGGCCCCCCATATTACTCCCTTCTAGCCATTATCAGAGCCCTGTGCCACATGTAGTGGGACAGAGGCAAACTCTCATGGCTGCCATCTCTGCACAGGGGGCTCACACAGTCAGCCAAGTCTTGTTGCAGGTCTTAGCTTTCTGAGAGGGAAAGGGTACCTCTCCCTTTTCCCATGAAAATAGATGGACTGTTTCTACCTTTAAAGTTGTTTTCAGTAGGAGAGTCTAGTGACTTCTTGTTGTGGGGTTTGGCTTTCTGTTTGCTTTTAAGTGCGATATGAATATTGGTTTGGAAAAATTGTCTGAGAGTTTATCACTTTAGGTGTTCCTAAGCTACCATCTTGGCTGAAACTCTTATCACAATGCTAATAAATGCTTATGATGGAATTTAAAATCAGACATTTCTGAATCTAAGATGAGTAAATAATTTTATTCATTATTCTATATTTCTACAAATATTTAGAGGCATATTATTGTACATTGTAGATACTTATTTTGTTATTGTCTTTGTTGTTGAGTAGCATCAAAGTAAATAAATGCCATCTTCATAAAAATGGAAACATGAGCTTTGAGAGGCCAGTTTATCCAACTACCTACTTCCCAACAAAAGTTCATACAAAATTCCTGTTAAATACTTGCTTAATCCTCTTCTTTAATTGCTAGAGACAGAGATGTCAAACTTTCCCTCAGGAAAAAGAGGTAATGTTTAGTTGATCTAATAGTGAAAAATAATTAACTCTTATATTTAATTAAACTGTTCTTTTGTAGGTTAGACATTTAGTTTTCTGTCATGTTTGTGACTGGGAACAATTGGTCAGAATCCTCCTCTTGCTATAACACCCTGTATTCTATAAGGCAGATACCAATTTGTTTGTTTGCCTCTTTTTTTTCAAGCATAATATTCCCAAATCACTTAAACTTTCCTCAAATGTGCTACTTTCATGTCTTTAATCACTTTAGTTAAAAGGCTCATCTTTCCTAATGACATGAAAATTCTTTTTCAGGTTGTTCTCACAAGAGCTAATCAACATAGTATTAATCGTTTTGGTAGAATATTTTGGCATCTATAAAACTACTGAATTAAAAATATATAAGGAACCTATGGGAAGATATTCATCTTCACTATCTTAATCTCTCTCTGCAGATTGTTCCCATCTATCTATGTTAAACATAATTTTCTCCTACTGAAGTTTCTGTACTTTATATCATTTTTAAACTCTGATATTTCATCTGAGCAATCCATTTTAAAATCAGTATTCTGATTTTATGATTTTATATAGTAAACAAATGTGTTTACGACAGGTATAATGTGAAAAACTGGGTTCACATAACCATGGAACATATTTATTTTAAATTGTTTTATTCACCTTAGACAACTAATTAATATATTTATTACATACCTATAATAATTGTTTATTTGTAGACACATAGAGTCCCAAAATCTAAGATCTAGATGGGATCCTACTGGTGTTTCCAAATAATAGTTGTGAAATAATCCTCTTTGTAAACCCCATAAGAAGTAGTCTTTTACCTTTTGCTTGAAGATCACTGTAAGCAAAAGAAGTGTTTTCTCCTAAGGCAGCCAATATTCCACTTTTGGATGTCTCAAAATACAGTTATCATTCTTCTTTCTATTGACTTTGAAGTTATCCCTAATTTTAACTCTTTGAAAATCATAGCATCACACAACTTCAGAATTCCAGGCACTTTCCAGGTCATTTAGTCAAATTCATATCTGAATTTGAATTTCTTCTAAATATGCCAGAAAAGTGGGTATGTAAATGTTGATTGAAGAACTTCAGTGAAAAGTCATCCAATAACTTCATCTCCATATTTAGACAGCTGTAATTGTTAGGAAGTTGTTCTTGATATCAATTATAAATGTGATTTTCTGCTATTGCCCCCTCTTATGAGTTCTGGGGACAAAAGACAATTACATTTAATTTACTTAATTAAACAAAAGATGCTTAAGTAAATTGAGATAATTTTTTAACAATTATTTGAAGAGAGTTTTCTTTTGTTTTCATGTAAAATATGTCCAGTTCCTTCAGCTAATTCTCATATTAAGTTTGATTGTTTTTAACTCTCAATTGGCCAATATATTGGATTAAGGCAGAGGACAAACTAAAAAATCTGCAGATGACAAGAACATGGAAGGGAATTGTCAAATACTGAATGGGTGAATAAAGAACCAAAATTGTTTCAATGGACTAGTTATGACTTGTCTAATAAAATGCTACTTACGTTATGGTTGGAGTTATGTTAATATGGATTTATGTTAAGATTCATACTTTTGTTCCAAAAACCAACTGCACAAGTCCAAGATAGAAAATATGTTCCTCTACTTCTCCAAGCTAAAGAGTCTTTGTTCCTTAGAGTTGCCTTCATGTCAAGATCTTAAAGCCTAGTACTATTCTAGGTGCCTTGTTCTGTATACTCTTCAATCTAGTAATAAACTGTGATAGCTAGGACTGAAAAAAGAAATCTAGATATGATCCGATTAGAGAAAAATGCTTCAGAAATGAAAAACTTATCTTTAGATATGATGCTTCCCTTAAGTAGCAAAAGATTGCACCAACTTTCTTACTTTACACATTAACCTATTGATTAATATTGAGCCTGCAGACAATTTTTTCAGATGAACTGATTTCTACCCATGTGAAATTGAAATTTTAAAACCAAATCTGAGAGTCAGATTTATTCCTTTAATTTTTTTGTTTTTTCAACTTCAACCCATAGATTTTACTTGTCATGATTAACATGCCTTCTGACTTATTCTTTCAATATTCAACACTAGCAGTTTTGTGAGATATGTAGATATAACAAGCATTCCATCTATGATTCTATCCAGATGATTGATATAAATGCAAAATATCACAGGATCATGCACAAATCCATTCGGCTCTTGCCTAGAGTCCTCCTTCCTAGTTAAGATTGAAAAAAAGACAATTAGGATACAAAGACACAACTGATTTCAAGTTCAGTTAACTGAATTTTGTCTATGCCACGCCTTACCATTTTTTTCTCCAAGACCAAAAGCCTCTGTCAAAGTTGCTCTCTATGGATATCTCTGGCATCTTCTTTGTCTATTTATCTGGTAAATGTTCTCAAAAAGAGAATCCTTTTTTTAAGGAGGGCAATGTAGTATGACCTATTGTTAGTGAATTTATGTTGACTTTTTTCATTACTCCCTTTTCTAAGTATTAAATAATCATCCATTTAATAATATATTATATGATTTTATCAGAAATTAAAATAATATTCACTAACTTAGAGTTTGCTGATTCTTACCCTTTCTCTGTTTTGAAAATTGTCAGCAATATTTTCCCTTCCCCAATCCTGTGGAAACCTGTCTCACTCTCCAAATTGTCCCAATGATCATTGATAATGGCACAGATATCACAACTATCAAATACTTTAATATATGAGGAAATAGTTCTTCAGGTTCTGTTAACAATCTATTCTGGTGTGGATTCGGGTTTTCTTACTATCCCCTTTATTATTGTGGGAGCCATCCCTTAAATATTTCCCATAAGGAACAAAACCAGAATTGAATACTCTCTCTCACACGCACATATTGTTTCTTCTACCTTTAGCATTGTTAACATGTAAAGAAATAATCCACTACAGTGGTACCTTGATACACAAGCAGCTTAAGTCACAAGTAATTAGAGATATGAGCAGTCACAATCAGGATGTTTTGTTCTAAGTCACAAGTGGATATTTGAATCACTAGCTTCCACCTGTGGGAGGAGTCCAAGGTGGATGTGGTTATCAGTACTAGTGAAACAAAGGAAATGTTGAGGATTCAGGAAAGAAATTAAACAGTTTATTGAAAAGATACACACAGAAAAAATTGCAACAGGTCATGCTTTGGAGCTGTGTGACAACATTTGTTTCACATATTATGGGAACATTCTGAAGAGGAAGAAACAATCTTCCAAGCATCCATGGAAAGGTTTTTGTTGAAACAGCTTCTAACTGAAATCAAGGAAAGTGTGGCAAAATAGCCAAAATTGAATGAAGAAAATGATGAAAATAAGTAAAGTAAAAAAAATAGCAATTATGTTTAGCAATAAAGTTACATATCATAAGTAATGTGTAAGGTCAATTTTGCATTTAAATGTAGCCTTAGGTGTGTAGAGAGTAAGTTATGTTAAGTGATAACACACGAAATGAAAACCTTCTCTGCCAGCATCTTCGCCTGACCTTGAAGGTAAAAAACATTTCACAAGCAAGTTTATTTCTTTACATTTTTTCTTATTATCTATGAATATATTTATTTGTTATTTATAAAGTACATTTTCATATTTAAAGGCATATACAACAAAAAATGAGAGTGATTTTTTGGAGGCTGAAATAGACTAATTGCATTTCCATTAATTTAAGTGGGGAAATTTGATTTGACACATGAGCAAATTGAGTTACGAGCTTGGCCATGGAACGAATTAAACTCATGTGTGTCAAGGTACCACTGTACTCTGCTTTTGGCAGAAAGATAAATTCAGGATATATCTAAATGGTGATGATGATGATAGATAATGTATGTGTATATATATATATATATATATATATATATACATATATATGTGTGTGTGTGTGTGTGTGTGTGTGTGTGTGTGTGTGTGTGTGTGTGTTGCACTTACTATGTGCCAGGCACTGTGCTAAGTTCTTTACAATTATATTCTCATTTCATCTTCACAAAATCCCTGGAAGGTAGATGCTATTATTTGCTCCATTTTATAGATGAGGAAACTAAGATAGGGAATTAAGTGACTAGCCAAGAATCACACAGTCAGTAACTGTTGAAGCAACATTTAAACTTTTTTTTCTTTCCTGACTCTTGATCTGGGACTCAAACTAATTATAGTATGCTTTTGTGCCTGGCTTCTGACCTATTTTCTGAAGTTCTCTTTTTATTCTCTTTATCCATGCAACCTGTCGAGTAATATATCAGTATTGTTTCTTTTTTATTGGAATATACAATTTTGCTGGCAATTGTTTAACAACTAGCTCTCCAGGGAAAATAAATGCACATGACACACTTTTAAGTGCCATCTGCTTTGATATTTTTGCTTTTGAAAAATAATTTTTAATTCTTGAGACACATTAAGAGGAACCATCAAAATCTTATTTGTACGATTTAAAAATATTTTGAGGTATAAATGCACACACTAAACATTTAATGAAAGATTCTTCAGAGACCATTTGAAATTCTTCCCAATAAGTCACCTAAACAAAAGAGGAAATAAATGTAAATGTTAATAAATAGATCATTAGTAGAAAATGGTACTAGAGGTAGAGTCAAAATTGACACAGGTTTGAAGCCTAAATCTGTTACTATGTGTCTATTAATTGATTTTTTCTAAAATTCAAATTTCCTTATTTCAAAAAAGAATAATACCCGTACCACTAAGCTTAAAGAGCTGAGGAAAGTACTCTGTAGTCCTTAATATAGTAGAGAAATGAGAGTTTTTGCTATAATAATAACAAATTCATATAACATTTTTAGGCTTGTAAAGAATACTACATATTTTATCTTATTTGACCTAGAAATATTTTTTTAAAAATATGTAATACAGGCATTATCTTCATCTTATAGACAAGTACACTGAGGTTCAGAGTTAATCCACTCATTATTATTTTATACCAAGTAGATAAGTTAAAGGCTGAATCTGAATCCTATATTTTGCAAGTAAGGAAACTTGAATTCATGTATTTCTGACTATCTTATCATATTACTATTTTTTATACATGTATGTATGTATGTTCAATGATTATTTGATACATTAGTTAAAATAACAGCAGGATGCTATTCAGAATCAATCAATAAATAAGGAATCATAAACATGTAATGAGAATCTTGTGTTTGCCATAAGTAAATAGGACAGCAAGAACTAAAATTTCTTTTAATATCATTAGTAAGCTTCCTTTAATTTTCAGAGTTGATAATTAAAATAATAAATTGGCTATGTAATCATGATGGTTTTCTATAATTTCTATTTATTTAAATACATATTTTATCATTAAATACATTCCTTATAAATTTATAGTTCTATAAAGGAAGTGCTGGTGTGAAACTCAAGGTAATGCAGTTTATGCAACATGATTATCTTCAACATGATTATCTTTTGTTCAGCTAGAGATTATTTATTGTCATTGTGTATGGGCCTTCATTTCATGATAAAGGTTATTTTTTCTTCATTTGTTTTGTCTTGATAAATACAAAACAGGGATCTAAAAAAGTTGAGACCCATTGTTCTTGCTTACAGAATAATTAAGGGTACATTTTCTAGTCTTGTCCTTCTGTATTTATCCAAAAGAACTGGGTCCAAAAAAGATTGAAATCCAATCTGAATTTAGGTTTTATAACTGAACAGAAAAGTAAAAGAAAAAAGTTGTAAACTGCTAAGAAGACAATGGAAGAAGTAAATTTTCTTGTACATAAAATAGTCACCTGAGCAACTATGTAGGTTAAAACCTTAATGCCTTTAGATAAAAGGGAAGAATTTTATTCATAATAAATGCATACACCATTAATATGAAGTTATAGTTCATATTTTGAGAAGTGGGAAAAAAGCATTTAATATAACCTATTTGTAAACATCAAATTAAAAGATTGAAATTCAAATTCAGAATAGGTACTGAAACTAGATAACATGTAAAAGTTTTCCAAATACTAAGCTAGGAGATTGTTTCTAGAGGCCTATCATTCCAAACACCATGCAATTAATTGAGTAGAATAAAAATCTATCAAAAGCAATATCTTTTTCCTCTTTACTTTGTTATTTTTATTTCATTATTATTAGGGGCTGTATTTTCTAGTAGACTAAACACTGGACTTAGGTGTCAAAATAATATGAATTTAAATCCAACCTTCATTTCCTCATTTACAAAATGAGGGAATATCAGCATTTAACACTACCATTACTAAAAAATCTATGTTCTTTTCTTATGCTTGAAAAACTGTTTTTAAAGGGATGAAAAATTTAAGCATGAGAACACGAATTTTTTTCCAAAAAAAGAAAGTTAGTTAATAAAAAAAAGAATAACTTTTCCACTTTTGTAACATACTACTTGATAAAATATTTAGAAGTTCACAGATCAATACCTTACATCCAATGCCATGATAAAGTCAAAATACATATGTAATTTAAAAATAAAGAGGGAAATCATAAATAAATTAAGGGAGCATGGAATAATTCACTTGTCAGATTTACAAACTAGGGAAAAATTCATTTCCAAACAAGACACAGAGGATATTATAAGACATAAAAGAGAAACTTGAATATATTAAATTAAAATGATTTTGCACAAATAAAATCAACATAACCAAAATTAGGAGGAAAACAACCAAGAAGGGAAAAATATAATAAATGTCTATGATATAGACCTCATTTCTCAAATATATATAGTACTGAGCCAAATGTATAAGAACACAAAGCATTCCCCAATGGGAAAAAATGAATAATCAAAGGGTATGAACAACACTTCTCAGCTAAAGAAATTAAAACCATCTTTAGTCATATAAAAAATGTTCAGTCACTTTTAATTAGAGAATTGCAAAGTAAAACAACTCTCAGATACTACCTCACATGCATCAAACTGGCTAACATGACCACAAAAGAAAATGATAAATGTTGGAGGGGATGTGATAAAACTGGGACACTCTTACACTATGGTAGATCTGTGAATTGTTTCAACCATTCTAATAAACTCATCCAAAAATTACAAAATTGGTTTGAGAAAGGCATCTTGTAGTAGATGACATTTAGATGGAATGTGAATGAAGCCAAAGAGGCACAAGATGGAAATAAGGGAGACAATTCCAGGCCCTTCTTGAATTTGCCTTCTTTGTGTGTTATACTTTGTCCCTGGGGTACATTGACAGTCAAAGAGGACTAGCACTTCTGGTCTGGGGACTTATTCAGCCCTTTTCAGGATTGTTATCCACTTTTGGTGTCTATCAGTCACCCAACTCTTACTCGCAACTCCAAGAAGCTGCAGCATGTTCAGCAGCCAGACTCCAGTAAACATATCTTAGTAGATGGGAGGTTGAGGGTAACCAACAGTTATGAGGATGTCTTACAATTATCCTGGGAGGTAGGTGCTATCATTGTCTTCAATTTTTTTTCGTTGTTTAATCATTTCAGCCATGTTTGATTCTTCATGATCCCATTTGGAGTTTCTTGGTAAAGATAATGGAATGGTTTGTCATTTCCTTCTCCAGCTCATTTTACAGATAAGAAAACTAAGGCAAAAAAGTTTAAGTGATTTGTTAAGATTACACAGCAACAATTGTTTGAGGCTAGCTTTGAAGTCTTCCGAAAGCAAAATTCAACCTTCTGTAGACCATATTTCATGTCCCTCCTAGTTCTGAGTTATTTATGAATTCTATAAATATATCTACAATGTAGTCATCAAGTTCTTGACTGATATTTTTTTTCTAAAAGTAGTTGGGTATTATAGTAGACAGAGCACTGGACTTGAAATCAATAAGACCCAAGTAGAAACCCTGCATCACACACTCAATATGGGACTATGATTGATTCATTTAATCTTCTCTTAGCTTCAGTTTCTTCACCAAAGCACATACTTGTCAGGATTGGATGGGAGTCAAATGAGATAATATATGCATATACATATATATCTTAAAACTTAAAGTACTATATGAATGTTTACTGTTAAAAGAGAGGAGCTATATACATTAACCCAGGATGTACCATGAAGCATTGCCCTTTGAAATTTAGCTTCCAACAAAGTCAAGATATGTGACCTTGTGAAAATTATTTTAATCTCTGTCTGATTCAGTTTCCTCAACTCTTAAAAAATTATCTTACAGTAGCACCTATCTTGCAAGGTTGTTTTAAGGATAAAATGAGATAATATTTGTAAAATGTGTCCAGTATTAGAAGAGGCAAGATGGCCAAATAAAGAAAGGAACTCACTGGAACTATTCCAAATTCCCTCAATACAATCCTACAATAGCAATTAAAATCAATTTCTAGAAGAGCAAAACCAATGAAAGTTCAGAGTGAAACAATTTTCTGTTTCAAGACAATTCAGGACATTGATAGGAAAAATCTGTCTTACTCAGATGATGGTTGAGTCTTGATGACAGGGTAACAAAACCTGTGCTCCAGCAAGCCAGTAAAAGGTCTTGAAGGCAACTGCATTAGAGGTAGCAGCAGTTTGGGGAGCTTTGATCCCATAAAGTGTAAGGGGTCATAAAACTGGTTAGAAGATTACATTGTGCCATTTGGTTGCACAGAGTGCAGGATCTTGTGGCATTGAAAAGAATTCCAAGTCATAGGCCCAGGGAGAAAGGGAAACACTAGCCATTAGGGTTTAGTATCTACAAGGAAGCAAGGAAACTTGCCACAATTTCAAGATGGAAAAGAGTGGTGGTAGTTATAGACCAGTAGTAACCACACCACAACTTTGATCATGCAACTAAGGTAGAAGCTAATAAAGTGTTATTTCCTTCAGTATTTAATGAGTCTTTTAATAAGCTCCTTAGAATTCTTTTTTTAACTATTTCAGGAGTTCCTTTTGTGATTGAGCCTTATTCAAATCCTCAAAGAAAAAAAGAATTATAAAGATCAATAAGAGAGGCTGAGAAAAATTTGAGGGGGAAAGAGTGATGCAAAAAATTATGAAGGCGGTTCCGGGTTAAGATGGCGGTAGAATAAGAAGCAGCTCTTAACCTCTCCTGACCAAAACTCCTCAAGGGGACATAAAAACAAGTCCAGATGAACGGAGGAACCCCACAAGAGGGCACAGCGTGAAAGGCACGTAGAATCGGGGCATTTCCATGCTATAAAAAGGGTGAAACAGCTCTCACTAAATTGCGGTCTGAGCAATCACCCCACCCCTAACCCCTCCACACACACCACTGATAGCGCTGAAGACAGCTAAAAAGAAATAGGGCAAGTTTGGGGCACCCATCGAGTCATTGGCAGTTCCTGGGCCTGTTCCTGAGAGCAGCAAGATTTAGGAAGCCAAAAAGCTAAATAAAGCACACAAACTCTGAGCACGGGAGCAGGGCGCAGAGAGAGGGCTCAGGGCGCAGAGCTTGGGCTCAGAGCGCAGGCTCTGGGGGAGGCGTGGGTGGAGGCAGACACAGCCACAAGCTAAAGCTCTGAAACCCTGAGTGGGGAACCAGTGCAGATGGGTATACGACTGTGGAATCAGCGCCCTGAGACTTGTAAAGAAACCTCCAGCAGAGGATCAAGCAAGGGGGTCCACCAGGGGGCTTGACCTTGGAAAAAACCAGAACTCAGACCTCAGGAGCCAAAAGACCGCGGACAGACCCTGAGCGCGAGGATAAATCTGAGAAGCTGCTGGGCTAACAATGGCTATCCAGTCTGAGGAAGTTCAGAAGAGAAAGATTAACAACAAGAAAAAGAAGTCTTTAACGCTCGACAACTTTTGCACAGAGAAAATCCAGACAACCGAGCAGACAGAGGAGGAGAGCAAACAAGCATCCAGACCCTCCTCAAAAAAGGAAAACTCGTTACAAGCTATGGAAGAGTTCAAAACTGAGATTTTGAGGAAAATGGAAGAGATCTGGCAAGAAAATAACAGTTTAAAAGGTAGAATCTTGCAATTGGAAAGTGAGGATCAGAAACCAAATGAACTGATGAGCAAATTGAGCACCAGAAATGACCAGATTGAAAAGGAATACTAGAAGATTATGGCCAAAAACCAGAAGATTATAGCCGAAAACCAAAAGATCATAGCTGAAAACTGAAAGATTATAGCCGAAAACCAATCCCTAAAGGCTAGAATTGAGCAATTAAAAGCTAATGATCTCTCAAGACAATAAGAACAAATAAAACAAAGTCAAAAGACTGAAAAAATAGAAGGAAACATGAAATATATCAATGAGAGAGTAACAGACCAAGAAAACCGGTCTAGAAGAGATAATTTGAGAATAATTGGTCTTCCAGAAAAACCAGAAATAAATAGAAACCTGGACTCCATACTAACAGAAATTATTCAGCAAAATTGAGCTGAAGTCCTACTACAAGAGGGCAATATAGGCATTGAAAGAATTCATAGAAGACCTGCGACTTTCGATCCAGATAAGAAAACGCCCAGAAACATAATTGCCAAATTCAAGAGTTTCCAAGAAAAAGAAAAAAAATCTTACAAGAAGCCAGAAAGAAACAATTCAAATATCAAGGAGCACCAATCAGGATCACACAGGACCTGGCAGCCCCCACAATAAAAGATCGCAAGGCTTGGAATACAATATTCAGAAAGGCAAGAGAGATGGGCCTGCAACCACGGATCAACTACCCATCAAAATTGACTATATATTTCCAGGGGAATGTATGGGCATTCAACAAAATTGAAGAATTCCAAGTATTTGCACAGAAAAGACCAGGGTTAAATGGAAAGTTTGATATCCAACCACAAAAATCGAGAGAAACATGAAAAGGTAAATAAGATACAGAGGGGAAAGAAAGAAAACTTATAATTTTTAAATTTGCCTTTTTAAGGGCCTCAGTGAGATCTAATTATCTGTATTCCTATGTAGAGAAATGTTATGTATAATTCTCTGTAGTGAACTCTATTCACTATTATAGTATTCACTATTATAGTAATCAGAAGAATAATTCACAGGGTGAGGGTGGAACACTAAATAATCTAAGATGACATGGGAGATGGGAAATAGGGGTTGAATAGCAGGGGACACCAAGAGAAACTTGAGTGAATAAGAAAAATAGGATATTCTATTACACATAAAGAGGGCATGGGAAGGAGAGGGGACAAATACTATTATAAGAAGGAGAGGAAGAGAGCATTAAGAGATAATATTTAATCCTTACTCTCAGTGTAATCAACCCAGAGAGGGAAGAGTAGCTATACTGTCCATTGGGACATAAAACTCTTATCTAACCCTTCTGAGAAAGTTAGAAGGGATAAACCAAGGGGAGCGGGGGAGTGGGGAGGTCAAAAAAAAGGGAGTAGAGAAGAGGGGGGAAGGAATTCATAAGGCCTTTAAAAACAACAAGAGGGGGGAAAAATAAGGGAGGGGTTAGAAAGGGAAGTTAATCAAGGGAGGGGATAAGGGATAGCAGCTCAATAGCAAACCACTGGTTTAAAAGGAAATAGTATAAGAAAAAGGGGAAGGAATAGGGAAGGATACAAAAGTGTCAGCAACTGCACAACTGATGATTATAACTCTGAATGTGAATGGGATGAACTCACTCATAAAAAGGAAGCAAATAGCAGAGTGGATTAGAATCATTGCAAACAAATGCAAAGGAGCAGAAATAATAAATGTAACCTTCTCAGATCATAATGTAATAAAAATAATAATTAGTAAGGGCACCTGGACAGGAAAATCAAAAACTAATTGGAAATTGAATAATATGATTCTCCAAAACCAATTTGTCAAAGAAGGAATCATAGAAACAATCAACAATTTCATTGAAGAAAATGACAATGATGAGACATCCTACCAAACTCTGTGGGATGTGGCCAAGGCAGTACTCAGGGGGAAATTTATATCCTTGAGTGCATATATTAACAAATTAAGGAGGGCAGAGATCAATGAATTGGGCATGCAACTAAAAGAATTAGAAAGCGAGCAAATTAAAAATCCCCAGATGAAAACTAAATTAGAAATACTAAAAATCAAGGGAGAAATTAATAAAATCTAAGGTAAAAGAACTATTGAATTAATAAATAAGACTAGAAGCTGGTACAGATAAAATAGACAAAGTACTGGTCAATCTAATAAAAAAAAGGAAAGAAGAAAACGAAATTGACAGTATCAAAGATGAAAAGGCAGACCTCACCTCTAATGAAGGGGAAATTAAGGCAATCATTAAAAACTATTTCACCCAACTATATGGCAATAAAGATAGCAATTTAGGAGATATGGTTGAATATATACAAAAATATAAACTGCCCAGATTAATAGCAGAAGAAATAGAATACCTAAATAATCCCATATCAGAAAAAGAAATTGAACAAGCCATCAAAGAATTCCCTAAGAAAAAATCGCCAGGGCCTGATGGATTCACAAGTGAATTCTATCAGACATTCAAAGAGCAAATAATCCCAATACTATACAAATTATTTGATATGATAAGCAAAGAAGGAGTCCTACTAAATTCCTTTTATGACACAAATATGGTACTGATTCCAAAGCCAGGGAGATCAAAAACAGAGAAAGAAAACTACAGCCCAATCTCCCTAATGAACATAGATGCAAAAATCTTAAATAGAATACTAGCAAAGAGACTCCAGCAAGTAATTAAGAAGATCATCCACCATGATCAGGTGGGATTTATACCAGGAATGAAAGGATGGTTCAACATTAGGAAAACCATCCACATAATTGACCATATCAACAGTCTAAGAAACAAAAATTACATGATTATATCAATAGATGCTGAAAAAGCCTTTGGCAAAATACAGCATCCATTCCTATTGAAAACACTGAAAAGTATAGGAATAGAAGGACCTTTCCTAAAAATAATAAACAGAATATACCTAAAACCATCAACAAACATCATATGCAATGGGGATAAACTAGAAGCCTTCCCAATAAGATCAGGAGTAAAACAAGGATGCCCATTATCACCTCTATTATTCAACATAGTACTTGAAACACTAGCAGTTGCAATTAGAGAAGAAAAAGAAATTGAAGGTATCAAAATGGGCAAGGAGTAGACTAAGCTATCACTCTTTGCAGATGATATGATGGTCTACTTAAAAAATTCTAGAGAATCAACTAAGAAGCTTGTAGACATAATCAACAACTTTAGCAAAGTTGCAGGATACAAAATAAATGCACATAAATCATCAGCATTTCTATACATTTCCAACACACTAGAGCAGCAAGAAGTAGAAAGAGAAACACCATTTAAAATCACCCTAGACAATATAAAATATCTCCTAAATTTTTATATTTATTGCCATATAATTGGGCGAAATATTTTTTAATGATTGCCTTAATTTCCCCTTAATGAGGGCAGAGATTAATGAATTGGGCATGCAACTCAAAAAATTAGAAAGCAAGCAAATTAAAAATCCCCAGATGAAAACTAAATTAGAAATACTAAAAATCAAAGGAGAAATCAATAAAATCTAAAGTAAAAGAACTATTGAATTAATAAATAAGACTAGAAGCTGGTACTTTGAAAAAACAAATAAAATAGACAAAGTACCGGTCAATCTAATAAAAATAAAGGAAAGAAGAAAACCAAATTGACAATGTCAATGATGAAAAGGGAGACCCCACCTCTAATGAAGGGGAAATTAAATTTTTATTTTACATTTATATGCATGAATTGAATTAGTCAGTATTTTGTTGTTTTGGATTTTAGGATAATTCCTTTAAACCCAGAGAGTAGAGCCTTAAAGTTTGATATCATGACCAGCACACAAGACTAACTACAAGTTTCTTTCTATTACCTCAAAAGCAAAATTGTTTTGTATCTTATGGACTATTTTTTTCTTTGTTTTCAATATAAAGTTGAAGGTAGATTTTAATTTAGCAATTGCTGCTTTTTACTATAACTTTTTTAATTTTATCTGTTAGATGTATGAGAAAACTTTTTCTGATACTAAATGAAATATGGTTATTTTTGGGGGTAACTGTAAAATCCTTCATTTCTTCCCATGACATTTGTATATATACAAAAAAGTCTGAAAATATGACACTCTTTTAAAGTTTCATAACAAAGTAGTATAAGATGGCAACTTGGAAGCGAACAAGAAGCATCTGTCATTTGTTGTGAAATGAGTAGGAAAAAGACTATAACCAAGTATTATTGCCTATATAACTTAGTGAATATAACCTACTTGGCAAATGGATTTCTCTTGCCCTGCCCTGCAAAATTAATGAGGCCATGGTTTAGTATAGGATAGTGGTGAAATAGTAGAAGGGAAATGGAAAAGAAACTTTATAAACATTTACAGGTTTTAAATTGATGAAATGGAAAATATGGTGCAATGGAGAGAGAGTTGGCCTTAGAGGTAGGAAGGAAGACTTGTGGTCAAGTATTTCTGCTGATACTTAGAGGCCATATGATGGTGGAAATGGCTCAACCTCTAACTGGCCCCTTGTACCTTTCTAAGACTACCTCATACTTTGCAGAGCAGGAATTGATCTACATTGACTGAAAACTTTCCTCATTGGCAGTTCCCTGTGCCAATGAAATTACAAGGCTCTTCTAGTTATCAATTGTGATAGATAGATAGATAGATAGATAGATAGATAGATAGATAGATAAAGTGTCATGTAATTGGGCATTTTAGGCTTCAAAGAGAACATGACAAGGGAAAATACTCTTGTTCTTTATAAGTAGATTGAAGGGGAGTGACTTTTTAAAAAATAAATGACAAAGAAATATTTATAGTTGGTGAAATATATTACTCAAGGAAACACACAAGAGTTTCAGGGGGAGGCTAATAGTTATGAATTTGGCAAAAAGCAAGAGATAAGTCCAAATGCAAACCAATATTATCCTTTCATGAGTTATATAATTATAATTTCTTGGTTTTCTTTTGGTGTTTGTTTTGAAGGGCAAAGAGACTAGTATAAATATTTCTGTCTGTCTTGATCTAGCTCTTTTTCTTGCTGCCTTTTTGCTTGTCTCTATCTCTCTGTCTCTGTCTATATCTATATCTATATCTATATCTATATATATTAAAATATGTGGCCACCAGGAATCAACAATTTAGGTTGATTCCGTAATTAAATCAGACCCAAGTCAGCATTGGGTTGAAGAGTTTATTTACAGTCTGGTAGATAAAAAGTAGGAATAAAGAGAAAAAAGGAAGAGGCTAGTCCAGGCCAAGGCCTGGACGGAGAGAGAAGAAGGTTATAAAGCTTAATAAATGAAGCTGTAAGCCACAAGGCCCAACAGCCAGATAGGCAGAGTTTAGAATTGGCCCAGCTAGGCCAAGGAAGTCAGCCTAACTTACCCACGTGACAATATAGAGTGTAAGCTGTCTGTGGTCTCAGGAGATGCTTCTTCTTCCAGTTCGAGACGGCAACTGTTTCTGTCTGTTTCTGTATCTGTCTTTTTCCCTCTGTCTGTCTCTGTCTGCCTCTTTCTATTTGTCTGTCTGTCTATCTATCTCCTCTTCCTCTTTAGTTTCATCAGCGCTGATGAATATGTCACATAAAGGGGCATGTAGGCTTATTACACATGAGGAAATTTAAAGGTTTCAATAAGTTAATAATGAAAACATGCCCTGTTTTACAAAAAAGGAAACTAGGTCTCAGAGAGGTTCAGTGACTTGCCTCATGGTTCAAAAGTCAATAGGCATAAGTGGTAGCATTTGAAGGTCATTCTTCCCCATACCAAATCTAGCACTATCACAAGCTGCCTCTGATTCTGGGGGGAGGCAAACAAACAGAGATTCATAGGTGAAGTGATTTGTCTGATATCAGTCAACTAGTTTGTAAAAAAGCCAGGTATCCTGACTATCATCCAGCAGTGCTTTCCCATGTCTCTAATTTTAAAAGACTTTGATAAAATGCATTGCATAGATGAAAAACTTCATATCCCAGTGCCATCCAAACTGTCTGCTTTTTAATTATAATATTTGATATAGTGTCTTTCCCTGTGGAACTTTCAGAAACTTCTTTGGAATTCTGATTTGTTTTAGAATTAGAAATACAAAAAGAGCTTTCTCCTTCGAGCTTTTTATCCTGACAGCGTGCCATCCCTTTAAATGTCAAGGTATCAGAGGTATTGCCAGAAATAGATGGACTAGATAGTAAGTAATTGGATGCACAATTAAGAACATAGTTTATTTTGGTAGATACCATTTCAACCAAAGATGATACATAGCCTCTTTATCACATTGGATTCAAAAGCTGCTGAAAGACTATTTTGCTTCATGATTTAGATCTGAAGATGTGGACCAAGTGATTTGGAGATTTCAGGCAATAAAGTCAATTTTCAGAATGAGGATAAAAAGGCATATAATGGAGAAGTCACAGAGTAATTTTTCTTAGTGACAATAAAAGAACTTTTAATACTATAAAATACCATCTTTCATTTTTTCCTGATATATATGCATGTATGTATGTGTACGTACAGTTTTATTATACAGTGTTTCCAGGTAACAAAGAATACATACACATAAATATGTGTATAGATGGAAAGATAGATATGTGTATGTGATATCTATGGTCACATTTTTTCTAATGGCTTTTCATTGAGCTTGGTTGTTCTGGATCCCTATCTATGTACTTTTTAGATATCTGATTGACCATTTCTTTTTTAGACAGCTATTTGCCTTGTTTCTAGCCATATGGATGCTTGCTAAATGCGTGCTTTTGTTCACTTGTTTTATTTGGTTCTCTGATCTCATCTCCCTGTATCTCTTCTTCTCTTCTTCTCCTTTTCCCTCTCTCCCTCCTTCTTTCTCTCTCTCTGTCTGCCCCCACTTCTCTGTATCTCCCATGTATTGTCTTGCCATCTTCTTATTTTGCTACCACCTATAATTACTATATGTCTAATATCAAAAATAAATTTTCCTTTAGACAAGTTCCTATTAAAATTCAATAGATGTACTCAACTCAACTCAATATGTAGCTGAACTATGTTATTTTCTGTTTAGGATACCTAAGGCTTTGGGCTTTCCTGTTACATGATTATGCAACTGATGTTATACAAGCCAAGGAATGTGGTGTAGTAGAAAGAGCACTGAACCTGAAATAACTAGATTTGAAATCCTTGTTTACTGCCTTTGTGATCTTGGGCAAGTCATTTAACTTCATGAGACATCAGTTTGCTCATGTGTAAAATTTGAGAGATGTAATGGATCATATCTAAAGTCTCTCCAACTGTTGATCTATAATTCTTTGATTTTCATTCCAGTGAGATGCTTTATCATTATGGCATTCATAAGTCTGGAAGAACTGATAACATTTTTCATCATCCTTTTGTTTGATGGTTGTGGCAATAACATTGGATACTGCATTAGAATCCTTTACTTATAAGGTTTTGTTATACATTTGACAGTCTTATAAGAGCTAAAAAGCCCTTATTCACTAGAAATGACAAGATCCATACATAGCATCAAAAGCTTTTGTTGCTATTTAAGATTAAGCATTACTCTACAGAAAGGAATGTGGTAATGTTCCCTTCTCCTCCTCTCCTTCAAAGGACTTCTTTCTCTTCCTTTCACTTTCACTTTTCCTCTCCAACTTTCACTCTCCCTCTTTCCTCTCTCTTAATTCTCACTTTCTCTTCATCTCTGTTACTCTTTGTTTCTTTCTGTCTCTATTTTTCTGACTCTATTTCTCTCTCTGTCTCTCTCTGATCCTCTTTGTTTCTCTCTGACTTTGTGTCCATCTGTCTGTCTTTTTCTCTACCTGACCACAGACCTTCTTCCATGTCTTGTCATCATCATGTTAAAAGTACAGAATTAGCTGAAGGAAATATTTATGAACTATTCACAGAGTAAATGTGCCTCTGTCTGATAAATTCGTTCCAAGGTGCCTAATCATGAATTTATCTATAATATGCTTTATGTCCCTAAATGAACCATCAAAATATTTCATTCCCTTTTGTGTTGTAAACTGATCAATCAACAAAGATTTAGTAAGCATTTGCTATGTGCCAAGCATTGTGCTAAGCTCTATGAATAAGAAAATAAAAATGAATCAGACATAGAGTCTCTCAGAAAGAAATGTGAAAGACAGCTTGGCATAATAGAGAAGGAATGAGACTTGGAAGACAGGAGATATGGAGTGGAGGCCTGCCTCTGCCTAACAGAAAGGAAATAATCATGTCATAGGCCTCTTTAAAATCAATTTTATAATTTAAAAAAAAATAGGGGTGATTACCCTTCACTCTCTACTCTTCAAATAATAATTATGTATTAATTTTGATATCTAAAATTTTAGCCCTTCCCACTTAGTAAAAGGTAAGACTCTTGGAGTATTATATTTTTGTTTTCATTTAAAATAATTAAATTTTGTTTTCTTTAATAAGGTCCAAAATCTTTTGGAGTCTTGACTCTGTCATTTAGTGTGTTAGCTAATTACCTCAGCTATGTTTACTTGATAAATTCCTTAAGCATACTAACTCTGCTTTTATCCAAGTCACTCATTTTTTTTTGTTTTTTGTTTTTTTTACATAGAAGGTTAAGAAGAGATGCTTAAAAGCATTCTAGTAGAGGCTTCCTTCCAATTAACATTGATCTGTTTGTGTTTACTCTTTGAATCCAGGCACTCAAATACTTCTTATCTATCTGTACTGATAAGTAATTCTCATCTCTACTGTTTGTCCATGAGTATAGTTCAAGAGATTTTACCACTTTGCTAAAAAGCAGGCTTTTTAGCTATATATATTCATCCTATGCATCAGTTTTATAACAAAGTTCAAAAGGAGAATGGGGATAATTTGGCATAACATCTTTGATGAAGTCTTGCGGGTCATTATTGGTTTTTTCTGGAGAAGTTCACTAATCAAATCTTTAATAATTCTTAGGAAAGGTAGTTTCCAGATGGGCAAGTGGAAGAAGTTCAACTATCAGGTACACAGGAGACAAATCTCTGCTTTCTTCAGTTTATTTACAACTTTGAGTCAAATATGGGCAACATTTCCATTGCTAAGCAAATGGCACAAGTTAAAGGAAGAGAATATAGCAAGTTATTCATTCAAGTGCTCCCATTGCGAGAATGTAATGTTAAAAAAATGTTAATTCTTTATGGGGATCCCTTCCTTGAGTCTCTCTATTACAATCTTATCTTCCCTTCAGTTGTTTAGGAAAGTGATTTTCCTATATACCAATCTGACTATATCACACCCAACTCTCACTCAATCAACCCCAGTGGCTCCTTGTAAAAGAAAAAGCTCTCGTTGGCATTCAAAGCTGTTTATAATTTAGTCACCTCCTACGTTCCTGTTTTCTTGAACCTTAATCATCATTGTATATTCTTCAATCCAGTGACAATAGCCTTCTTACTGTTCTACACACAAGACATAGCACCTTTCATTTCTAGGTATTTTCTCTGCCTTTTCTCTATGCCTAGAATGTGCTCCATCCTCTTTCACTCTCTGTCTTCCCTGGCTTCCTTCTAATCTCTAAAAGATTCCATCTTTTCAGAGGCCATACCCAACCCCTATTAATTCTAATACCTTCCATCTTTTATTTATGTTCTACTTATCCTATTTAAAGCTTGTATATGTGTATGTTAGCTTCTTGTCTCACTATATTTCATTGAGGTTGTTTTTTGTTTTGTTTTGTTTTTAAAAAAACCCTTTCCTTCTGTTTGAGCATCAACACTGAGTATCTGTTCCAAGGCTAGGCAACTGCAGTTAAGTGACTTGCCCAGGGTCACATAGCTAGGGAGTGTTGGAGGCCAAATTTGAATCTTGATGTGATCCTATTTCTAGGCCTAGCTCTCTATCCATTCAGCTAACTGCCCCAATTGTTTTTGTATTTTGTCTATTTTCCTATCCCCAGTGAGTGGGACAGTATCTGGAGCAACATGAGCACTTAATAAATGTCCTCATATCCCATATTTTTGGACTTTGAAAAATGCCTTTAGAAAACTCTAAGATCAATGGCTATTGGTCACAGGGAACCACATTCCAGCTCAGAATAAGAAAAATAATGTAATAATCATTAGACCTGTCCCAAAGTGGAAAAGACTTTCCCCAAAAGTAAGCATTTCCTTCATGGTGAGAGTTTTAGCTCGATGATGGCCAGCTGTGGAAAATACTGGTGATGACAATATAAAATAGTAGAAATAATACCAAATATATAGTCAAAAACCAGAAGTGAAGTTCAAAATTGACCATTATTAATTAGGTGTATAACTTTGTACTTTTTATCTCTTAATCTGAGGATCACAGTCCATAAAATGAGTGAATTACTCCAGATATCCTCAAAGACACTTCTCAGTTCTAATATTCTTAATTATTTAATTTCTGATTAGAGCATGAGCTTAATTAAATAACCTCTGAAACTCCTCCTAGCTCTGTAGCTCTTGGATTCTATGACTTTGTCAGATAAAATACATTATTTGTTATGAAAAAAAGGTTCTCAAAATTGATTGAGGTTTGAAGTTCTGCCTAGAAGCCAAGAACTGAAGCTCCTCATCTTTCTAAGAACCTGCACGACTCAATGATTCCAATGTTCTTGGGCTGTCTGCTCAGTGCGATTTAAGCTATGAGATGAAAATTTCTTTATTTTTTCATTGCTTCCATCTGTAATCAAAATAACCTACTAAATGAAGTAAGATATAAATTTCTGCCTTCAAAGATTGAAAGATTTCATTAACTAAGACTTGGTGCAGAATATTTCTGTCACATAAAAGAAAATTTGCCCATGAATTCAATATGGTTAAACAAATAGTCTTGACAAATGAATAAATTTACTATTAATTACACTAATGTGTTGGCTGACATCATATTAAAGATGTTAAATGTAATTTTCAGTCAGCATAGATATTCCTAAATATATAAAAATAAAATAAAGTCAGTTTTGGTAATAATGAAAACTACAAAATGAACCTCCTTTCTAATACATTTTTAAGCAATAGAAGCCAAGACCTAATTCTGCTTAAAAGGATCTTAAGATCAGAGATATCTGACATGATGTGACACTTTTACTTTGTCTGTTTCAATATTGCTTCCATTGCCCTGGTAACCAATATTTCATTAAGCTTAAAGGCAGATGATTAATGTAGAGCAATCTCAGCAAAAGACTTGCCTCTGATTTGTTGGTCTGATAGAAAAGCCTCAATAACATTTCCTCAATAATGACACATATTTTTCAAAATATTCTAGGGGATTGTCTTTCAGAATCCTTAAATTCAGTGCCTTTCCCTACCTAATGTCTACTAATAGAAAGCAAAAAAAAATGGAACTGAAAGCTCTTTTTTTTTGTTTTGGATTTTTTAGTGTTAGAGAACAAAATCGATTTCACACGTAGCCTATACTAAGATTTCTGTCAAAAACACACATTTGCAATCAACCATTAGACAGATTGTCAGTACTAGATTTGAATCCAAGTCCCAGTGATTTCAAATATGCAAGAGTCACTCCACCCATTAAGGTTCTATTTCTTTATATTTTGCATGAGTTAGTTGGACTTGATCTCTAAGGCAGTACCAGAGGAAAGAGTTAGTTTCATACCACTTTTTGGGCACTTATTGCTTGTGTGACTTCAGATAAATCATTTGTATGGGTCATAGTTTCCTAATTTATAAAATGTGAAGGTTAAATTAGATGAACTCTATTTCAATTTACTCTAAATCCGTAATGATAGTGATCCTCCGATTGTAAACCTTATCATTTTATGATGTGAATGAATTATAAACTTACCTGCCAGCTCATGTTAGGTAAACATATATAAACATAGGTTTCAAATAATAAATTAAAAGTGTATATTTAGAATTCCTTATTTGTTATGACAGTTTGTGTTCTACACACCTCAGCAGAACTTTCTTAATCATTCTTGTGCTCCTTTTTCTGCTCAACAAAGAGAAATAATTTCTTATTTATTTTGTATATATGCTTTGCTTACTTATCTGCACATACATGTTATTTCCCTCCTGCAGAAATAAGCTTTTTGAGGGAAGAGACCGTTTTCATTTTCATCTTTGATTTCTATTACCTAGCCCAGGACCCAGGACATATATGTTCAATAAATACTGAAATTCCTTTGAAATATATTGAATTGAATTGATTCAGTTCCCATTTTTTGAGTGGCAGTAGCAGCCAAATAGTATATAATATGAGGCAAAACACATTCATTGCAGGGGAAGAAGGGAGGAGGCTCTGGAATTCTAAGTGTTTTCTACATTTTTGGAGGGTTGTGCATGTGTAGGAGGCTGGTTAAGGAAAAAATGTAGAAAATCTATAGATGTGGATGAAAAAGCTTCAGATTAGTTTAGACTGTATGTCAGCTAATTTAATATCCGTGCTCACATGGAATCCAATTCCTTCATAACAATTTTCTAAGCATCATGATTGTTTAATTTCCTTAAATATATTTTATTTCATTAAATATTCCCTAATTATGTGAATTATGTGTAATATTTTCACATACCTTTTTTAAAATTTTGAGTTCCAGGCTTTCTTCCTCTCCTCTCTCCTTTCCCTCCCTTTGAGAAAGCAAACAATCTGATATTGATTATATATGGGTATTCAAAGAAAACATATTTCAATTCTTCCATGTTGCAAAAGAAAACATGTACAATGCAATAGAAAATAAAGTTTACAAAAGTATGTTTCAGGGGCACCTGGAACAGTCAATTGAGCTCAGTCAATTGAGAGCCAGGTACAGAGATAGGAGGTCCTGGATTAAAATCTGGTCTCAGACACTTCCCAGCTGTGTGACCCTGGGCAAGTTCCTTGACCTACATTGCCTGCCCTTACCACTCTTCTTCCTTGGAACCAATACATAGTATTGACTCCAAGATGGAAGGTAAGGTTTTTAATAAAAAATAAATGAATAAAATGTTTCAATCTGCTTTCAAAGTTTATCAGTTATTTCTCTACAGATAGAAAACATTTTCATTACAGATCCATTGATGTGTTGTAACTTTGTCTTGAACTTAGTACTGAAATCTTTCACAAATGATCACTGCTACAATATTGCCATTAATATGTATAATATTCTGCTACTTCTGCTCATTTTCCATGAGTTCATTTAAGTCTTCCCAGGTTTTTATGAAACCATCCTGTTTGTAATTTCTTTTAGGACAGTAGTATTCCATCATAATTATATATAACTTATTCAGTCATCCCCCAGTTGATGAGCATGCCCTCGATTTCTAATTTTGCCAATTATGATTGTTTTTATGCATGTAACATGTGTGGCATGGTCTACCCAAAATATATAGTGCCTCACACCTATCACGGTAATCTAAAATCTCTAGGTTGGTACACTTCTTCCAAACGGCTCACACAGTAGCAGTTGCAGGTTTCAAGAGAAGGTTCCCATTCATGAAAGTATTCTTAACTTTTCTCATGGTCATAGGGGATAACCATTAGAAGTAACTTCTATTTTATTTTAGAAATTGGTCAGTATATAAATCCTATGTTGTTAATTTAAGCATTTATATCTTTGTACCTATCCATATAAGCCTTGTTGTTTTTGCATCACATTATTTAAATGTCCTTCAATTTTATTAATCCTTTCAAATAATTAGTTCTTAGATTTACAGATTTGTAGATGTTTTGCCTCTGCTTATTTTTCTTCAATTTTTCCATTTTTATTTTATTTTCCTTTTATTTTTAAATATAATTTTAATTAGGTGCTTTTTTTCTACTTTTCTGGACATCATCTTCTTCATAATCTCATCATTATACAATTTAAAATTCAACTTGTAAACTCCAATCTCATCAGAACCTCATATCCCTGGGATTCTTCCCTCCCTCTGTTGGAGAAAGTAAAAGGTAGACATCTGGGGAGCTCCTCCCTGATTCTCTGTCATGAAGGAGGACACTCAGGAAATTCTCATTATTTCGCAAATGGCTGCTTTTCTAGATATCATTGTCTTCAGAAACTCATCATTCTGCAACATAAATTCAGCTCAAAGACACACACCTCCTCAGATCATTTTCCATCATGGTTTTGTTAATTGGAATTTGGGAAATGCCATCTAAAAGTATATATATATATATATATATATATAT
>NC_058130.1:78857716-78879856 GCF_016433145.1 Gracilinanus agilis | reverse complement strand
TTATTATTATTATTATTATTATTATTATTATTATTATTATTATTATTATTATTATTATGCTTCAGGATTTGACCCCTGCCATGAGTTTCCCACAACTATAATATAACACATAACCTATTTTGCCTTGATAAGTGGCATAAAATCCATTTACAAGGATAAGTATGACAGAAAATTGAGACCCCCCAATCATATGATGACTTTTGAAATAGTCAGAAAGGCTGAATGCTCCATTGCTATCTATACAAATTAAAAGAAACAGAGGAGCTGTGGGGAGGTGTGAAAGGTAGAGAGAAAACATGGATTCCAGAATATCAGGAAATGAATAATAAAAATTTTGTATTGACATGAATTCTGGAAGAAAAGTTATTATAATTAAGATAAATAAATAAATAAAAATAAAAACCAAGAAACAAAGGAGTCCCAGTAGAAAGGACAGATATTCTCTGAAGAACTGATGGCAGGTAATGTGGTATTATGGAAAGGGAACTGGTCTTATAGATAGAAAGATCTGAATTCAAGGTCTTCCTCCTTCTGGTTCAGCTCTCCAACATTCAGATGGTTTATCTTCTCAGTAGGGATGATATTTCCTCCAACAATAAATATTAAATAAAGTATGCATATATGAGACAAATACTAAATAAAATTATACATGCTAAAAATAACAGTTGTGTAATACGAATAGAATTTCCGAGAAGAAATCTTGCATTGGCAGAGACAGTTTCTTTACCTGAGAATCCCCTATATCAATCAAATCAGATCTCTAAACACTACACATGTAGGAAATAACAGTACAGTAAGATAAGGCATGGATGAACTATCCCCATATCAATGAGACTGAAGATCCACAAAAATACAGAATTGATACAACTGATGAAGTCCCACCAATCATGCACCAGATACCAACCTAATAGCATAAAATTGTGAATGTGCCTTTAAAGGCACCTAATTCACTCCTAAATAAACAATGGCCCTGGCATCCCCATCTCCCCAAAAATAGTATTGAAAGGAACTAATTTTTTCCAACTATTTGCCTTTCCCTCCTCAAAAATATCTAACAATTGGTTGGGGTTTTTTTGCCCATTCCTAAAGAGTATAAACTTAGTGTTTTGGGCATTTAAGAAAGAAACTAGCACAACTGATTTGTTCCTAACAAAGAGTATCAATTCCAAAGGAAGTGCTCAACATTCACAGTGGGTGGGCCACAACCAATCATTGTCTGCACAGAAACTATCACCTAAGAACATTCATCTGTCTGAACTGAAAAATCCTATAAGTAATTTTTTACAAAACTTTGCCATCCTGTGGATCAAATTCTGTTTGTTTGCTTTTTTTCCATTTGAGCGTAGAGACTATGAATGTGTACCAAAGGAAGTTTTGGTACCTGTGTCATTATTACACCAGCCATTGAATTAATAAAGCTAGTGCCTACTTGTATAAAAGTCAGGCTGGGATGAGCTTGTTTGAACATTTCATTTTTTGTTATGATAACCAGGTGTGTGATGAATGATCCTTACATTTACAAAGCATAATACACCATTAATTTTTGAGTCCAATAGGGTCATTAGTGCTGTGTCAATATATCAAACTCTCATATCCATCTATTTGCCCATCAGAATGTATTACACACTCCACAGAACTTGAGACAGAAAACCAATAGCAAGTGACAGGCGATCAAGGCATCTTTAAAGTGTAGAATAATTTTCTCTCCAACGTTTAAATTATGGGAGGATATATGATTGTTTTATTGGGGTTCAATAACTGGAAACAGCAAATGGCTCATAAAAAAGTCACTAAATTGTTTTAGTCTTCTCCTCCTTTCCTCAGTCACCACACACACATACACACACAATGATAATTATGATGAAATGGATTCATGAGGAAAAAAATTCTGAGTTGAAAATCAATACACTTTTTATTTTGTCCACGTTTTGCACTGAGGGTCTTTTCAACATTCCAGTATAATGGCCTGATTTTGAAAACTTTGTTTGTTTAATAATAATAATAATAACTTCTAACAAATTAGATAATAATTTCTAAAAAGTTGGATGATTTCTAACAGGCCCATTAATTCATCTGCATAGGGAACTCCTGGTGACAAACTTTTTCTATTAAAGAAACATCTTCTCTGCAATTTATACTTAGAGAGTTACCTAAGTCTCTAAAAGTTTAAGGTCATTTGCTCAAGGTCATAAAGCAGGTATCTGACAGGGGAAGAACTTTAATTTAAATCTCCCTGGCCCTGAAACCTGCTCAATATGCAAGACTCTCCTGCCTCTCAGGCAATAAATGCCCTAATACAAAGATTCCACTTTTCTTAAGTATCCAGAGACTTAGAAGAACATAACATATTCTGGAATGAAGAATTAAAGTGATTACAGAAAGATTATGTTTTTATCATGAAATTGATTTTTTCTTCTCCTCTCTACCTTACTGTACTTTCTCTTTCACCTCTTGCATGGAGCAGCTGCCAACATTTCATATAAGATCTAGATTGCTTGCAACTATTCTTTCCAGTATTATTATTAAAGATGGTAATGATGGTAACGATGATGATGACACAAATAACTTTTATTTGTATAACACTTTACAGTTTTCATATCACTTTAATATCCTGATCTAACTTGGTGATCCTAACAGTCCAGTAAATTAGATTGTTAAAGCCCTAAACTAAAGCTCACCAGCAGTATCAGGGTCTCTGGCCAGTGAGGACTAGGCAGATTACCAGATGAAAGCAATGAATTCTGATCTTATTATTCTCCACCTATGCTTTCTCTGTCCTTCTTCCTCTCCCTCTTCCTCTCCCTAGCTCTTTCCCCTTCCCCCCGCCCTCTCTCTCTCTCTCACACACACACACAAAAGCAATATGGTCACTGCCCCAAGAATTCATTATGCAACAAATCCCTTAGCACAGTGTCTAACACATAATAGACACTTAATAAATACTTGATGACTGGCTAATTGGATATACCATATATCCAAGATTTCTACGGATCTTGAAAATTCCCTTAGTGCCTGGGCCTCCTTACCTTAGACCACTCATTCATTCCAAAGGCTATCTATCTCTAGAAAATCTACTCACCTTTTCAGCTCCTTTCTCCCATTGGTGAGTTCTTCCTAGGGTCTCAATTTTAAGAAAGGACTCAGATTGGGTGACCTCATTCCTTTCCTAGTACTGTTTGTGTTTCCTAAAACTTTAATACCGTGTCATCTGTTCGGGAATTTTCTATGCCTCCATCACTCCAATTTTCAGTTCTCTTTTGTATATTATCTCTCTCAATATAATTTAGCTCCTTGACGGCAATGATTATCCTTTATTTCCTTATATTTCCATCTTCAGTGCTTAGCACTATGCCTATAAATATACATTGCCTTCCCTTTTCCCACTTAATGCTTATATGACCTTGAGCAAATCATTTAGCTCCTCTGGGCCTCAGTTATTTCATGTGTAAAATGAAGACTTTGGATTAGGTAGACTGAGATTCCCCTAAAGCCTAGATTTTTAAGCCTATGATCTAGCATATATCCCAGCAGCAGTTTTAATTTCCTTAGCTGCAAAGCTACAATCATATAATTGTATTAGAAGATAAAGTAGAAACCCTTTACAAAAAGCATCAATAGGTATAAATTATGTTATATGGAGATGCAAAGCATGGAATCCCTGCAAAGATACAGGGATAGCCTCACCCAGAATTCCAGGGGATACCCCTGGAGAACTTTGGGTGAGGGGGCAGTTGAGAAGGGTTTGGGTCAGTTAATTTGTGGAGGTTGAAGTGAGCAGACACCCTGTTTACTACTCCTCACTTGGGGGTTCACTTGAGAGGCCATTGTGGCATAGCCAGTATGGTTTCTACATAAGGATTAGCCTGTATAATAGGGTTAGTCTATATCAACGATTAGAGAGTAAAGATATTCATTAATAGCAAGAGTGCCAGTTTTACTTAAGTGCCTTCATCCCCTCCTGTGAGGAGTGGGGAAGGGCAGCTTCAATCTAACAGTTCAGGGTCACCTTTCATTATCCTAAAACCCTCATTAACCTCTCTAGGTTTCCTTCTTATTTCTTAATATAACCTTTACCCTCAAATCTGTGCCTGGGAAATTATTTGGGGGGATACTCACAACTCAGTCTGGACATCTTGTTTGAATCCTGTCTGCTGCCAGTTTAAGATCTTCTCTGTCCTCAACAGTTAGATAACTAGCTTCTACTTACTCATCTAACTGACCTGTGAGGAATATAAATTAAAGAAAAGAAACATCATTGGGGTTTCAGCCATAACAGAAACTTACCAGGATCTGATCCTGTCTTCGTACCCAACTGAAACAGCAACTGTTAGAGGGGGAGGGGTCTGAGAGCCAGGAGTGTTTAGCCCCCTTCTTTCCTCACTGAAGCCTGTCAATCTGTGGCTCTTGAAACTCTATTTGGCCCTGACACATTTATCTGCTTCTCCAAATTATCTGTTATTATCATCATAACAGTTTTAAAAAATAAAATTCCTCCTTTGTAATAAAACAAAAAAGCAACATTCCATCAGCCCCTTTCCAATATCATTTCTCTTTCATTCCCTCCAAAATCCCTGCCCAAAGATGCATAAAACAATGAAAATGCAAAAGAGAGAGAGAGAAAAGAGAGAAAGACAGAGAGACAGAAGCGAGAAAGAGAGAAATCTAAAGTTACCATAGGACATTTTGTAATCTTGCTTTCTGTATGGCTGTCCCCATGACTTGAAAACTGCACTTTCTTACCTCCACTTTTTGGCTTTCATTACTTTTTTAAAAAAATATCCTGAATGTCACCTTCTTTAGGATGTCTCTCCACTTCCCATTCCAACTCCTGTGTTTAGCACAGAGGCTGCCACATAATAATCACAAAGTATAGTTATCTAACTGAGAAGACAAAGAACACAATACTTGACAAATAAGAAAGTCAAGGGAAGAACCTCATTTAGATGCTGCCTTCTTGCCCTGTTACTTGGAAGGTGTCAAAGAGCTAGTCACATTTTGCCATGTGATATTTAATTTTAATTTTAATTTTTTTTTATTTTTTAAACCCTTAACTTCTGTGTATTGACTTATAGGTGGAAGAGTGGTAAGGGTAGGCAATGGGGATCAAGTGATTTGCCCAGGGTCACACAGCTGGGAAGTGTCTGAGGCCGGATCTGAACCTAGGACCTCCCGTCTCTAGGCCCGGCTCTCAATCCACTGAGCTACCCAGCTGCCCCCTTGCCATGTGATATTTAAATATCTAGGATTTTTAGAGATGAATGCTATACACACACACACACACACACACACACAAAAAGCAAAACTAGTTCGTAGCCTCAGAAATCTTATACTCCAATGGGGAAGAAAAACTATGCATATGATATATGATAATATAAACATGTATATAAGTAGGTTCATACAAATAAATACAAAGTCAATCAACGTTAACTTTGGAGGAAAATGTAATATCCATTAAATATAGATAATAGCACTTAATATGGCAAGTGCTATAGGTACCCTAGTAAAATTTTCACAGCTCTTCCAAATTAATTTTGATATTTTCTCATGCACAATCTGTCTACATGGCTTTGATTGCCTCAAGTTGCTTTTGATATAATTTAAGAAAAAATCACTGATATAGAGGTAAAGCCACTTGTTTTTTATTTTCAAAAATATTTATAGTACCCGAAATTTTATCATTACTAGAATTCTGATTCTTAGAACTGATTTGTTGTCATTATTTAATTTCATTATAACACCTATATATCTGAGTCAATTATATGCTAGTTTCATACCTTGTCTATACTTAGCATGCTTCATCAATAAGCAAAATTGAAATAGTATAACTGAAGATAAGAAATGGGCCATAAAAGTAGTACAGTATACAGGGCACAGTGGATGGAGCCCTGATCTTGGAGTCAGGAAGATTCATCTTCATGAAAACAAATCCAGTCTTAGACACGTTTTAGCTGAATGACCCTGAGCAAGTCAATAATGTTGTGGTTTTATCATTAAAACTTGAATCCAAAATGAATGTACATATCTGTATATATATATTACATATATATTCAATATATATGTTACATTTACATTTATATTTATTTACATTTAATTATAATTACACATATATTCAATATAACCATCAATACTTATACCACTTGTGATATACTTGAAATGGCTCTTATTTTATATTTCTTCTAGATGCTTACTAACTATCAAAAGCTAAATATATATACTGTAACTTACATCTTAACTCCAATGATAGTATACTTATTTGAAAAATTGAGTTAATTTTCTAAACAATTCAAGTTCATTGATCTCTTTGTCAGAATTATTATGGAGATGTGTGTGTATGTGTGTGTGCATGCAAGCATGCAAAAAAGGTAGAGAAAAATTAAGCTATATAATTTTGGCCTTAATTTTCCCAATTTAGATGGAATGGATATTTGATAGAAGTGAGAGTAGTCCTCTTCCCAAATCAGTTGATGAATTCACAACTTTATTTTAAAGTAAGAAGGCTTTAATGTGGTCACAAGGTGTTTATCTATAAAATTCACACTGTGGTGTACACAAGTCCTTGAGGTGAATCAGAACCAAATTCTGGCGATTAGCTAAACAAATATGAGTCATGCCTCTGAAGACTGTAAATACCTATACCTTGACATCAGGGAGGTTGTTTATTCAGTCAGCAATCAGGGAAGAAACTCAGACCTCTACTTCTTGAGAGGTGGAGAGGAGTGGATTCCACCAAGCCCACAAATCATCATGCAATGGATTTACTTACTCAAAAGGAGATAACCCATCCAGTATTTGTATTCAGTTCAAGGGATACATAATTCAGAGACATAGATATAGAGAAACAGTAACCTAAAGGACGACACAGCTTCAAAGAGTGAGCCTCCTGACATCAGAGAAAAGAGCCAACTATAGACTCAGGTTCCAACTAATCCTGACAATCAAAAGTTGTGTCAGAAAAGGAATTGCACAAAGAGAAAAAGCAGAAAGGGGAATGTAGTTGCACTCTTATCACAAGGGTGAACTGTCATCTATAAAGTTAGTAAGCTATAAATCAGACAATGAAATATAATATTTATTATAACAGATAATTATAAATTAGATAATGAACTATGCAAAGGGAAGAAGTATCTAGGTGGATTAGTGGATTGAGAGCTAAGCAATATATGATATTGATTCTAAGATGGAAGGTAAGGGTTAAAAAAAAGAAGTATGAACATGGAGAGGAAATATGGTATACTGCTTAGAAAGCTGAGCTCAGAGTTTGACACTAAGTCAAAAACCACTAAGTAAATCCTTTAAACCCATAGAATCCCAAGCAATTTTTCTAATAAGATAAAGGATCCAGCTGTTGCTGATCTATATTGATAGAGGGAGTTTCCCCAAGGGAAACTTTCTACCCTGGGGATTTCATAGTTCTCACAAAAAGAAGCAAATAAAGTGCTATGAGATAAGATTATGGAGTCATCCCTCTGGTGACATAATGACTAAGTCTGAACACTCCACAGCCAACCTAAATGTTTCTGAATCAACTAGCCATTCATCTGTCTATAAAATACAGAAGGTTACAACACTATTGAACCTAGAACCTGTATATAGACTTAAAGGAAACTTATGATGTTGATTCCTATCAGGACATACATACACACACAGGCTTATATTGAGTTATGAAAAATACATGAACACTTGTAAAGGCATTCATCAGAATTTTTATTGGTCTTGCCAATTTTTTGTATTATCTCCCCAAAGCGCCAAAATATTTATACATAAAGATGTTGAGCTAGTCATTCAAAAAACAAGTTATGTGGATCAGAAAGAAGGAAATTCATATTACCCTTTAATACATCACTGCACTTGATAGAGCCCTAATGATTTTCCAGTCTATGGCATTTGTTACTGTTATGGGAAGGAGGTTACTAGAAAACAAAACAAATAAAATGTTCCTTTGGCTTTTTGAGGACTATTCAAACTGAAATTCAAAACCTTTTTTTGTCAACTCAACTAGAGTAATAAACTCTAAAACTATGTATCCAAACTAGGATCTATTTAAGCCACCTGAAAAGTTGTGCATCATTAGTATCTGGATCACCCCACTCCACTTTTGGACAGTTTTAATTATGAAAAATTGTTTTCAACACACATCCTAACATTCTCTGTATCTGTTTCCTTCTCTGCCTGTGTATCTATCTTTCTCTGTCTGTCTCTCTGTCTCTCTATGCCTCTGTTTTTTTCTTTCTCTGTCTCTGTCTCTTTATTCTCTACCCAATAATCTCAGGGGCCAAGCAGAACAAAACGAAGACTAATTATACATGAAAGCTCTTCAAATACTAATGGTCACTATTATATTATCTTCACTCCATCTTAAGACTTCAGCTCTTCAAAATAAACATATGCAATTGAGCAGCATATAACATGTGCTCCCTCCACCACTTTGTTTCACATTCTCGAGAAGCAATGAAATTTATAAACGGATAGCATTCCAGAAATGTTTTGACCAGTGTGGCGTACACAGCATTATTGTTTCCCCCATTCTATATATTCCAACTTTTAATGTAGCCTGAATAATGTTTATCTTTTTGACTGTCATATTGCTCTGCTGTTTCCTATTAAATTTTCAATCCATGAAAACGCCTAGATTTTCCCCCAAAGCCTTTTAAATAGGTTTATTACTATATACTATACCTTATATAAAATTATATACTTGTAAAATTAATTTCTGAACATAAGTATAGCATTATTAAACCTCTCCCTGTTAAACTTCATTTCATTAGAGTCGATCCATTCTTCCAGTCCAATGAGAACATGTTGAATCCTATCATCCAACATATTAGCTATCCATTACAATTCCTTATGATCTGTAAATTGGAGAACTAAGTATTCTGTGTTTCCACCTAAGCCTTTGTTTAAAATGTTGAGCATAAATAAGTCTCAGGCAGATTTCTATCATATTCAAATGGAGATTGCCACCATAACTGATGTCAACTAAATAATAACTGTGCTTGGGGTCAGATTTTCAATCATTTCTGAATCTATTTAATTTTTCTATCACATAGTCCAGTAGTTTTGAACTCAAATAGAAACAGATGCCTTATTGTCATGTATTGATTTAGAAAACCATAAATTAACATTATGTTGTATTTTTGTTCATTTTGTTAATCACTTCTTAATTACATTTTAATCTGGCTTAGCACCTCTTGAAGGTTCTGTATACAGTAAGTCTGATACCTGATTTAGACCACATACATCTCTCCAATTCATTTAGCAAGATAGCACAAAAATTTGTAAAATTATGTGCTGAAAACTTGGAATATTGTCTTTATAGCATACCTCTGTTCTATGCAAGTCTCAGTCCGAAAAGGAAATAAGGTTCATATGGCATGAGTTCTCTTAAAGATAATATTCTTCACAATGGGTCTCAGCAACTACTGCTTCCCCTTTAAAATGTTCACAATCACTTTCTTTTACATATATGTATTAAATATAATATGTGTATATATTAAAACCATTACATTACAACTTGGAATCAATACTAATATTATATATTAGTTCCAAGGCAGAAGAGTTATAAGGGCTAGGCAGTGAGGGTTAAGTGACTTACCCATGGTTATACTGTCAGGAAGTGTAGGACCTCCCATCTCTAGGCATAGCTCTCAATCCACTGAGATACCTAGCTGGCCATCTCCATAGTATATTTTTATTTCCAAGTTCTACTTTCCTTTATTTCAATAACTTTAGCACTGGCCACAGCTGAGGGAAGGACTGGTGCTAGAGCATTCCAAGATGGAATGAAGGAGCAGGAAGTTGCTTGTGCTCTGAGAGAGACTCCATTAGTGGTTGGCACAAACTGTTGCTAGCCCTGGGAGAACTCAGAGTTAAGGACATCCTGCATCCTGATTCCCTGGGATCCTGAGTGGTGGTGGCTTTCAGCAAGTGGACAAGACCTGCAGAGCTGTACCAAGTGGAGGAGGGGTTTGGGATCTGTGGACAGCATCTCAAGCACACTCTCTCTACTTGGATACCTTGGACCACCTTGGCTTTTGGCATCCTGTGACCATCTGTGGATTACTGTGAGAACCCTCAAAGCCACCCTCAGGCCCTGGTCAAACCTGCTGGAACCAGGTTTGAAGCAGACTTCCCAGTGACTCCTGCACAGCTCCTTTGGGCCCTGCCTGCTTAGGACACTAAGATTAGAGAAGTCAAGTCCTCCCCTTGTCCTGTGGTTTTGCCATTTAGGTTTTAGTGTAGAATCCCCTATCCCATCCTTTTAGTTTCTCATAATTAAACTGTTTAAAACTTTTACCTTGCCTGTTGGTTCCAAAGACCCTGGCCTAGGGTGAGCAGGGTGACAGTTGGAGCCAACTGCCATTCTTGATTCTTGGTCTCTCTATCCTGGTTAGTCCTGTCTCTCCTTCAACCCAAACCCCTCCTCCACTTGGTGCAGCTCTGCAGGTCTTGTCCACTTGTTGGAAGCCACCACCACTCAGGATCCCAGGGAATCAGGATGCAGGGTGTCTTTAACTCTGAGTTCTCCAGGGCTAGCAACAGTTTGTGCAAACCACTAATGGAGTCTCTCTCAGAGCACAAGCAACTTCCTGCTCCTTCATTCCATCTTGGAATGCTCCAGCCCTTCCTGCTAGGCCCATATAAACTATATGTAACTAATACTAAATGATCTTCCTCAAAACAAGGGAAATGACCCAACTGCCGTTCTCCCCTCCAGTCTGTCACATGAGAGTCACCCACTATACCCTTTGTTTGCTCCCATTTGGCTGCTGGGCAGAGGGGCAGGGTGATGTGATAAAATGTCATCAGGCCCTGTGGAGAGGAGGAGGGAAATAGCTCTGCCCTAGTCCCTCTGACTTTCTAGTAATGAACTCTGGGGGTGGATGAGGCAGCATGCATGTTAACAGAGAGGGCTCTGTATGCTATCATTGGCACCCCTGCCATAGGTTTGCCAACACTGATCTAGTAGTATATCAAATCACTGGTCACTAGAAAAAATATTTCATATTTTAGAATATTAAGAGCCAAAATAATATGAATAGAGAATCTGGGTGCTGTATGATTCTTAATACCTTCTTACCTTTCCATCATTTGACCAGAATAATTTCAGAATTGGGGAGAGAATATATCATAATTGTGATCAATTTATTGGACAATTGCCACTCTGTGCTATGATTTATTGGTTGTTGAACATTCCCTCACTAAAGGATTTCTAACCTAGAAGAAAAGAGTTTTCATTCCATGGATACAGCTTTTGAGAGCCCAGGACCATTGCCATGGCATAGGTATAGGACTGTTGCAGGACTTTTATGGAACAATCATCTTAAGACTGTTTTCTCTGAAATCCGTTACTTAATACTTAGCCACTTTATAATTTAACAATTTTTTATTCACTTATCAAGACTCCTTTAAATTTCTGGCCATTTCTCTACATTGGCTTTTCATTACTAAGAAGAGCTATCATCTATCAGTTTAAAAATTTCAGTGCACAGTCCCCATACTCTATCATTTAGGAAATGTAAAATATGACCCACTCTAATGCAGATCTTAGAATATCCTGCTATTCATATTTCTTTATAACAAAAAATGTCCATTTGTACTTATCCTTTGTTTCTTCTGTTTCATATCCAAGGTAAAATATTCTACAAAATTTCAAGATGGTTCATTTTTTGGGAAGACTTTCATGTGAACATTTCTCAGAGTGATTAAAAAGAACAACAAAAGCAAAATTGTCTACACTATCACACTCACACTGCCCATATTCTATTCCTTTATAGCTTTCTTCTTTCATGAAACTCTATGGAATTAGTCAAAGAAGAAATATAAAAATGATATTGCCTTTTCTATAATAACTTATGTTTGGTTACATACCTGATGATCCAAGATTCCCTAGTTTTCTAAGTAAGGAAGGACTCACCAGGTAGTAGTTTCCAAAATTCCAAAAACCTTATTATTCTATCCCTAGTGTCAGGGTATTAGACAACTTTAAATTCTTTCCAAATCCTTGAATGCATGTCTTGATTGACTGATGTTGATTTTTTCAGTGATGTCTAGAAGTTCGAGGTCATTTATGATTATGAAATAAAATAGCTACAGTCTGTCTTCTTAAAATGTACCTTAGAATTGGTGAAATCTTAAACGAGGAAATCATGCTGGATTTCTGATACTTTCTTTCAACTCCAAGGTATACGTTTTGCATCCTATTCCTGAGAACATAGATCAAGTGTAGACTGACTGTATATTTTCTCTTTTTCCACTGTGTTCCTCTTTCCTGTCCCTTATTTTTTGTTTGTTTAGCAACCCATCCTGTTCCAATTATTTTGTTCCATGTTCTATGTATACTCCTTCATACTGTTCTGGTAGTGATAAAGTTCTTAAGCATCCTAAGTAATTAAAGTATATTGAAAACTTGAAGTACTTTAAAGGATTCAAGTAGCATATATCTTAAGTATCTTAATTGTCACCTTCCCAGGCATGAATGCACTCAGTTCAACTCTATTGAACCTTTCAAGTATTCACTTTTCTGTTTATTTTTATGCTTCTCTTAAATATCAAATTGGTTATTAAATTTTCTTTTCAACTTTCATTCTTTGGAAGTCCTCATTTCATTAAATATCACATTTTTCTCTTGGAAGATTATGCTCAATTTTGCACAATATATAATTCATGGCTGTAGACCTAGATGATTTGCCTTTCCAGATATAATATGTGAATTATTTTCCTTCTGGTTTCTTGCAGTAGATTTTCTTTGTTCTGTGAGTTTTGAATTTTGCTATAATAGTCCTGGGGTGCTTTGTATTAGTGTATCTTTCAAGAAGTGATTGGCAGATTCTTTCAATTTTATTTTCTCTCCTTGTTCAAAAATATGAGGGCAATTTCCCCTGCTGATTTCTTGCAATATTGTGTCCAGGCTCTTTTTAAAATTGTAGCTTTCAAGTGTTTTGGTGATGCTTAGATAGTCTCTCCTCGATCTATTTTTCAAGCCAATTGTTTTTCTAGTGAGATATATTTCAGATTTTCTTCTACTTTTTTCATTTTTTTTTATTTTGTCTTATTGTTTCCTGGTGCTTTGTGAAGTCATTTGCTTCCATTTGCTCAATTCTAATTTTTAGGAAGTCATTTTCTTCTTTGAACTTTTGTGTTTCCTTTTCCATTTGACCCATTCTAGTCTATTAAGAGTTGCTTTCTCCAGTTTTTTTCCCCATCTCCTTTTTCATTTGGTGCATTCTAGTTTCCAAATTGCTGAATCTTTCTATCATTTATATTATTTGTTTTTTGAAACTATTTTTCAAGTTCTTCCACAAGGTCTTTTGGGGCCTAAGATCCTTTTTAATTTTCCTTCGAGGATTCACTTGTTTCTTTTTTGTCAGTTATCCTCTTCTCCATTTAAATTTTTATCTTTCCAGTTACTAAAATAACTTTTTAAGATTATGCTTTTTGTCTTTTGCTCATTGTTCTAATTATCTCCATCCCTTATCAACTTGGCTATCTGTTAAGATTCTGCTTTGCTTCTGGCATGGAGAGAGTGCTTTCCCAAGCTTTTAGTTTAGCCTCCACTGATGCTTGGGGGTAGATATAGCTTTCTTTGTGTCCCTCAGGGTGCAGGTCAGACTGACTGGCTACTTGTGGGGAAGCTTGCAGAAGTTATTTTTCCAACTCTATTCTGCTCCCTCTGTTGTCTCTTTTGTTGCCCTTCTCTCAGCTCTCCCTTTCTGTTACCTCAGGCCATGTGGAAATGGATAGGGCTATCACCACCCCAAACTGTTTGCAAACATGGAGTGCTACACCTGAAACAATTGTTTTATTGCCTCGGGCCACTTTGTAATGAGGATTGTAATGCAAAAGATGCAAGAGAGGTTTTGCTCTTGCAGGGGGCCAACTGAAAATTTCTGGCAGTTAAGCCTTAGAATTCTGAGAGAAAGTTCAGTTGGTTCTTGAGCCTTGAACAGAATGGAAGAACCAATGAGAGCTCTGCTTTGGTATTTTGGTTTTGCTTTTGGCCTGTGCTTTGTCTTTGGACAATTTGTACCTAGCTAATTTCTCTGGACCTCTCCCTGACCTTCTCCATATTATTTTCCTGTTTTCCCTGCCTGTTTTCCCAGGGCTCTGGGAAGCAGGGTGGCTTTTGGGTTTTTTAATGAGAAGACTTTGTGGGTTTAGTTTTCCCCAATAGGCAAGTAGGACATCCTTGAATTCAAACTATCCCTTTAGTATACCCTCTACCTTAAAGCAGCCAAATCTTCCCAGGCTGAGAGAACAGGTTCTCTCTCAGTCTAACCCATTCCTGAGACCCTCCCCCATCTTGAGTTTCTCCCTAGCAGTTGTCAGAAACCCCAATCCCCTCTCTCCTTCCAGACCAAACCTGAAACATTAATGAAACTCTTGGTTAACTAATCAGACCCTCTGGAGAATCTTTGTGTTAAAGAAATTAGGCAAGGGTGAAGGGGAAGGAATAATTTCTCTTTTATTTCCTGAGGGAAACTGGAGGCATCTATCTTGGGAGGAAGTAGTTACCTGAGACTTCCTCCTGAATCCCTTCAGTTTCATTGACAGGGAGGAGCCTTGTGGTTCCTCCTTTGAGGACTTGAGAAACTGACAAGAAAGCCTTCAAGTCAGAATCAAACCACTTCTGACTGACCCTATTCCTTGTGTCTGTAAAAGTACCTTTCCTGGCTGGAAGGGTTCAGCCTATTACCCCAATATCCTCTCTCTATAGCCTGGGTGTCTAGTCTGTGTCAACTGCCTCTCCTGAACACCTCACCCTCTACTCTTACCATCCTAATACTGCCTTGTCCATTCCTCCCTAAACCCATCCATCCCTTTCATTCCTCTCTTTTACCTCAATCACCTTCTACACCCCCTCATCACTCAGCAAGGGAAGGAGAGCCCCCTAATTTTAATGTACCCCCTTTTATCCATTACATTTAATTGGCAAGCAAAGTTAGTGAACAACCTTAAATCTTCTGACATACCCAGAATGAAACTGGCTAGAATAACATTCATCTTATCTAGCATATCCATCATGTCATGGTCATTCATGCAAGGTGTAATGGATTTTTGGTTCAAAACAGTCCCCAATTTCATGCAACAAGCCTTAGACCTCTATGACTATTATAAATGTTGTGCCTTAACTCTTGCTGAGTGCATTTGTTTTATCCCAACTGCCATAGCCATAACCCTCTCCATTTGTCAATTCCTAACAGTCTCAAAGAACATGTGCTCTCACCTGTGGAACTATTACAAAGCAATCACAACCAAGAAAGACGATAATTCTCAGGAACTGGTAGCAAACATCTAGCTACTGTTCCAAGTACTAAAACAACTAAAGAGAAGGAAGGGAATTGGACAAGCACAGATTTCTCCAACTGGAGATTGTGGAATCAAAGTATCTAGGAAGCAATACCACTAAAAACCAACCATCCACAAATGACGTAGTTTCTCTCCTTACCAATTGTAGACAGAACAATAGTGCAGACTGGTGAAGGGGTAGTGCATGCAAAAACATACAAAGCATTTACCCCAAGTGATATAGTGGTCCTAAAAAGACCTTTTCCCAAATATTTTGAAAAACCTTTCAAAAGCATCAAGGAATTAAAGAGGGTGTTTACATTATTTAATCCAAGTTTTGATGATGTGGAATTTCTTTTAGGGGAATTTTACTCTTCCTTAGAAAAGGGAAAAATCCTGAACAAAACAAGGACGAACCCCAATTTGACAGCATGGCCACAAGTTCATTAAGACTTAGATTTCACACAGTGTGCAAGCCTTAAATACTTGATTCAGTGTAGAACGGACTTACTCAAGGCAATGGGAATTCACGTGAAAAGACCAAACTCTTGGCAAAAGTTTGAAAAGCTAAAACGGGGGAAGAAGAACATCCAAGTAGTTTTCTAGATCGAGTAATTGAGGCAGCTGAGACAATCCTTGGTCTATGAGATACACATGCCCAGGACACCATAGACCACATCCGTAGGCAATTTGTAAAGGGAACATCAATCCCAATACAAAACTACTTTAGACAGATACAAGTTAAAATGGCAAAATTCGGACCTCTAACTCTTGAACACACCTTTTTATTGATGCCATTGTTTCCTTTGAACCTCATGGGATGATATCTACTATGTAAATTGATTGCCACCATCCAATGTCAACCAGATGGACAAATTGATCTTCACCTACCCCAGAGATCTCTAAAACACCATCCCATTTTATTTTTAGACCCATGTAGTGAGGAACCATCATACTAATCAACTGATAACATCTATAAGGTGCCTGACAATATCCCTGATTATGTATGGGCTAAAAATTCAAATGAGGTGGGCAGGATTTTTATCAGTGGAACCAGTAAAAATAGAGGAAAAAGAAGGCTTACCTCCAAGAATTCCTCAGTTCAGACTTAGCCAAGAGGCAAAAGAGGGAGTGAAACCCATCATAGAGAGTTTATTAAAGCAGGGTATATTAAAATATGACTTTTCACCATATAATACACCAATCATGCCAGTAAAGAAAGCCAAATTATCTCCTGAAGGGAAGACTCAATGGCGTTTAGTACAAGATCTCAGAGCAATAAACGACCATGTGCAAAAGACCTATGCCATGGTACCAAGTCCATCACAAATCATAGCAGCCATTCCAACTGAAGCTGCTTGGCTTACTGTTCTGGATCTGAGCTCTGCATACTTCTCTGTTCCCCTGAACAGAGACAGCCAGAAGCTGTTCACTTTCACATGGGAAGGAAAATCCATCCAATGGAACCGTTTGTCCCAGGGTTTTTCAGATTCAGCTTCAGTCTTCTGTCAAATCCTACAAAGAGACCTTGAGTTGATAACTTTCCAAAACAGCAAAATGGTACATTATGTTATTGACATCCTGCTAATGTCACCATCTGCTGAAGTCTGTTATACTAATAGTGTACACTTAATCAAAGAGCTAGGCAAAAGGGGTCATAAAATTTCCAAAACGAAACTTCAATTTGTAATGGAAAAAGTAAATTATTTAGGATTCATCTTAGGAAAAGGTTTCAGAAGGATTTCTCAAAAAAGAACACAGGTTATAAAAAAATTGAATTTGCCTAAGACCAAGAGGCAGCTCAGGGCAATTATAGGAGTAACAAGCTTCTGTAGAAACTGGATTCCAGGTTATGCTCTCATTGCTAAACCTCTGATAGAGCTAACCAGGAAGGAAGTTGATGGTTGAGATCAGAGAGAATGCTGGGTATTTCTCTGGGAGAGGGGAGGAGGGGAGAGCTTCAGGTGGAGGACTGGGAGGAGAGAGGAGGAGGATAACAAATAGTTTCCAAAGGGGCTCATTTTCCCTGCACCAGGAACATTGTTTGACAGAAAGAAATTAATGTTGGATTTAATTAACAATATTTCTATGTGAATCCATTTATTTCCTGAATTCCAGCCTTTGAAGGTCAAGCAGTTCCTCAATTCTATAAAGACTAAGTCCTTCCTCTACCAGAGGACATCTACCTGGGTAAAGACCTTTACTATTATTAAATCCTATAAACAAAAATGGCATATCTTAAGTGCCCAATAGGAATGGAATAGCTACATTTTCCTAGCTATAGTGAAGCTGTAGATAATGTAATGGGGAAGGAAGTGAGATCTCTAAGCTCACTCATTAAAATATTGACCAATTAGTACTTTCAGGGGAGTGCCAAATGCTGTACTGTCAGCCAATCAGAATGAGAATACTTTGGTATAGAACACTATCAGCTTCTTGCTCTAGGTCTTCGATGCAAATAGAGACACACCATTGACCTATCCTTTATTAATGAGTTACATGGTGTTTTAGTAAATAATATACTGAAAGAAAGGTCCTCATTATTAGTAAAAGAAAGTTCTAGGTGATGAACTGACAAAGTCCAGTTCTGATGTAGCCTGGTTTCTTTTTTTTTTTAACATTTTTTTTTTATTTTTAGAAAAAATTTCCATGGTTACATAATCATGTTTTTACTTTCCCCTTCACCCCCTCAAACTCCCGCCCCCCTCCGCTGTAGCCAATTTGTGTTTCCACTGGTTTCATTGTGTGTAGTCAGTCAAGACTTATTTACACATTATTGATAGTTACATGGGTGTGGTCTATATCCCCAATCATGTCCTCATCAACCCAAGTGTCCAAGCAGCTGTTTTTCTTCTGTGTTTCTACTCCTGTAGTTCTTCCTCTGAATGTGGGTAGTGTTCCTTTCCATAAAGCCCTCAGAATTGTCGTGGATCATTGCATTGCTGCTAGTACAGAAGTCCATTACATTCAATTTTACCACAGTATATCAGTCTCTGTGTACAGTGTTTTTCTGGCTCTGCTCCTCTCACTGCATCAATTCCTGGAGGTCTTTCCAGTTCACATGGAATTCCTCCAGTTTATTATTTCACAATAGTATTCCATCATCAACATATACCACAATTTGTTCAGCCATTCCCCAATTGAAGGGCATACCCTTGCTTTCCAGTTTTTTGCCAGCACAAAAAGCATGGCTATAAATATTTTCATACAAGTCTGTTTATCTATGATCTCTTTGGGGTACAAACCCAACAATGGCATAGCTGGATCAAAGGGCAGGCATTCTATTATAGCCCTTTGAGTATAGTTCCAAGTTGCCATCCAGAATGGTTGGATCAGTTCACAACTCCACCAGTAATGCATTAGTGTCCCAATTTTGCCACGTTCCTTCCAACATTCATTACTCTCCCCTGCTATCATTTTAGCCATTATGCTAGGTGTGAGGTGGTACCTCAAAGTGGTTTTGATTTGCATTTCTTTAATTATTAGAGATTTAGATCACTTTCTCATGTGCTTATTGATACTTTTGATTTCTTTATCTGAAAATTATCTATTCATGTCTCTTGCCCATCTATCAATTGGGGAATGGCTTGATTTTTTATACAATTGATTTAGTTCCTTGTATATTTGAGTAATTAGACCTCTGTCAGAATTTTTTGTTATAAAGATTTTTCCCAGGTTGTTGTTTCCCTTCTGATTTTGGTTGCATTGTTTTTCTTTGTACAAAAACTTCTTAATTTAATGTAATCAAAATTATTTATTTTACATGTTGTAATTTTCTCTAACTCTTGTTTGGTTTTAAAAATCTTTCCTTTCCCAGAGATCTGACAAGTATACTATTCTGTGTTCACCTAATTTATAGTTTCCTTCTTTATATTTAAGTCATTCATCCATTCTGAATTTATCTTGGTGTATGGTGTGAGATGTTGATCTAGACCTAATCTCTCCCATATTGGTTTACAATGTTCCCAGCAGTTTTTGTCAAATAGTGGATTTTTGTCCCAAAACTTGGGCTCTTTGGGTTTATCATACACTATCTTGCTGATGTCATTTACCCCAAGTCTATTCCACTGATCCTCCCTTCTGTCTCTTAGCCAGTACCATATTGTTTTGATGACCACTGCTTTATAGTATAGTTTAATATCTGGTACTGCTAAGCCACCTTCCTTCACATTTTTTTTTCATTATTTCCCTTGATGTTCTTGATCTTTTGTTCTTCCAAATAAATTTTGTCATAGTTTTTTTCTAATGTAGTAAAAAAAGGTTTTTGGTAGTTTGATAGGTATGGCACTAAATAAGTAAATTAATTTGGGTAGAATGGTCATTTTTATTATGTTAGCTCATCATACCCATGAGCACTCAATGTTTTTCCAATTGTTTAGATCGAGTTTTACTTTTTTGGAAAGTGTTTTGTAGTTATGTTCATATAATTCCTGTATTTATTTTGGTAGATAGGTTCCTAAGTATTTTATGTTGTACAGGGTAATTTTAAATGGTGTTTCTCTTTCTACCCCTTGCTGCTCTAATGTGTTGGAAATGTATAGAAATGCTGATAATTTATGTGCATTTATTTTGTATTCTGCAACTTTGCTAAAGTTGTTGATTATTTCTACTAGCTTTTTAGTTGATTCTCTACTATATTTTAAGTAGACCATCATATCATCTGCAAAGAGTGATAGCTTAGTCTCCTCCTTCCCTATTTTAATACCTTCAATTTCTTTTTCTTCTCTAATTGCTACTGCTAGTGTTTCTAGTACAATGTTAAATAAAAGAGGTGATAATGGGCATCATTGTTTCACTCCTGATCTTATTGGAATGGCTTCTAATTTATCCCCATTGCATAAGATGCTTGTTGATGGTTTAAGATATATACTGTTTATTATTTTTAGGAAAGGACCTTCTATTCCTACACTTCCTAGTGTTTTCGGTAGGAATGGATGTTCTATTTTATCAAAGGCTTTTTCAGCATCTATTGAGATAATCTTGTGGTTTTTGTTGGTTTGCATGTTGATATGGTTAACTATGTGGATGGTTTTCCTAATGTTGAACCATCCTTGCATTCCTGGTATTAAACCCACCTGATCATGATGAATAACCCTCTTGATCTCTCGCTGGAGTCTTTTTGCTAGTATTCTATTTAAGATTTTTGCATCTATATTCGTTAAAGAGATTGGTCTGTAATTTTCTTTCTCTGTTTTTTGATCTGTCTGCCTTTGGAATTAGTACCATATTTGTGTCATAAAAGGAATTTGATAAGACTCCTTCTTTGCTGATTATATCAAATAATTTGTATAGTATTGGGATTAATTGTTCTTTGAATGTTTGATAGAATTCACTTGTGAATCCATCAGGCCCTGGCGATTTTTTCTTAGGGAGTTCCTTAATGGCTTGTTCAATGTCTTTTTCTGATATGGGATTATTTAAGTATTCTATTTCTTCTGCTGTTAATCTAGGCAATTTATATTTTTGCAAATATTCATCCATATCACCTAGATTGATAAATTTATTGCTATATAATTGGGCAAAATAGTTTTTAATGATTGCCTTAACTTCCTCTTCATTAGAGGTGAGGTCTCTTTTTTCATCTTTGATACTATTAATTTGGTTTTCTTCTTTTCTTTTTTAATTAGATTAACCAGTACTTTGTCTATTTTATCTGTTTTTTTTTCAAAATACCAGCTTCTACTCTTATTTATTAATTGAATAGTTCTTTTACTTTCGATTTTATTAATTTCTTCTTTGGTTTTTAGTATTTCTAATTTAGTTTTCATCTGAAGATTTTTAATTTGTTCATTTTCTAGTTTTTTAAGTTGCATGCCCAATTCATTAACCTCTGCCCTCCCTAATTTGTTAATATATGCACTCAGTGATATCAATTTTCCCCTTAGAACTGCTTTGGCTGCATCCCATAAGTTTGGGTAAGATGTCTCATCATTGCCATTGTCTTCAATGAAATTATTAATTGTTTCTGTGATTTGTTCTTTCACTAAATTATTTTGGAGAATCATATTATTTAATTTCCAATTAGTTTTTGTTTTGCCTCTCCATGTATTCTTACTAAGTATTTTTATTGCATTATGATCTGAGAAGGTTACATTTATTATTTCTGCTTTTTTGCATTTGTTTGCTATATTTCTGTGCCCTATTACGTGGTCTATCTTTGTGAATGTTCCATGTGTTGCTAAAAAGAAGGTGTATTCCTTTTTGTCTCTATTTATATTTCTCCAAATATCTATTAACTTGAATTTTCTAGGGTGTCATTCACCTCTCTTATCTCTTTCTTATTTATTTTTTGGTTTGACTTGTCTAGATCTGATAGGGGAAGGTTCAGGTCCCCCACTAGTATGGTTTTGCTATCTATTTCATCCTTGAGCTCCACTATCTTCTTCTTTAGAAATTTGGAAGCTATTCCATTTGGTGCATACATATTGAGTACTAATATTTCTTCATTGTTTATACTACCTTTTATTAGGATGTATTGACCTTCCCTATCTCTTTTAACCTTATCTATTTTTACTTTGGCTCTGTCAGAGATCATGATAGCCACCCCTGCCTTCTTTTACTCATTTGAAGCCCAAAAGATTTTGCTCCATCCTCTCATTTTCATTATAAGTCTGTCTGTCTGTCTAATGTGTGTTTCTTGTAAACAACATATGGTTGGATTTTAGTTTCTAATCCACTCTGCTATTTGCTTCCATTTTATGGGTGAGTTCATCCTATTCACATTCAGAGTTATAATTATCAACTCTGCATTCCCAGACATTTTGATTCTCTCTCCTAGTCCTCTCCTTTCTTCTTTCACTATTTCCTTCTATACCAGTGTTTTGTTTTTAATCAGTTCCTATAATCCCCTCCCTT
>NC_058130.1:78838447-78857704 GCF_016433145.1 Gracilinanus agilis | reverse complement strand
ACCAGTCCCTTTGTTACCCTTCTACTTCTCTATAGGGTATGAATCAATTTTCTGCCCCTAGGGATCTGATTGTTCTTCTCTAAGTTGATTTCAATGCACTTAAGTATTGAATATTCCCTCTCTCTAACCTCTTTACCCTTATAAGGTATTGTTATTTTTCCCCTGTTGATCCCATGTGCTTCTTTATGGAATATACATTTATTCCTTTTTGTTTGCTTTCCTTTTTTCTTATTGTTATCTTCTTCCCCCCTTGTTTTGTATATATTTATACATACATACATACATACATGCATATATATATGTACATATATATATATATATTTATATTTATATATCTCTTGACATTTCATCCTATACAGTTTGTCCCTGTTCCCTCTTTGTAAATTTCTTCTAGTTACCCTAATGGTAATAATTTTTAATATTTGCCAATATCTTCTTTTCTTCATGTGATATAAATTGATTAAACTTGTTGTATCCCTTAAAGAAAAGAATTTTTTCTCCTCCACCCATTCTCTGTTCTCCAGATCTTTGGTGGAATCAATGAGGTGTTTCATATTCTCCTCAAATTTTTCATTTTTTAAATTTTGTTTAATATATTCTTGCTGCATTTTAAAGTCATTTTCTTCTAGTTGTTGAGTTCTGTTTTTTAAAGACTGAATTTCATCCCTTGCTTTTTGGCCATCCTTCTCTTTCTGGTCTGATTTTCTTTGTAGATCATCTTTTGCCTTCTTTGCTTCATTTTCATGCTGGCCAATTCTGGCTTTTAAGACTTTATTTTCGTGTTTTAGCTCATATATTTCCTTTTTCAAATTGTCTTCAGCCTCTCTTGATTGTTTTTTGAGTTCCTGAAGTTCTTGACTTAATTGAGTTTTAAATTCTTGAGTTAATTGAATTTTGAGATTTTCCAAAGCCTGTGTCCAGTTCCCTGGAACTACTTCCTCTTCTTCTATTTCTGTTTCATTTGCTCTCTTTTCACTTCCTTGAAAGAAGCTGTCAATTGTTATTTCTTTTCTCTTTTTCTGTTGCTTACTAATGATTTTTTCCCTTCCTTGTTCTGCTAGTTTGAGCAGATGTATTTAATGATCTTTGATGAAAGATCTTTCCCCCCAGGGGAAAAGATTTGTAGTTACTTTCTCTGCCCTTGGAAGACTTCTCTGTCTGTCCAATTGTTGGGATTAAACTTGTATTGATTGGATTAATCTGCCCTGAGGCTAAAACCTCAAAACCTCAAGGGGAGGGAAAAACAAACAAACAAATAAAAAACCCAAAAATGGTGGGGTGACAAGAAGGAGCATTTTCTTTGAACTGAGCTCTCCAGCAGCTCAGTCCCCCTGAGCTATCCACTGTGTTTGATCTGGTTTTCTTTCCTTCTGAAGCCCTGTGTTCTCTGTCTTGGTATGAGGAAGCCAAGCTGTCTGTGCTCTGGGGGTTGGCTCTCTCTAAGCCACCATCTTCTGGGCATTTTTGCTGTGTTCCTCTGGTTTTCTCCTCCAGTCACCTCTACAGTGCCTGCGTTTGGCTCCCTGAGTCCTATGCCAGCAAGGCCCTCTCTCTTGACCAGTGCACCCACAGGGCCTGAGATTTCCCTGCCGCTGGATACTCCACACAACACTTGGGGAAGGCATCCTGGGATCCTGGGATTCCCCTTCTATGCCCTCAGTCCCAGAAGTTCAAGTATTGAAGCCTTTTTCTTGGTGTACCTCTTTAGTTGTGCTGTAGTAGGGTTTCCCCTGCTCTGTCCTGTTCTTAGATTTGGTCCTCTTTCTTCTCAAAGCATATTGTTTTCTATCTCTGTGCCTAAGGGTGCAGAGGTTTTAAGATTTGCTCTGTCTATGCAACCATCTTATCAGAATTCCCTCCCCTCAAGGTTTTGAGGTTTTAGCCTAAGGGCAGATTAATCCCTGGTTTCTAATGAATAGGATCAATCTTAGTTTTTAAACCATGCCTTAGCTGCCCATATCCTGAACACGGAGAAAAAATAACATTTGTAGTTCCTGTCTAAGATCTCCCCAAAGGAAGTGGTAGATTAGGGTGCTTGGGGTATAATATAAATCTTCTATAGGAAATACATAAATTTACTATGCACAAAAAATTACAAAAAGAATTGAAACATCCAACAGAGAGAAATAACAAGACTTAAGGAAATAGTAACATTGCTTACTGTATAACACATATTAGAATATGATAAATCATAATCATTGCATTGGGAAACAGCTTTCAAGACAAATTGAATGGACATTGTTACATTTCACGTTGATTCTGCTCTGGGCAATTCATTCCCAATCTGTGTTTTCTACCAATCTTGACAAGCTATTGGGATCATCATTCTGCTATTTGTCTCTTTCTCCAGGAAGTTTGGAAATAGCTGTTGAAGAAACTTTCAGCTTTACACATCAACCTCAAATAATGGGCCTGTTCCTTGAACTGCTTTAATTCAAAGATGACCACCAAGACATCATTCATTCAACTTGGGATCAATGTATAGTCACCCAGGATCAGAAAATCACAAATTCAGAAGAATAAGACTTGGACTCAGCTAAGAAGAACATGGGCTTCACTTACCATGGCCTCATGTTTACAAAATGGTTAATCTAGGAGATAAAGCATTCTGCCTTACCTCTCGCTCTTTATGAGAAGTGCCAAGAAACTGTCCTTAATTGATTTACAGGTGGGAAAAGAAGGGGCATAGGTGCTTCCTTTTAAAAATCCAATGTCATCAGCTTTTTCCTGCTCAGTAGCCAATGAAAGGATAGATTAGTTTTCATAAGACAGCATCAGCATCTGATCACCTGTGGCAAGAAGCAGGATGTGTATGTTTATGTGTGGAGAGAGGGGAGAGAGTGATTTGTCACCCGAGTTTGAACTCTCAACTAATAGTCATGGTTGGTTGGAATGAGAAATGACAGTTTTGCACATTGCGTATTTGAACAGTGGTTACTTTAAGAAAAAATGTGTTTTTCCTTACAAAAACATGAAATCAACACCATTTATTTCTTTTACCCTCCTTTCTCAATTCTCTACTTTGAGAAAAATCAAAATATGTCTAATATAGTATTTCAAATTTTAAAGCCCGTGATTATGTTCCCTCTTTCTCTTTTAGTCTAATCATTTCCAAGTTAAATATTCCTAGTTCCTTTACCTGACCCTCTTAAGGCATCTCTTTCACCATCCTATTTATCCTGAAAGTATTTATATTCTTCTCAAGTCCATTACTTAATGGCAGAGAAGTAATTTATCCCAGACATGCAGATATGTCCCCAAAATAGTCACTACTGATAACACTTCAAGTGTTCTTTGTTCTTACCATGATCACAAAGCTGTGAAAAATAATGGCAAGCATGCATTAATTACCTTAAAAACACAGAAAGGAGAGAATGGAGTACAATGGTACATAGCCTTTACGATTTAGGTTTAGGGTCCATATTGACTACTTACTGCAAGATTCTGTTGGAGCATAACTTTTACCCAAAAGACTTCATTTAACAAATGGAAGGACAAGTACAGGAGGAGATGGCATCTCTTTCTTTCCAGTTGATAAATGACCACCTTACTCTGATCACCTATATTCCAAGAAGCAAATGATGAAAAACATATCATTAATCGATCTGATAGACTCTCAGTAAAGCTTTACCAAAATCAAAAAATATACAAAAGACATCATAAGGAATTGAGATGGAAAATGAGGATCTCATTTTAATTGACCTATAATTGGATTTGGAAATGTTAACTATAACTTTTTAAAACAAATATAATAGTTGAGTTAATCTGAATTGACCAAATAGATTAATAATGAATTCAGTATGCCTTACACTTATTTCTTGACTCCATTATTTTATAAAATACCTAAAATTGAATGATAAATATTTAACTATATGTTTAATGATTTTCCATTCAATTCAACAAATATGGGAATGCTTAACACATTCAAGAAATTAGACTATTTTTCTCTAGTAGTTATGGGAATAACACTGGAGAATGAAAGTTAATACTGTATGAGAAACAATCCTATAAAAATCCATATTATAAGGTAGGAAAAATGTATACTCATGGAGTTCTAAAAAGGGACAGGACATATTTGTTTTGGGGGGGATTTAGAAAAGGCTTCATGTGGTAGGTAATATTTGGAAATTAACCTTAAGGAAAGGAAAAATAAACATTTATTAAGGAGAAATCAAAGAAGAAATTAACAATGGGGTTAAATAATGCAAGTTTAGGTCTTCAAGCTTACTGATTTCAATCTATTTCCTGGGATATTAAGTTTTCATATTTTGATAGGGTTCAAGAAGATCTTATCTGTTTGCTCCAGGGTTTTGTCTTTATACTCTTTTCTAAATTTCCCTTGAATACCTTAGGATGGATGAACCAAATTACAAGGCAATCAATCTTCAAATATGTGTTGAACAGTGCCTTAGAAATAGCAACTAATAGAGTTTTGGGTTCCGGGTTAAGATGGTAGCAGAGTAAAAAAGCAGATGATTAAGATCTCCGAACCCACACATATAGGACTCCTCAAGAGGACAAGAAAACAAACAAATCCAGATGAACAAAGGGACCCCACAAAAGGGAACAGCATTGAAGGTATGTGGGATCAGGGTATTTCCATGATATAAGGGGGTGAAATAGCTCTCACTAAAACATGAGCTGAGCAACCCCCTACCCCCTCACACCACCTGCAGGGTCAAAGTCTGTGCACAAGAGCTAAAGCAAGTTTGGGGCATCCATTAAGTCCTTGGCAGCTACCTGGGACCACCAGGACCTGCTCCTGAGAGCAGCAAGACTTAAGACCCCAAGAGGCTAAAGAACTCATAGCCTTTGAACACAGACCTTGAGCACAGGCACGGACTCAGGCTTAGACATGGATTCTGAGCACAGGCGCAGATGCAGTTGTTGATGCGGATCCAGAGCACAGGTGTGGACCTTTGGTGGGGACCCAGTGCAGAGTGGTGCATGACTGTGGAAGCAGTGCAGTGAGACTGTTAAAGGAGTTTCGGGCATAGGAACAAGCAAGGGGACCACCAGGAGCCTTGACCCTGAGAACAACTAGACCCTAGACATCAGTATCCTAAAGAGAGCAGACAGACCCTGGGTTTGAGGATAAATCTGAGAGGGCACATGTTTCACAATGGCAAGCCATCCACAAGAAACCCAAAAGAGAAAGATCAACAAGAAGAAATCTTTAACAATCCACAACTTTTACACAAAAAAATACAGACAATAGAGCAAACAGCAGAGGAAAACAAACAAATGATCATATCCAAACCTTCCCAAAATAATGAAAACTTGTCACAAGCTCTTGAAGAGTTCAAATCTGAGATGATGAAAAAGATGGAACAGATTTGGTGAGAGAAGTGGGAAATAGCTCAAAAGGAAATTAATAGTTTAGAAGACAGAAACTCCCAATTAGAGAAAGATGGCCAAAAATCAAACGAAATGGTAAGTAATTGGTAACCAAAATCAGGCAAGAAAATAAGAGTTTCAAAGGCAGAATTTTGCAACTGGAAAGTAAGGCAAGTAAGTTGAAGACCACAAATGATCAGATTGAAAAGGAAAACGAGTCTCTAAAGGCTAGAATTGAGCAATTAGAGGCTAATGATCTCTCAAGACAGCAAGAACAAATAAAGCAAAGTCAAAAGACTGATACAATAGAAGGAAACATGAAATATTTCAATGAGAAATTGACAGATCAAGAAAACAGGTCTAGAAGAGACAATTTGAGAATCATTGGTCTCCCTGAAAAAGCAGAAATTAATAGCAATTCGGACTCCATACTAAAAGAAATTATTCAGCAAAATTGCCCTGAAGTTCTACAACAAGAGGGCAATATAGACATTGCAAGGATCCACAGATCACCCTCTACACTAGCCCCAAGAATATAATAGCCAAATTCAAGAGCTTCCAAGTAAAAGAAAAAAATTTACAAGAAGCCAGAAAGAGACAATTCAAACATCAAGGAGCACCAATCAGGATCACACAGGATCTGGAAGCCTCCACGCTAAAAGACCACAAGGCTTGGAATATGATATTCAGAATTGCAAGAGAACTGGGTCTACAACCAAGGATCACCTAACCATCAAAACTGACTACAAACTTCCAGGAGAAAGTATGGGTATTCAATAAGATAGAAGATTTCCAAGTATTTGTACAGAAAAGACCAGGAATAAATGGAAAGCTTTATATCCAACCACAAAAATCAAGAGAAACATGAAAAGTTAAATAAAAAACAGAGGGGAAAGAAAGACAACTCTAAATTTTTTAAATTTGCCTCTTTAAGGGCTTCAATGAGAACTAATTATTTGTATTCCTATGTGGAGAAATGTTATGTGTAATTCTCTGTAGTGAACCCTATTCACTATTACAGTAATTAGAAGAATTATTCATAGGGAGAGGTTGGAGTATTAAATGGTCTAAGATGATATGGAGGGTGGGAAAGAGGGGGGGAATAATAGAGAATACCAAGAAAAACTTGAATGAATAAGAAAAAATAGGATATTCTATTACACACAAAGAGTGCATGGGAAGGAGAAGCAGTGAATACTATTATGAGAAGGAGAAGAAGAGAACATTAAGAGGTAATATTTAAACCTTAATCTCAGTGGAATTAACCCTGAGAGGGAAGAGTAGCTATATCCTTTGGGATATAGAATTCTATCTAACCCTACTAAGAAAGTCAGAAGGAATAAACCAAGGGGAGCAGGGGATTGGGGAGGTCAAAAAAGGGAAGAGAGAAGAAGGGGAGGGAGGGAATTCATTAGGCCTTAAAAATCAAAAGAGGGGAACAATAAGGGAGGGGGTAGAAAGGGAAGTAAATCAAGGGATGGACAAGTGTTACTGGCTTAAATCAAACCACTGGTTTAAAAGGAAATAGTGTAAGAAGAAGAGGTAGAACTAGGAGAGGATAACAAAATGTTGGCAAATACACAACTGATAATTATAACTCTGAATGTGAATGGGATGAACTCGCCCATAAAATGGAAGCAAATAGCAGAGTGGATTAGAAACCAAAAGCCTACCATATGTTGTCTACAAGAAACACATATGAGGTGGTTGGACATACACAGGTTTAAGGTAAAGAGCTTGAGTAAAATCTTTTGGGCTTCAAATGAGAAAAAAAGGCAAGAGTGGCAATCATGTTTTCTGACAAAGCCAAAGTAAAAATATATATGATTTTAAAAGACAGGGAAGGTAATTAGATCCTGATAAAAGGCAGTAGAGACAATGAGGAAATAACAGTGCTCGATATGTATGCACCAAATGGCATAGCATCTAAATACCTAAAGGATAAACTGGCAGAGCTCAAGAAGGAAATAGATAGTAAAACCATACTAGTGGGATATCTAAATATTCCTCTTTCAGATCTAGATAAATCAAACCAAAAAATAAATAAGTAAAAGATTAGAGAGGTGAATGAAGTCCTAGAAAAATTAGATTGAATAGATATGTGAAGAAAAATAAATAGGGACAGAAAGGAATACACCTTCTTTTCAGCTACACATGGTACATTCACAAAGATTGACCTTGTAATAGGGTGTAGAAACATTGCAAACAAATGCAAAGGAGCAGGAATAATAAATGTAACTTTCTCAGATCATAATGCAATAAAAATAAAAATTAGTAAGAGCACCTGGACAGGTAAATCAAAAAGTAATTGGAAATTAAATAACATGATTCTCCAAAACCAGTTAGTCAAAGAAGAAATCATAGAAACAATCAACAATTTCATTGAAGAGAATGACAATGATGAGGCATCCTACCAAACTCTGTGGGATGTAGCCAAGGAAGTACTCGGGGAACTTTATATCCATGAATGCATATATTAACAAATTAGGGATGGCAGAGATTAATTGGGCAATCAAATTAAAAAACTAGAAAGGAAGCCAATTAAAAATCCCCAGATGAAAACTAAATTATAAATCCTAAAAATCAAGGGGGAAATTAATAAAATCAAAAGTAAAAGAACTATTGAATTAATAAATAAGATTAGAATCTGGTATTTTTGAAAAAAAACAGATAAAATAGACGAAGTACTGGTCAAGCTAATTTTAAAAAGGAAAGAAGAAAACCAAATGGACAGTATCAAAGATGAAAAGGAGACCTCATCCCTATTGCAGAGTAAATTAAGCAATCATTAAAAACTATTTTGCCCAATTATATGGCAATAAATATAGCAATCTAGGTCATATGGAAGAATATTTACAATTATATAAATTGCCTAGATTAACGGCAGGGGAAATGGAATACCTAAATAATCCCATATCAGAAAAAGAAATTGAACAAGCCATCAAAGAACTCCCTAAGGAAAAATCACCAGGGCCTGATGGATTCACAAGTGAATTCTATCAAACATTCAAAGAACAACTAATCCCAATACTATACAAATTATTTGATATAATAAGCAAAGAAGGACTCCTACCAAATTCCTTTTATGACACAAATATGGTAGTGATTCCAATGCCAGGCTGATCAAAAACAGAGAAAGAAAACTACAGACCAATTTCCCTAATGAACATAGATGCAAAAATCTTAAATAGAATATTAGCAAAGAGACTCCAGCATGTAATTAAGAAGATCATCCACCATGATCAGGTGGGATTTATACCAGGAATGCAAGGATGGTTCAACATTAGGAAAACCATCCACATAATTGACCATATAACCTTCTAACAAACAAAAATCACATGATTATCTCAATAGATGCTGAAAAAGCCTTTGACAAAATACTGCACGTAATCCTTTTGAAAACACTGGAAAGTATAGGAATAGAAGGGCCTTTCCTAAAAATAATAAACAGTATATACCTAAAACCATCAACAAACATCATATGCAATGGGGATAAATTAGCAGCCTTCCCAATATGATCAGGAGTGAAACAAGGATAACCATTTTCACCTCTATTATTTAACATTGTACTAGAAACACTAGCAGTAGCAATTAAAGAAAAAGTAATTGAAGGTATCAAAATAGGCAATGAGGAGACTAAGCTATCACTCTTTGCAGATGATATGATGGTCTACTTAAAACATCCTAGAGAATCATCTAAGAAGCTTGTAGAAATAATCAACAACTTTAGCAAAGTTACAGGATACAAAATAAATGCACATAAATCATCAGCATTTCTATATATTTCCAACACATTACAGCAGCAAGAGGTAGAAAGAGAAACACCATTTAAAATTGCCTTAGACAACATAAAATACTTAGGAATCTATCTACCAAAACAAAGACAGAATTTATACAAAAACAACTACAAAATATTTTCCAAACAATTAAAACTAGATCTAAATATTTGGAAAAACATTGATTGCTCATAGGTAGGACAAGCTAACATAATAAAAATGACCATTTTACCCAAATTAATTTACCTATTTTGCACCATACCTAAAAAACTACCAAAAAACTTTTTCACTGAATTAGGAAAAACTATAACAAATTTCATTTGGATTAACAAAAGATCAATAAGATGAAGGGAAATAATGAGAAAAAATGTAAAGGAAAGTAACCTAGCAGTACCAGATATTAAACTATACTATAAAGCAGTGGTCATCAAAATGATCTGGTACTGGCTAAGAGACAGAAGAGAGGATAAGTGGAATAGACTTGGGGTAAGTGAGGTCAGCAAGTCAGTGTATGATAAACCCAAAGAGTCCAGCTTTTGGGACAAAAATCCACTATTTGACAAAAACTGTTGGGAAACTTGGAAAACAATATGGGAGAGATTAGGTTTAGATCAACATCTCACACCTTTCACAAAGATAAATTCAGAATGGGTGAATGACTTGAATATAAAGAGGGAAACTATAAACAAATTAAGTGAACATAGAATAGTATACTTGTCAGATCTCTTGGAAAGGAAAGATTTTAAAACCAAGCAAGAGTTAGAGAAAATTATAAAATGTAAAATAGATGATTTTGATTATATTAAATTAAAAAGCTTTCATACAAAGAAAAAGAATGCAACCAATATCAGAAGGGAAACAATAAATTGAGGAAAAAATCTTTGTAACAAAAAACTCTGACAGGGGCCTAATTACTCAAATTTATAAGGAGTTAAATCAATTGTATAAAATATTTAGCCATTCTCTAATTAATAAATGGGCAAGGGACATGAATAGGCAATTTTCAGATAAAGAAATAAAAATCTTCAATAAGCACATGAGAAAGTGTTCTATATCTCTAATAATTAGAGAAATGCAAACCAAAACAACTCTGAGGTATCGCCTCACACCTAGCAGGTTGGCTAAAATGAGAGAAGGGGAGAGTAATGAATACTGGAGGGGATGTGGCAAAACTGGGACATTAATGCATTGCTGGTGGAGTTGTGAACTGATCCAACCATTCTGGCTGGCAATTTGGAACTATGCTCAAAGGTCTATAATAGAATGCCTGCCCTTTGATCCAGCCATACCATTTTTGGGTTTGTACCCCAAAGAGATCATAGATAAACAGACTTGTACGAAAATATTTATAGCCATGCTTTTTGTGGTGGTAAAAAACTGGAAAATTAAGGGATGCCCTTCAATTGGGGAATGGCTGAACAAATTGTGATATATGCTGGTGATGGAATACTATTGCGCTCAAAGGAATAATGAACTGGAGGAATTCCATATGAACTGGATAAACTTCCCGGAATTGATGCAGAGCAAAAGGAGCAGAATCAGAAGAACATTGTTCACAGAGACCAATACACTGTGGTAAAATAGAATTTAATGGACTCCTATACTAGCAGCAATGCAATGACCCAGGACAATTCTGAGGGATTTATGGTAAAGATGCTACCCACATTCAGAGGAGGAACTACAGGAGTTGAAACACAGAAGAAAAGCAACTGCTTGAACACATGAGTTGAGGCCGACATGATTGGGGATGTAGACTTGAAACTACCACACCAATGCAACTATCAACAATTTGGAAATAGGTCTTGATCAATGACACATGTTAAAACCAGTGGAAATGCACATTGGCTATGGCATGGGGGGAAAGTCCGGGAGTGAAGGGGAAAGTAAGAGCATGAATCATGTAACCATGTTAACTTTTTTAAAAAAATAAATATTATTAAATGTTAAAAAAGAAATAGCAACAAATGTCTGCTGCATCTAATGTCAGGAAAGTCAACAAATCAACAAATAACAAGCAACATATCTGAGATTATTGGATATATTTAAAGAAATGATAAATGGAAAATTTATTTCATTAAAACATTATATCACTATATAAAAGAGAAAAAGAAGAAATCAATGAATTTGGCACAGGATTTTAAAAGATCTTGAATAGCAACAAGTTAAAAGTTCCTAAATGCCTAAAAAATATGAACATTGAAACAAAAAATAATATTTAATTGATAAAACTGGAAGTTATTTTCTTATAAAAGCTAATAAATAAATCTCAAATTAATCAGTTTAAAAACCAAGGTAGGGGGCAGCTGGGTAGTTCAGTGGAATGAGAGTCAGGCCTAGAGACGGGAGGTCCTAGGTTCAAATCTGGCCTCAGCCACTTCTCAGCTGTGTGACCCTGGGCAAGTCACTTGACCCCCATTGCCTACACTTACCACTCTTCTGCCTTGGAGCCAATACACAGTATTGACTCTAAGACGGAAGTTAAGCATTAAAAAAAAAACAAGGTAGAGGAAAATGAATTATTCACATAAAAATTGAAAAATTAGATATTGCAACAATGCAACAAAAATACATGAAATAAGCTATTTACCCATTTTTATAGTCATGAAACTCAGAATTCAGAGGAAATAAATACATTAAAAATGTAAAATTCAAGTTTAACTAAAAAAAACTTTAAATAATCCAGTAACAGAAAAAGTATTGGAAAAGTCAAAAATGATCTCCCAAAATGAAAAAGAAAACCTTTTGGATTCACAACCTGAATGAAATAAGCATGTAATGAACAATAATTCCAAAACTACATAAATTGCAATGAGAGAAACAAAGTTCATTTAAAATAATAGAATCACCTAAAAACTAGAAATTTTTTAATCACTAGTACCCCTATGGTCTGGCATTTTAAGTTATTGAAATTATTTAAGCTTTAAACTAGGACATTTTAAGATACTAAATGTTGAACCTGCACTAAGAATTTAAGAAAATGGTACTGAAGTTATAATTCATAACATGATATCCATTTAAAGAGGTGGTCAAAGTGTAAATTTGTTTTACTGGACTATGTAAGTATATACTGTGAAGGGTTAAATTTTTGGATACAGAAATTTGATCAAAAGACAGTTCATTGTTTATTAAATGCAAAACACTTAGTTTATTATTAGGAAATACAGATAGGAAATAGGAAGGAGGAAAGTAAAAGTAATCTTATAATAGATGATAACTATACCCAAGATCCCAATCCTAACTAATTTTTCTAGAAAACCCTACATCTATCTGCCTTAGAGGACTGTATCTTCTGCTAGGCTGAAGCCCTAACCTAACTCTCACTACTCGCTCTACCTGATAATATAACCACTATCTATCTACTTCTCTACCCAAGTTATCAATTGTGAAATTGGAATCTGTTACACTAAAAACTATGATTCTCAAGAGCCTACTCACTTCTTGTCATTACATGCTGACATAGATAGGAGATAAATTGGGTGGGTTCCATGTCTAGTGCTCTAGTGGAAGGATTCCTGTGATGGCTTTGGTGGAGTGGGCCATTTTGAGCGGGTTGATTAGCTATGTGAACATGGTTTTATTTTGTTAGATAATTAACTTTTTATTCTTTTAGTTCTAGTGATTATTAATAACTCTTATAAAATGCAATACCTAGAGTCATTGTATATTAATTTTAATTTTACACAGTGATCAATAGGCCTTATTCTGTTTCTCTGTTTCCAGTCAGAAAGAGTAATAGCAGCACACTCTCTCCCTAAAAGAGCCAGAGACCAAAGCCCTTTCCAACAGTCTGCAACTTACAAACAACACTTAGCCACACACTTCTAACTGTTACCAACTGCCAACATGCTCAGCAGGGGGTCACCAACTGACCAGCAGCACAGCAGGGGATCTCTTACTGAAAAAATATTATTGCTCCTTTTCCTCTTAAATATAAAAAATGAGAAATTAATAAAAATTCTTTTAACAATATTTAGGGGATTTGGGTGGATTGGGGCTTTTTTAAGTTGTATTTTTTAATTCAGAGAGGTGGGAGGGACAAATAAAATCTATTATTTTAAAAAGTTTAAAAATAAGGGGAATTTTAAAAAACTATTATTGGAACAAGAAAAAGGAGGTCATAAAAGGTGCTTGTTTTCACCATGGAATTACAATATTTGTTTAATTTCTATAGGGTTATGCAAGTCCCAAAATGTGAACAGAGACAGAAGGTAGGTTATTGTTTGAATATCTCATTCAGGCAAGTAATATCTGTACTTTAATTATTTCTCTCAGTTATTTGAACCTTTCTTCACCCTGACAAAGAGTCCAATTTATTAAGAAAACAATTAAAAACCCAAGGAACCGATGACAATTATAGACTTTCTACAGAAGGAAAATTAAGTGTATATATAGATTTATCAATAACATCTTCCTAAATGCCTTCATTTCTTAAGAAGAAACAAACTGCCTGGTCCAGGTTACAATATATTTATGAATAATTGTCTTATTTCACTATGGTAAAAAATGTTTTAATGGAGTTTTAAAGAGGCAAGATTACCATACACTAATAGGACTTTTTAATTTACCTTTCCTCTCCTTAAACGTCTTGATTCTTCTCCTTTCCTTTTTTCTCTTATTTCATTTTAAGAGTATCACACAAAGAGGTATGTATATTTTTCTATTGCAGAACCTCTGATTCTTTCAATTAATCCACCTCTTGAATGTGTGTCCCTTATATGTATTTATCTTTCTTCAGTCATACATGCACTTAAAAGCCCCCTCACAGATTCCTAAACACAATCAGAGAAACACTCAAATTCACTTAGATGTTCATCTCTTTGGCTACCATCAATAGAGAGTTTTGATTCACAGAGAAGGAAATGTATATTTCCATAGGCATGTATAACATATAAAGATAAATCTGTACTAAATATTATATATATATATACTATACATATATATCTTTGAAGAAAATTTATACATATAATTTTATATAATTTATATGTAATACAACTTATATATAATATATATCTATATATAATATAAATTAAAAATTCATATAATTATATCTATATATGTAGAAAGAAAACACATCTATGTCTATATATGGGTAGTTTGTGATGCGGTTGTAGAGCTTCAGGCTTGGAGTCAGGAAGATGATCTTCCCTCAGTTCAAATCTATCCTCAGATACTAACTAGCTGTGCGATCCTAAACCAGTCATTTAACCCAGATGGTTTCAATTTCTTCATCTGGAAAATGAACTGGGGAATTGATGAGTCAACCATTTCAATATCCTTCCCAAGAAAATTCCAAAATGGGATCACAAGAAGTCAGAAATGACTAAAACAGCTGAATAAATATATTACTAAATTAATATGGATATTAATATCAATATTAGATATCTACATATAGATATGTAATAACAGAGATATGTATATATATATATTTAATATAAGCTTGTATATTCTATAAGGAGATATAATTGTATGTTATATAAAACATATGTATAGTATTTCAGTTAGATATGCATAAATATGCAATATATAAATATAATATGTATTTTTATATTATATATATATATTACATATTCAAATATATAGTGAGAACAAATAGGCAAATATTTTCCTCAACATTTAAGGGATGAAATTTTTCTATATTATCTCAGTCTCTAGGGTATTTATTATAATTATAATTATAATATTTAGTGATTATCCTCACAGTATAGCTCTCTTCCTACCTAACATTGGTCCCACCAATTTCAATTCTAAAGCTGACAACAATGGCTTTGGTTTCACTTCTGTTTGAGTCCCTCTCTGTGATCCTGAGGAAATCACCACTAGGCTGGTCATAAGAGCCAGTGTAAATTCCTGGAATTCTGAATTATCGTATCTATCACTCGTAGACTAGCTCAGACATTCTACTCCTATTCTTAGAATAGAAAAAAAAATAAATGAAAAGGTTAAAGACTCCAGCTCTAGAAAAAAAATGGTGCTCACAACCACATGGGAGAACAACCCAGAATGTGCTCCAGCCTCCCAGCAGCACATCACCAGCATCTTCTACATATTAGCTAGTAAAATATGAATCAAGTATCTGTTATAGGTGGAGGAGAATTTGTCTGTGATCCGGTCCAACCTATTGAAAAAGTATCACCACTACAATATAACATACCTGACAAATGGCTGTTTACTCTTTTGAAGATATCCAATAAGAAAGAGCCAAACTGAGGTGGGGGGCAGAGAAAGGAGGGAAAGGAAAGAACATGAATCATGTAACCATGGAAAAATATTCTAAATCAATTAATTAAATAAAAATTTTCAATTAAAAAAAAGAGTCAAAGATGCTAGTTTTCCAGAGCTCTAATTGTTAGATAGGTTTTCCTTAGATTAAGCATACATTTCCCTTTTTTGAACAGTAGTATAATGGAAATGAAACCATGAAAAATGAAAATCATTAAGCCTAGCTAGAATGAAAAATTAAGAGAAACATCCCTTGACTTCTTTGACAAACTAATGTTCACAAGTGCAGAATATCATATAAAAACATAAGTCTTAGTGATATCATTTGCTTTTGGTGATTTGTTTCTCTTCTTTTAATTTTTTAAATTCTTAGCTACATGGAATCTCTCTGGAAGGAGAAAGGGAGAAGGGAGGGATACTGGGGAAAAGAAGTTTAAAAAATCACACATATATGCACACAGACACATATAGGGATGTGTGGGTGTATTTCCCCAGTTCTTTAATCTTGGTTCTTCACTAATCTGGTTGGACTCTTCTGGATGGATGCTTTTGAATTGATTAGCGTCCATCTTAAAATATGATATAAGGGAACTGAATAGATTTCTGACAGTATTATACCTCTTAATCAAGACCTTAGTTTAAAAGGCTCTCATTTCAAATTGCTCACTCATATTGAAGTTCCAAAATGCAATGATAGAACAGGATGGTTATATCATAGCAGAGTTGAAGAGTTGTGGATTTGATCATAGATACTGTCCACTTCTCCAGGTCTCCTGATCTCATTTGGGCTCTGAAGGCAAACCCACTGCTTTGTATCATTCAGCTCCTTTCCATAGATATGCTTTTCTGGCATTTCCCTTCCCTCACTGAAGTATGAAATGTTAACACCAACATAATCATTCACATCATGAAAGTATATGAAAAATGGCTTTCAAAAAATTTTTCTGCTGATCCACTACCCTGGGAATGACATTAGTGGAAGAGAAAGAGCTTCATAGACTTCTAGGGGAAAAGACAGTTATTTTTTATGGGCATTGAAATGCACATTCAGCAAAAGATTTGACATGTGAAAGAGGAGGAGGATGAGGGCATGTGACTGTGTACAATGTAAAACTATCCTAGAGAACAATTGAGCCATATTCTTATAATCTATTTAAGGAAATATACGTTTAGTGCTTTTAGAGTAACCTCCCATCCTAGAAACTGTCTCTAATCAGCTGGTACTATAAGAGTTTTTTAGTCTATTTGATAGAGGCCAACCCAACACTAATGTATATCAGTCTGTCTGGGGGAAAATGGCAGATGGTGCATAGTCTGGCACTCAGATGCACCAATGCATGTATACAGTCACTCTTCATTCAGCAAAATGGAATCAATTTAGTTTTACTGAAATTTTCTAAATAATAAAACCCCTTAAATAATTTTTAAAATAATTTATTTCTCTTAGTTAACTTTCTCACAATAATAGAATTCATGTCACTCAACAAATATTAAATTTGTGTTTATTTTTATTATTTTTAATATTACCTACATTTCCAAAATTATACCTTTTCTTCCCTTACACAGAGCCTCATGTCTTATGAAAAAAAGAAAAAAATAGCAGTTCAGGCAAACTAAACAATTGATCAAAGCAATCTGGAATATGTTAAGCATTCTACACCTATAATACCTACTTGCTTACCCTACAATCTCTTCAAGAAATAAGGGAGATACTTTCACCTCTTCTTCAGGGTCTTCTTCAGGGTGATTATAATTCTACCATGTTGTTTCCTTTTTTCCTTCCTATTTACATTCTTTTAGTTATTATATGTTTTCCTGGTTTTGCTTACTTTATTTTTCATTAGTTCATATTTTCTACATTGTCTTAATATTGTTTCTTACATTAAAATCATAATCACTTGCTTTCATATACCATAATGTTTAGACATTCTCCAATTGATGGGATCTACTTTGATTCTAATTCTCTGATATTATTTTAAAATGCTATGATGAATATTTTGGAGCATATAGAGAGTGTTCTTCCCTCTATGACATCTTTGAGGTATATACGTAAACACACACACACACACACACACACACACACCCATGTTTTAGTTATTTTCTTAGTACAATTGAAAATTCAACAAATATTCATTTTCTACTATGGGCAGATTTGAGAGATTCTTAATTAGCAAGAGGCATTATTTCTAGGTTGAACTAATCTAAATCCACATAAAAGATAAGAAAACAGGCACTATAGTGACTTGTCCAAGATTACCCTTAGTTAAAAAAATAAATAAAAGTCCTATGCAAATTGTGCCACCTTTTACCATTTTTCTTTTTTTCTCCTTTTTCCAGCTTGAGATATTCTGAAAAATATATTTCCCCTTATTTGTGGTTTCTCATGTATTTCTAAACACACAGTCAATATTTGGAAGTTTTTTTGTTTGTTTGTTGTTTGAAAAATGTCAAGCCCTTTATTTTCTTTTGTTTCATTAGTTAGAACACCTCAAGTTTTCTCCTCATCTCTGAGGATTACAGTTTGGGTTTTTTTCATCTTCCCCTGAGGTTGCTAATTAAATCTAATAGGCAAGCAGGAATTAGCTTCTGTTTTTTTTTTTCAGGACTCACTTATAAAACATGATAAGACTGGATTTTAGATATAGCTGTTCCTTTGAAAGAATAGTAGCTGACAAAACTGCTTGTTTGATCTCTTAAGGGAATGCCTGAAATATTTCTTCCACTTGGTACAAAAGGAGATGACTAGAAGGTCTTCAAGTCTTGATACAAAGAAATGTTGGGTTATCTCATTATCCACCTCCTGAATTTCTGTGGTTGTGAATGTACTAAATTTATCTAAGGAAAGTGGAACCACTGAAGGTACAACATTGAATCTACTCTCACCTCTCAAGTAGGGTGAGATTGAAAGACACAGAAAAAACTCTTGAGATCAAAGCAGGAGCTGTCAAGTTCATACAATTAATTGAATATGGTATCACCTCCAGGACATCCTGAGAAGAAAATTTCTTAACACACTTTTCTCTTATACGTGGAATAAATCTGGGAAATAGTAATGTGTAATAAAGATTTATAGTGCTTTATCATTTAGTTTTCATGAATTCTCTGATTTGATCCTGAGTGAAAATTGAGTCTACAAAAACTTAATTCCAAATACCATATCACACAATTACTGTAACTATTAAAGCAATGAATTGAGCTATCAGTGCCCAACTCCATTGTTCTTTGCTTCGTACTTCTAATCAAAGATACATCAGCCAGATAAACTGTCTGTTGCTATCAAATGCCCACCAATAAAACATCAGCTTCTTCAGGCCAAAGATGATTTCCTTTTCTGTTTTTGTATTCTCAAGATATAGAACAGTATATGCCACATATAAGTGATTCACAAGTACTTATTGATTGGTGATTGATTCCATATTTTCAGATGTGACCTTGCTGTGCTGGCCTGGATTATGATTCCCTTATTTCTGCACCTTGTTCTTCAGACATGTCTCAAACTCTAGCCTTGAAGCAAAAATAGAAATAAAAATAACAAACAAAAATTGACAGGGATCAAGGCTTTTTTTCCTCTGGGACCATATTAATCACTTCAAAGAGAGGAAAATGCCATAAGGCCTTTTTTCCTCCTGATTGCATAGTCTCTGTCTAGAATTCAAAAAGGAAAAAAGTCACTAAACTCCCCAGATACAAATGGAGTGAAAAGAAGCAGGAGCTATAGCTTACAGGCCTTTCATTCTCTCTCTCTCTCTCTCTCTCTCTCTCTCTCTCTCTCTCTCTCTCTCTCTCTCTCTCTGTCTGTCTCTCTCTCTGTCTCTGTCTCTCTCTCTCTCTCTTTCTCTCTCTCCATGTATGTGTGTGTGTTTTATTTTTCCCCAATTACATTTTAAAACAATTTCCTACATTTTTCTGTTTTTGAATATTTCCC
>NC_058130.1:78782274-78833757 GCF_016433145.1 Gracilinanus agilis | reverse complement strand
GAGAGAGAGAGAGAGAGAGAGAGAGAGAGAGAGAGAGAGAGAACTTAAAACTCTCAATGATTCTTATCATCTACTTGGAAAAAGGAATAGTGCTAGTAATGTGTGCTCAGTCACCACTAGGTAAATGATATTGCTTTAATTTGGAATTGGCAATTGAAAGTGGCTATGTCAACCTTGCTTTAGTCCTAAACTCACAGTAGGGGGCTAAAAGGTTCTTGAATTGAAATACCAGTCAATGCATTTATTTTGTGAATGCACTGAGAAGGGTTGCAGATGGGATGCAGGAAAGTTTATCTGATCACAAACTCCTGGATATCCTCATATGGCAATTGTTCCTTAGTACCCTTTAGCAAGAAATCAGGGCAAGCACTGAGGACAAGAAATTACACTGAAGGTGAAATAAACTCCCAAGATATTACCTTAAGCAAAGGTTTTTGTGTTTGAGCAAATTACTTTAGCTGCAATTTGATAATTCAAAAGCAGAAAGAAATAAGAATTTTGAGAAACCATTCAAGCCCTTTGATGAGTGGCTCAATGAATCACATTAGATAACATTGATGGATTATAAACTTTAAGGACAAAGTTTGAGGAATGCTGTTCTTTGACAGCATAGTCATCACTTCACAAAGATTTTGAAGGTAATAAAATAATGAAAAGAATATTAAGAAATAAATTCATCAGTATTTGGTTTGGCATGAGTTGTAAACTAGTAAAATATTATCTAGACCAAACAGCCTAAGAGGTCTTAGTGCAATAATTTCTGCTTTTATCTTTAAAATGAATTTGAATCTTACACAATAAGTTGAAGATAAAGCTCCTGAATGTGGCTTATGAATAACACAAAAATTCCTAGAATCATAGAATTTAAAACATAGAAGGCAACTTGGTGACCAGCTAAACCAAACCCTGTGGGAAATTTTTTTACATACATAATAAATTATCTCCCATTTATAAAATTATTTTATAGGAGATCTTTCTAAAATGCCTAGCACATGGAAGGCTTTATGGTTACACTCTAGATATATTTATGAAAAGTAGAACTATTCACTTATCTCCTATCCCTCTGCCATCACTCCTTGTCCTTTGAGGAACACTTGGTAAATGATATTTTGAGAAATACTTTTTTATTGTTAAGGTAGAGGCAAAGTTTGCATGTGAAGAGCCATGCTGCACCAGGATACAAGGGGACTTTCAATAAATAAATATATAAACAATGCTAACATGGTTATCATATGCTATACACTATGCTAAGTACTTGGGAAACATAAAGCAAAAAAAACAAAAAACAATTCTTCAAAGAATTAAATTTATTTTAGAAAAAAAATTTAAAACCCTTATCTTCAGTTTCAAGGAAGAAGAGTACTAAGAACTGGATAATGGGAATTAAATGACCAGGCTCACACAGCTAAGAAGTGTTTGAGGTCAGATTTGAACCATGGATCTCCTGTCCCCAAGCTTGGCTTTCTATCCACTGAACCACCTAGCTGCCCCAGAATTAACTTGCTAGTGGGAGACATGACACATATGCAAATTGTTTTTCATGTGATACATGCAGAGTTGATGGAAGATAACCTTAGGGGGAAAGGCAGCAGTAGGGAACAGGGAAAACATCCTACAGAAAACAGAAATTCTTAGAAATGGAAGTAAGGAGGGAGAATATTACAAGGATGGAAGATGGGAGATGAGCAATGCAAAGGCACTGAGGTTTGAAATGGAGCATCACGTGTGAAGAACAGAAATTAGGCCTGGATGGGTAGACCGAAGTGTGTGGATAGAGTATTATTAATTATTATATGATGATGAATTAGGCATTCATAGGTTATGCATGAGGTTTTAGTATTCATCAATAATATAAATAAGTGGAATGGCACATTATTTCCAGAAAGGTGATGGGATATAATCATATAGTGGAAATGTCTTTGTGAAAATCGTGATAACTTTGCTGCCTTAATGTTTCAGAGCAAGACTATTCCTTTACAAAGACTGTTATAGTAAAGAATAATTTTAAATCAAAAACAGTATATCTGATCCCTTACTAGGAAAGTATATGCTCCAGTTATCATAAGGGCTATCTAATCAAGCCAGTTCCCATTAAAATTTTTTTTCTTACTCACAAAGTTCATTTTTCCAGCAAGCTATTTTTTCTCTCTTCAGGTGTTGCTTTCATGTGAGTTAACCTTTCTCAACTATTTAGATTTGTATTTAAGGGGGGATGATTCCAACCATGAAGGCCTTATCATATAACTGTGAGAAAGACTTGCTGCTTATAAAATCATTCAATGTAAATTACTTTTTTTCCTAAAATAGTTTAGATTTAACTGAGCTTTGACAAGGCATATTCAGATTTCCAAACATAGAGGTGCTCTGACGTGTCTCTGAAGCACATTCAGATTGCCTAACATGGTGGCTTCTACATACCCTACTACATGAGTGTAGGGTAACATCCTTCCTATGGCCAGTTTAATCATTAAAAATGGATTTGTCCCCAACAGTTTCAAGGCTAAAACTCTACCTCCAGTTCAAATTCCAGGCTCCTTGGATCCCCAAGAATAAGCTTCCCTACTGGGCAGATTGCCTGCCCAATCCTTCCTGGAAGCTTGGCTCCAAAGTCATCATAGCTAAATCTTCTACTATTCAAGGGGATAATTTCTGGCACCTACAATATCCAGATATACTAAAATGCTCATCAATATGATTCCAAATCAAAGTGACTGACCGTTTGTCAAATGTAGTAGGGTGGGAGCAGAAATCAAGCAATCAAAAGATTATCAGGTGCAAGACACTATATTAATAGTTGGAGATATAAATAAAAAGTGAAAATCGTTCCTGCCCTCCAAGAGCTTCTATTTTAATCAGCATTGTAAGGAAATAGGCTCTCATACCAGCTCCTGGAATTCAAGGATAATTCCTCCTGATCATTTAGTTGTACTAAATATTACTTTTACTTTTCAAGCATCCCAAAGTCATTACCAATAGGAACTTCTGTATCTCATTACCATTGCCCATATATCTGTGCCTGGGCCTCCAAAGATTTCCAGTCTTCACACATTTTTCTGTTCCAAGTGGGGAGATGTTCCTCTTCATTCCATGAAATCATAGATCCTGTTTTTAAAATGCTCATTTGTAATACAAACTGATTTTTCAGTTTCACTTGCTTTTAAAGATAAGACATTATTTAACCAAAAGATCAAGTTATAGAGAATAAGGATTTTATATATAACATGTCCACTTTGAAGTAATAATATTAATTCAAAATCATATGGAGATTTAAGGCTGGCAAAATATTTTTCTCACAACAAACTGGTGAGTTGAGATACAAGGAAAATTATTGTGATTTTAGCCAATGAAAAAACTGAGAAGCAGAGAACCAAACTCACTTGCCTAGAATTATACAGCTAGGGAAATTCTGAGCTGGGTTTCAAATCTAGGTGCTTCCCAACTTTAGGATAAGTGTTCTTTCCATTATTCTATGGCCAGCATGAATGTCTGGTATAAATATAATTTGCCTGGTTGCCACATGCATCAATATTTTACTTCAGTAGCAAAGTCCCTCATGAGTCCTTTCCACTAGTTGGATAGTAGATAGAATTGCTGGACTTACAATTAGGAAGGCTTGAGTTCACATTTTGCCTCAGATACTTAACAGCTGTGCGACCCTGGGCAAATGACTTAACTCTTTCTACATCCCCCATCTATAAAATGAAAATTATAGTAGCATCCACTTCCCAGAGTTGTTGTAAGGAACAAATAATATTTATAATGTACTTTGCAAATTTCAAGGTACTATGTAAAGCCTGCTATCTACTCTATTAGGAGTTATGCCAAGACCTCATTCCTGGTTACCTTTTCCAGTTCAAAGTTGATGACCCAACAAAGCCAACACTTTCAGTTGTTATTAGTTTGATATTTTAGCAAGATCCTGCCAAAACTTATTATATTCTACTTCATTTCCCTCATTGGAAGCTTTTCTAATTTCCAATATCCTTTATGCTTTAAATATACAAGCATGAACAATGTGTCATCTTACGCATAAAAATTCCCATTTTATAATAAAGGATAGGACAAATAATTTTCCCAATCAATTAAGAACAGGAGAAGAAACCACTCCGAAAAGCATTGGATTAACTATCTGGAAAACTTTTGAACAACTTTGAAAATGACTGGTTAAATTTTAGATTGAGCCATTATGGCAGACTGGGGGAGATAAAGTGACAATGGAAAGATTCCTGATTCTACAATCAGAAGTTTGGGGTTCAAATTCCATCTCTATCACATACTATCTCACTTACTACATTTGTGATATTGAGTAAGTCACTTAAATTTCCTGGACCTCAATTTCTTTATCTGCAAAATGAGGAGGTTAGATTTAGATGGCTTCTAGGGTTCTATCTACCACTAAGCTGGACTTCCGCCAATGGGATGGGTGAATGAGAATAATTTACTCAAAAAGCCATGAAGCAAGCACTTTGGAGTATGTAGAGGTTGGTCAGACTTTGAAGATGCCAAAGTCAACCACTGAGTCCTAGATCATCACTAGTCATCCTGATTTTTGTCTTGCCACTGAACCTCAATGACTCTAGAAGAGAGAATGAGACTGACTTTGTCCAACTCCACCTCACTTCAATCAGATTGACATACAAGTCAAGAAATCACCTCATGATGTCATTGATCATCTTTGAAGACGGACAAACAACAAAACCTCCAATCTTCTTATTTCCTTAGTGAGCCTTTGTTTAACAACCTCTCATCTATATGAAGGAATGGTCCTCTATGATGACAGAGGATTGATAAAATGACAAACACTTTGTAAACTCTCAGTCTATGAAACTATATGAAATCTCAAAGCTCAGACTTAAGGAAAAGTGATTTCCTTTCAACAACTTTTCCGAGAAACACTCAGGGAAGCCTCCAGACTTAGATATCTTTCTGTAATAGGGGAAAAAAAGGTGTATTCACTTGAGGGAGTAATGTTTTTCAGTCATTTTTGTAAAATGGTTGCTGGTTTGAGGGATTTTATACTAATTTCCCTTTTCCCCCTACAAACAAATAAATCACTCACAGTCCAGCCTTTCATTTGTGGCAAACTTGCCAACCTGCCCAGCTGAAAAATGGGAGGGTTTATTTTTCTTTCCCTTTAGTGAGTGAGGCATTAAGTCCAAAATTGCCTTTGGTGACAAATTCCTTACATTCCTAATCCCTCACAGAAATACCTTGGTGAAATACAAAAGACAGAAGGCTTAAAAGAGAAAGGTACTTTCAGTCTTGTAAATAAAATCCAGGGTGAAAAATAAAACCAGACATATACACCTGCCCCCAGGGGTTTATACAGGGCTTAAATGATTAAACAAAATAAGATAAAACACAATCTGCTATATTTTCTCCTTGCTGGCTAAAAGCATTTCTCTCAACTCTTTTTTCCTATATGCATCAGTAAAATGCTAGGAATTGGAAGGAGGTTTGGGGGGAAAGTAAGTTTGGCTTCAATAGTCAGTGGTGGACTTGCTCTGTTGTCCTCAAGGAAACAAACTCCTTCAAACCATAGAAAAATCTCAAAGGATGTGGGCTCATTCCATCCTGAATGCATGTAGAATTGAGTGTTCTGGTGTTAATAAAGAACCTGGGATCATGGAGATAGAACTGCAAGACAGCTTAAAGGTCATTTAGTCCAGGCCCTTCACCCTGAAGGTTGAACAATGAGTCCCTTAGGGGCTGGGCCATGTTCAAAGACCCCCAGGTAAGCAAGTGGCAGAGTTAGCATGCATACCCAGTTATTCAGGACTACAATCCAACTGATTTGGTCAGATGATCTGACCATGTCACTTTCCCAGAAAGTTAGTCAGACAATTACCTTTAGGTCAGAGGGTGCTTCGACATAATAATATTGTCCTTTTGTCCTGAAGCTTGTTTTTCTTTTTTTTTTTTTTTGGACATGATTGCTGAAAATTTGTTTTACTTGCCTCTTTTCCCCAAAAATGGAACATGACAAATAATTTTGGGTTATCCATCAGGTTGTCCTTACTTTAAATTCAATTAATTAAAGTTTTGCTTTATTACAATATATGATTCTGAATAAATGAAATATCAACTTTTGGGGCTAATAAATCAACCAATAATCATTTAATATGAACTTTTTATTTATCATATGTTATGCTAATTCATGAAAAGAGAAAGATAGAATTGAAATAGTACCTGCCTTAAGGAGTTTACAGTCTAACAAAGAGAAAAAAAATGTGTAGAAATATAGGTAGAAATGAATATAATACAAAAAGTAGATATGTGATGATTTGGGGAAGATAGTAGCAGCAGGTAAAAGGGATCAGAGAGGATGTTTGTAGACAGTCTTGCCTGAGTTAAGCATTGAAAGAAACCAGGTATTTTAAGAGGAGATGAAAAGAAAGTATATTTCAGGCATGGTGGACAACCAGCAAAAATATGGAGTCAGAAAAATGGAGTCTGTTGAGTGGAGGCATGACAAGGTCTGATGATCAGGTCTGTACTTCAGGAGAGTTAATCTAGCAGATAATGTGAAGGATGAAAAAGGGAAAGATGAGACCCTATTAGGGTGATATTTCAATAGTCCAGGCAAGAGATGTCAAGGGATTAAACTAAGGTGGCAAGCATGTAACTGGAGAGAAAGAAAGGGATTGAAATGATTTTCTTTAGGAACAATGAGATTTGCAAATGATTTTCCAGGTGGGGTGAGTGAAATTCTGGAGTCAAGAATGATATAAAGATTGAAAACTTGAATGCCTCGGAGAACAGTGGTGCTGGAGAAAGAAATAAGGACATGTAGAAGAAGACTAAATATTATAGTAAAAGTGTAAATGCTAGTTTTGAACATGTTGACATATCTATGGGAAATTAATTTTAAAATGTCAGATAGATGGTCATATTTAACTGGAGATTAAAAAAGAGATAAGAACTGGATATATAGATGTGGGAGTTATCTGCAAGGAGACAATAATGAAATTTATAGAAGGCAAAGTCAACAAAAGAGAATATATGATGAGAAAGGAAAAGTCTTTGGGGATAAAGTTAAAATGCATAATATGGAGAATAGTTCAGTTAATAAGACTGAGAGGGGACTATCAGTCAAGGTAAAAGTGAATCCAGAGAGAACTGTATTAATAAAACACAGAGAGAAGAAGATATATGGGGGGGAAAGGATTCTCAACATAGCTAAATGCTGCAGATAAGTCAAAAAGGGTGAAGTCTGAGATTGAGAAATTAAGAGATAACACATTAATCACTTATTGATAAGTAAAGATTTATTAAAGACCTAATACATACCAGGTACTGTGGTAAACCCTGGAAATACACAAAGAGGCAAAAATAAAAGTCTCTGTCCTCAAGTAGCTCATAATATAATGAGGAAGAAAAAAAGAAACAAATATGTACAAACAAGATACATAAGGATAAATAGGAAATAATTGCCAGAGGTGAGGCACTAGAATTAAAATGGATTAGAAAGGAATCCTATAGGGGATGGGATTTTAGATGGGATTTGAGGGAAGTCTATGAAGCCAATAAGTGGCAATAAGAAGGGTGAACTATTCTAGGCATGAAGTTAGCCAGAGAAAATGCCTAATGAACAGGAATAAAAGTATTTTTTTTTCCAAGATAGCCAGGAGGCCAGTGTCACTGGATCAAAGAGTATGTGACAGGGAAAAAGGTATAAGAAGACTGCAAAGATAGGAGGGATTAAGTTATGAAGGGCTTTAAACTTCAAAAAATTTTGTATTTGAACCCAGAAGCAATAGGGAACTAGTGGAGTTTATTGAGTGGGAAGGCAGTAACATGGTAAAACTTGTGCTTTAGGACAGTCACTTTAGTGACTGAATGGAGGATGGATTGGAGTTAGGAGAAACATGAAGGAAGAAGACTATTATTTTGGAAAAAACAGTCTCAGTTGAATAATTAGTTCAGAAATTATTTTGTAGAGGATTGAAGAATATGTGAGAGAAGAAGTAGAGGCGGCAAAGTTTATTCAAAATTTTGGCCTAGATTGGCTAAGAAAGAGAAGCAAAATATAGCATAATAAATTGAGAAGGTACATACTTATAGTTTTTTTAAGGGTTGGTCCTATGAAAGTCTTGTGATTTCTTTGAGTGTGGTTCCCTCAACTAAAAAGATCATAAACTCTTACATTGTTTTTAGTTTTCTAAGTAGTCTCAAACAAAGAATAAATAAATGATTTGCCTATGTTCACACAGTTGGTGAGGCTTGAAAGGGAAGATTGAACTCTGGTCTTGTGAATGTTAATTTCAGTCTTCCATCCCATCCCAACAATTTCTCACTCAAATGAGTGTCAAACTCAAAAAGAAACAAATCTGTGAGGTGCATATATTGATTTAAAAATCAGAAATCAACATCAACAACATTCTTTTTATTTTTGTTAAACATTTCCCAATTACATTCTTATCTGCTTCAGGGGCACAAAACTGCATACTTGACACCTCTATACTAAATCTAATTCCTTTTTTTCCACCAAATTACTCATGAAAATATTCTATTCAAAGTTGATCAAATTGCCAGGAAAATCCTAATCATCCAAGGGCTTTAAATTTATGGAAAAAATATGAGTCTTGAAGTCAGAAAGCTATGGCATTATTGAATTTTTTAAACCCTTATTTTCTGTCTTAGAACCCATACTAAGTATAAGTTCCAAGGCAGAAGAACACTCTTAGGTTAACCAAATGGGGTTAAGTGACTTGACAGAGTGAAATAGCTAGGAAATATTTGAGGCCACATTTGACTTCAGGACTTCCTGTCTCCAGGTCTGGTTCTCTATCTATGAGCCACCTAGATTCTCGTCACATCGTGATATATAAAGATGACAAACCCTTATTGATTGATTATTTATTCTAACCTCCTCTGTGTACAGATGAGAAAACTACAAGCAAAGATAAATGAAGAGACTTGCCTAAACTAAGCTTTCATTTTGTATAAAACATTTACTTACTGTGTGAACTCATAGAAGTTACCTTTCTTTTCTAGATTTCAGTTTTTTCATCTGTAAAATGAAAGAAATGTTCTTTTAAGGGCTTTCCAGTTCTAACATTTTAGGAATCAATAAAACATTCTGTTCAGAATTTAGTCTGGATAGTATATGTATATCATTTCTACTTGTTTCCATGAAGAACTATAAGCATGTCACTTAGAGTAAAATTTCTGAATATGTGTGTTAAAGAAAGGGACCAACAATTTCTCACTCAATTAAACTTGTTATTTATGTGGAGAAAGATCTCTGTGTGATGATAGAGAATAATTCATTCCTTTGTGTTTGATTTAACATCTCCTTATTTTCTAAACTATATCTGTACATCATAAGTCTCCTGAGACATTCAGACTTCAGTTGTGTTTTGAATTGAGTACAAATTCTCCTTTGTTTGTGATTCCTTAAATCATTAAATAGAATATTGTGCATAAATCTGGATTTATTTCCCCCATGGACAAGGCACTTTGATTATCACTGGAATGAAGACAGAATAAAGTCAATGAAGGGAAGTGGAATCACTTGCAGTATTTGTAGTGGTAATGTTATTATTTGCTTCAAAGGCTTTCATTAAATCTATAAAATGTTGGGAACAACTAAATGAACAATGCAGGAAGGATTGCTCAAGTGAAGATATATATGAAATATTTATGTATCCACTGCTAATTAAAGACCAATATTCATATGCTTTTGACAAAGGAAGTTTGGGTTGGCCTAGATTAGACACTTTCAGCAAAATGATTCCATCCTGACAAGCATAGTGGGAATTCTAATGAGGGATTGATGCAAGAGCTCTAGCATTTGCAAAATCACCTGAGGCAATCCTGGCAGTTATGGGAACTGAACTTTGACCCAGCAAGGGTCTGTCTCAAAACCTGACTGTTAGAGCTGGAACTATAAATTTCCCTGGAGAACCAACCTGGGTGTTTTGATTTCCTTGACCTCACCCAGACATCCAGCTAACCCCTGAACTTCCTCTTGGTTGGGTTGTAGAATGTGGGTAGGAATTAGTTAGCTTAGCCTAGCCAGGGCACCCCTAAACCAAATCATTATCCTCTTTTGTCAACCTGGTAGATTACTCTTCATCAGTGGAATTATCTCAGGCTGAGGGGCTGGTTCCCTCAGCCTGATCTTACCTTCTGAGCTGTGCCAGCACTGGCCATTCACCCATAGCAACAGCTTCTCCAGACCCTAACCCTCCTCCCTCAGTTTACCCTTGTGTTTAAATAAACCCTTGGCCTGAGAGTTTTAGTAGTTCATTTATAATATCAACTAAGGCCAGGGACTGAGGAGAAGGAGGATAGCTATCACTTGTCTCCAGAGGGACTAGACCAGGCATCCATTTTGCTCAGGAAGTGAACCAGCTTCACTTCCTGTTGGTTTCTAGTTTCTCACCAGCAGGGAGGGGCTCTTCACTCCTCACCTTAAAAGAGCTTATAGACAGCAGGGAGACTTACAGGTCATCTCTGTTCGGGACCTCATATCCCTGGCTGTCTTTATCCAACAAATAGTGAAGCTGTAGGCTCCCTGGCCTAGGAGACCTACTGGTACCACCAGCTTCCCTATTATCAACCTGTTTACCCCCTTATTACAGAACGAAATTTTATCATAGAAACATGGGACTCAAAATGACTTTGATAGGTCATATTCCTCTTTTACTAATCCCAGTTTCTTGGGCATAGAAAAAGAATAACACTTTTTTGGATCTTTTCCTGTGATTTTAATTAGAGTATGGAAATCCCAGTAAGAAAACTTCCTCCTCAAGTACAGATTAAGAACTTGTTTATAGCTTCAATGTTAGCTGCCTATGCATTGAAGTTAAGGAATTTGTGTATATATGGGTATTATATATGAGTACATATATGGAAATGTTCTGCTTGGTATAACATATTTTCAACGAAAAGGGAATTAGGAATTATCAAATGCAATATCCTCATTTTACACATAAAAAACTGAGGGTTAAATGATTTCTGAGTCTGGGACCAGTCTAGATGGGTTTAACTCTCACTCTTTAGAAATTAATTACTCTAGAGGGGAGGTGTTAAACCTCCAGGTAGAAGTTGGAGGGCAGATGTATCCCTTATTATACAAAAGAGAAACCAAGGTCCTTGGAGATTAAGAGACTTGAACATAGTTATCATGTAGTTTCAGAGCTAGGATTTGAACCCAGGACTTATGACTGTCAAATAAGACCTGAAAATACATTTCGTGATAATAACATTAATGCTCTGCCTTTCCACACTTCCACCATGGCTATTTTATCTTTACTTTAGTCTCAGAAATAGCAATTTCATAGCACATCAACTTAATTATTTGGAAAAAGCATAAATGTGGAAGTCACTGTTCTAAACTCTGGGGATACAAAGAGGAAAACTGAAATAGCTTATGTAAATAAAGAATTTACACCCTGTAATAAAATAACTTACATTTGATTGAAACCTCTTTTAATCAATTACACTCAAACAGTAGGATTGTAAGAGTTAGGTAGTCCAGTAGTGTTTCAAAATGTTGGACTGAAATATTGCTCGATGGCACGGAAGGTTTCAAAGACTATGATACAATGGAATTAGGATTGAGCTTGGAGTCATCTGAGTTGGAATTCCAAGTTTTTCATTTCTTTTCTAAGCAATTTTACATGAGTAACTTGTCCCTCAGTTTCATCATCTATAAAATGAAGGAGTTGTTCTACTCTCTTTCTCCTACTCAGTGTTGCAGCTTCTAGCCTGGGGCCCCATGATCCTTTTTGTTGAGAGTTCCCTACATTTAACAGGGTCACAAAGTCATCTTGTAGAAATCTAGCAATCTTCCTGCCATATCATTCCCTCCCCAACAACACTGAATATCTTATTCTTAGAATATTAATGAAATCAACATTAACATTGCTATATAGGACATTCAAATCAATAATCCTATTTCCCAAATTACCATCCCTTTGACTTCCAAGAATAAAATATATCTCTCTGACCACCAATCTTCTTTAGGTGCTATAATTCCTTGGTAAAATATATTTCTTAAGGGTAGGGTCTCTCCTCCTCTCTTCACCCTTCCTTGTCTTCATTTAAATATGTCATGCATTTATTAAATTATTTTAAATTTTATTCATGTATCAGGCCAAGTTCTGTTCAGTAAGCAAGTGATTAAATAGGTAACAAAGAACGTGGTGATTCTAATGAAATGGATATTTGGATCAAAATATCATATTTTTCTGTAGTGAAAATTATTTCAGAAAAGTACCATACCAAATACATGTAATATGTAGACATGTATGTAGATATCTGTATGCATACACATACATTCATCTATAAAGATATTTGGTTGTAGAGATTTTTATATGTATGTGTATATAAAATATTCATATACCAAATATTTAACTAGTAACCATGTCAAAATCTTACATGTGCATAGTGCTTTGTGGTTTCAAAATAATTTGACAACCCTTTGAGATTAACTGGACCACACTATTAGAACTATGATATTACTGAATTCTTCCTCATATATATCTCAAACTGAAAACTGATTCATAGTTATATGGCCAGTAGAAAAGCTACAGAGTTGTAGTAAATAAAGTTTCAGTGAAGGAGTCATGAAGATCTGAACTCGTATTTCTTTTGACATATACTAGTTATATAAGCAAGATGCCTAATTTCTTAGTACTATAGGAAATAGGAAATTCTCTAGTCACTCACTAAGCTGGGGATACCAAAAATAGGTTAAAAGACAGTCCAACAAAATACCAGGCTAATGGTAAGATAACATGAAAACAAACAAATAAAGTTCAAATGACATAATGGAAAATAACTGAGAAAAGGCAGAATTAGAACAATAAGTTATAGAGTAGTTGTTGATTTGTATGGGTGAAGAGATATTTTGTGCTGAGAATTATTTATCCCAATGAAGTTACAGCTTCAAACTCCTTCCAAAATATATACCCAGGAAGCAATAGATCTTGCTCTTAGTCCCAGGGTTTTATGCTCTTTCTTCCATATCATTCTACTCTTGAACACACTATATCCATTATAGGACTGTAGTTTTTAACAAAGTCCCATAAGACTATCAAATTGAAATTGTCAAAAATAATGATTTCAAAACATAAACCTAAAAAGAAAAATGAAATCTCTTCACCAAATTTCACACAGGCAGAGAAATTACATGATTTTGGGGATAGAATTTGTTTCAATATTATAGAACTCATAAGTGACTTTTTCACTAACAGGTGAGGACATTTGGAATGTACATGATAAAATAATTGTTGACAAAACTTAAGCAATAGATTTGCTTCTAGTTCCTTGAAAATTGTTAAACCAAAGATACTTTGGGAAGGTGGTGGAGTAGGACATGAAGCTTCATCACCTTCCTAATATCCTCTAAAAGCATCAAAAATAACTCTTCAGAATCCCTTTGAAAGGTGGCAAAAACAGAAAGGAATTGAGAGTCAAGCTGAACAGCCAGGGACAATTAAGTAGGAAGGTTTTGGACTTCTCTTGCCTTGGTCCCAATACTTCAGGCCCTGGGAATTTGAACATGGCACAGTAGAATCAACAAGAAGCCCCTAGGGGCAGGATCTGCAACCTCACTTTGTTTAATGTGCAGATGCTTGTATCCCAGAGAAAAAGACCAGAAAAAAACAAGTGGATCCTTTGAAGAAGCTGTGTAGGCTTTGACCATGGCTCCAGAGATCCCTGCTGGTCCACAGCAGGGTACTGAAGGAGTGGACACAAAATCAATGAGTTCCAGCTCATAAGGGCAATAACTCAAGTCTGTCTAACAAAAAAAGGTCTTTGGAAGTCTAATAAGTGCTAACTAGACACATGCTCTATCATTCCACTCAGCAGTAAAAGAGGAAGAATGAGGAAAGAGTACACAACTGTGAGTGTAGTTGTGAAAGGACTGAGGTCCTGTTATCTACAATAATTTCTAAGAAAATAGTCTCTGGTTTCTACCACAGGGAGCGGTGGACTTTCTACTCTCAGACAAAGTAGCAGAACCACCCATGTTCTCTAGTTGGAGAATCTGAGGGCAATTATGAATGAGGGTTTTAATAGGGAACCTGGGATTACATCAGGCTCTGGACTGGACTATAAAAACTGAAATAACTAAATAGGACTCAGGGAAAAATTAGCATACACAAAAAAATCCTGAAACTTAAGGTAACATACCCCAGCAACCTAAGAATCTTGACATTCCAGCAAAAAGCCAAAACTCAAGTTTAATGGCCTTTCCACTAAAACTATTTTTTAAAAGTGAGAAAGCAAAGGAGAAAGAACTCAAATATCAATAGCTATTATGGTGAGAGAGAAGATTGCTAAAATTCAAAAGACAATGAAGTAAAAAAATCTACTTCAAAAATAGTCAAGAAATATAATACATAGCTATGAGTTCAAAATAAGCTACTGGAAGACCTTAAAATATGTCTAAGCCACCATCCTGACTCCACATTTGGTAGTCTACACATTTTTTTATTTTAAACCCTTAACTTCTGTGTATTGACTTATAGGTGGAAGAGTGGTAAGAGTAGGCAATGGAGGTCAAGTGACTTGCCCAGGGTCACACAGCTGGGAAGTGTCTGAGGCCGGATTTGAACCTAGGACCTCCCATCTCTAGGCCTGGCTCTCAATCCACTGAGCTACCCAGCTGTCCCCTATACACTGATTTTTAAAGAAAAAAATGAGTTACAGATGGAAATAGATAGCAAATTAATAATCGTGCAGGACAAATTTTCCCATCTCAGAACTAGATAAATCTAACCAAAAATAAATAATAAATGAGTTAAGGAGATAAACAGAATATTAGATAAGTTAAACATGATAGATATGCTTCAGCTGATTCAGAGAAATCAAGCCATGATCTCTAAATGAGAAGGGGCTAAAATGGGTGTAATCAGCAAAGATGAACAATGTAATTATATTAACTTGAGGTAGGAGTTAGTTACTATGCATAATGAAGCATTATCAATATTGTAGTTTTGTGCACTAAGTGTATTCACACCCCAATTTTTATTTGCCTCTCCATGTACCATTACTAATTATCATTTTGTTGCATTGTGATCTGAAAAGGTTGCATTTATTATTTCTGTACTTTTTCACTTGTTTGCCATGTTTTTTCATTGTAGTACATGGTCAATCTTTGTGAATGTACCATGTACTGCTGAAAAGATTTATTCCTTTTTATCCCTATTTATTTTTTTCAATATATCTATTAATTCTAATTTTTCTAAGATTTCATTCATATCTCTTCTTTTTTATTTATTCTTTGGTTTGATTCATCTAGATTTGGTGGAGGAAGGTTCAGGTCTCCCACTAGTATAGTTTTACTCTCCTTTTTTCCCTTAAGCTCCAATAGTTTCTCCTTTAAAAATTTGAATGCTATTACATTAGGTGCATAAATGTTGATTACTGATATTTCCTCATTGTCTATGCTGCCTTTTATAAGGATGTAATTAGCTTCCCTATCTCTTTTAAGAAGATCTATTTTTACTTTGGCTCTGTCAGATATCATGATTGCCTCTCCTGCCTTCTTTTTCTCAGTTGATGCCCAATAGATTTTGCTCCAGCCTTTTATCTTTACCCTGTATGTCTACTTGTCTCATGTGTGTTTCTTATTGACATCATATGGTAGGATTTTGGATTCTACTCAACTTTGCTATTTGCTTCTGTTTTATGGGTGAGTTCATCCCCATTCAGAATTATGATTGCCACTTGTGTATTCCCTAACATTTTGATTTCCTCTCCTAGTCCTGCCCTTTCTTCTTTCACTATAACCTTCTACACAAGTGTTTTCCTTTTAATTAGTCCCCTTAAACCCTACCCTTATTTTACTCCCCTTTCTCCCCTGCCCCTTCTTATTTTCCATTTCTTTTTCTTTTGGGTCCCTTTAAACTAGGCGCACACACACACACACACACACACACACACACACACACACACACTCCCTCCCTTGTATTGCTTCCCTCCTGACCAGTCTTTTTGTTACCCTTCTATTTCTCTATAGGGCAAGAATCAATTCTCTACCCCAATGGATCTGATTGTTCTTCCCTCTCTGAGTCAATTTCAATGCATGTAAAAATTAAGTATTATCTGTCTCCAACCTCTTTCACCATTCCATTATATTAATAGGTGTTCTCCTCCACTGCCAACATGAGCTTCTTTATGACAAATAAATTTACCCCATTTTTGTCTCTTTTCCCATTTCTCTTAGTATTATCCTCTTTTTTTAACCTCTAGTTTTATGTGTATATATATATATATATGTATATACATATATATATATTTTGACATTTCATCCCATACAGTTTGTCACTGTTCCCTCTAAGAATACTTCTTCTAGCTACCCTGATGATAATAACACTGTTTAAGAGTTACTAATATCATCTTTTCTTATAGGGATACAAATCATTTGAACTTATTGGGTCACTTAAAAAAAGTTGTTTTGTTTTGTATTGTTTTCCCTTTCTTAATTACCTTCTGGTGATTCTCTTGAGTTCTGTGTTTGGGCATCAAATTTTTTGTTTAAGTTCAGTCTTTTCTTTATGAATGATTGAAAGTCTTCTATTTTATTAGATGATGACACTTTCCCCTACAAGAACATAGTCAGTTTTGCTGGGTAGTTGATTCTTCGTTGTAGACCCAGCTCCCTTGCTTTCCAGAATATCATATTCAATGCTTTCTGATCCTTCAGTGTAGTTACTGCCAGATCCTGTGTTATCCTAACTGTGGTTCCATGGTATCTGAATGACTTCATCTTAGCAGCATGTCATATTTTTCCTTGGTCTGGTAGTTCTTGAATTTGGCTATAACATTCCTGTGCATTGTCAGTTGTGGATTAAATGTAGGAGGTGATCTGTGGATTTTTTCTATTTCCACTTTTCCCTCTTGTTCAAGAATGTCAGGGCAGTTTTCTTGGATAATTTCCAGTAGAATGATGTCCAGTCTTTTCCTTTTGTCATGGTCTTCTGGTAGTCCAATAATTCTTAAATTGGCTCCCTGATCTGAGGTTTTGTCAATGAGATGTTTCATATTTTCCTCAATTTTTTTTCTTTCTTTTGATTTTGTTTTATAGATTCTTGCTGCCTTGTAAAATAATTTTCTTCTTTTTGTTGCATTTTAATTTTCAAAGACTGAATTTCATTCCTGGGTTTTTGGTCATCCTTCTCCTTATGTTCTGATATTCTTTGTAGGTCATCTTTCACTTCCTTTGCCTCATTTCAAGCTGGTTAATTCTGACTTTCAAGACACTATTTCTTTCCATATATGGTTTCTGGTGGGATAACAATGGTTTTGAGAGCATAAATATTTTGCAAAAGCATTACTTTAATACTCATCATACTATGGAGGTAATGCTACATTCCCAAAGATGTGTGACATTGGAAAGAAAGTTCTACTGAGTATGACCAACCTGGAAAGACTTGGCTTTGAAAAGAGTATGGATCTGGCAACAGATTGTATCTTCTGCCTAAGGACCAATTTACTATGGTCATAGTAATGTATGTTATCAGAGATTCAGACTGGTTAAAATGATCAAATTAAATGCTGATAGCAACATGAAGATACATGCTTACTATTACATTGTTAGATTATCAGTGAATTTTTTTTAGAAAATAATATGGAAATATACACCTAGAGCTATAAAACTGTTCATGCTCATTGATCAAGATTCTCGTTATTAGGATTAGGTTCTAAGGGCATTAACAACTGTGTAGAAAAATATTTATGGAAGCTCTATTGTGACAAAATATTTGGAATAATAAACGCATTGACTGGGGAAAATGGCTGAATAGATTGTGATGTCTGAATATAATGAATTGTATGTTATTAGAGATTGACAATTGTTGGAACTATAAAGAAAAGAAAGGAAATGTATGAGAAGTTGAAAAGAGAAGAAAAGAGAATAAGAATAATAGACACTATGATTACATGAAAAAAATAGCCACAAAATCAAGAGAAAAAAGTATCCAAGTAAAACAAATCCAAAAGGAACTGAAAAGCAGAGAATACTAATACCCATATATAACTCACATATTATAAACAATGTGTAGTTTATGCTTTTTTACCTAATTCTTTTAATTTGTTTGTTTTATATGTTTTCTGTTGTTGCTGATGGTTACTAAGTTTATAATATTTTTATAAAAGCTTCATTATAAAAAAGTAAATAACTAAATCATTTGTATGCCATTGAAGAACATTATAATTATATAGATGGTCAACTAAAGAATGTGAAATTGATTAAATTTATTTCCTCCTTCCTTTCAGTCATTTCATATCTTATTTACCAATCCTATTAAACATATTAAGTAAACCATGTGGGTAATCAAGACCTTCCACATTTAATAACTACAGTTATTATTTTACATTTTAATTTACTATCTATTCCAGTGGATCAGTGGGGATCTGTGATCTCATTTGTGCATGTATTCCTCTCACTAATACAGATTAGAACCAAATTTCTCAGAATGTGGTTCTTTTGTCAATGCCCTTTCAAAAATTAATTCCAGCATACTTTCTCTAGATCTTTCAATATTATTTACACAATATAATATAACACAATTATCCATCAGTTACCTTTTACACTTGCTCAACCCACCAATCTTTTCCTTTCATGTCCTCTGCTTATTTTTCACAGTTCTTTGCTGGCAAATTGTTTCTTCCTACTCATGTTCATCATGCTATTCCATTTGACTTTTTAGTAAACTAAAACTTAAAATTTTTGTAAACTAGTATTTTACAACTTACTAAGTAATGCTACAATTATTGGAGAATAACTGATATAAAAATATTGCCCTTTATTGACAACTAAAAGCACTGGACAGTTTCTCAATGAAAGCCAATTTATTCTATTCCCCCTGTTCAATTCAGGACTTAGCTCACTGTGTATCAGTGTATCTGTCCATAAGTTTACTGCTATGCAAACTCTATGAATTTTCTAGTCAAGTGCATGTATGGACAAGAGATGCTATGCATATATAATACTTTGTGTTATCAAAGAACTTTAGATACTTAAGACAATTGATAATCAATGGAAATAACTGTCCTGAGAAATAGAGATAATTTTCATTTACATATTACAAATGAGGCATGTTAGACCCTCTTAGATTAAGTAACTTGTCCAAACTTGGATAATTAGTATAGTTGTTAAATTATTCATTACTTTATAAAAAATGATGCACTGGAAAGTTCTTCTAAATAACTGAGTATAATCAACATATACATCAAAAATAAATCTTCCTTTTTTAAATAAGTGTAATGAAAACGATGTTGTCCATTGAAGTCTTGGATTTGGAGACAATGGATCAGGATTTCCATCACAGCCCTGCCATTTATTACCTCATTGATTTGTGGCAATTTATTTTAACTCTTGGGTCTCAGTTTCCTCATCTGTAAAATGAGGATATTGAATAAGGTGATCTCTAGCTCCATTAAATGAAAATCAGTGATTCTGTGAAATAAGTTAGTCTTGAGCCCTCATTTTTCAAATGAGTATGCTGATGTCAAGAAGGAGGAAAGTTATCAACCACAGCTGTAGGCAGCAAGTGATAGACCCAGGAGACAATCCAAATCTCCTAAATTCTTACCCTTTAAGGTGTCTATATGAGACCTATCTCTGACTTTTATAGCACTTATAAAATTTATGTTCATTAGAAAAGCGTAACTATATAAATAGTACTTTGTAGAAATACAGTCTTTATAGAGACAATGCCCACTAACACAGCAGGTCTATCTCTGCCTGCTAAAATCCAATTAAAATTTGAACATTCACCATTCTGGTAGCATAGAGCAAAGGAAAAAGCAGGGGATTTGGCATCAGAGGACCTAGAATTGAATCCCATCTCTGCCACTTATGAACAGCTTAACCTTTTTCAGTTTCCCAATTTGTAGAATGAATGATTTAAATTAAATGACTTCTCATATACCTTTAGTTTCTAAATTTAATGATCTCATATCATCCTAAGTCAACTGATGGAGGAGTTTTGGAGAGAGGGCATGTGGACTCTATCTTTGTGGTTTATTGTAAGAATAAGAACAAGGAATCCATTGGGAATAAAGGATGGTCATTTCCTATAACTATCTCATGAGGGAGAACAATCTTCCAGTCTGTTACTGATATCTTTGATATTAATATTTTAATCTTACAGTGTGGTAGACAACACCTCAGTGTATAATTTTAAGCCATATGCCTAATTCTTTGAACACAAAAATGTTTTGTCATTATTAAGGCATCCTAAAAACAGACATAATCCCCTCTCAGGGCTATAGGGAGGATCACAGTTATTTGAAACTCTTGGCAAGCTATTTGGATAGTCAACAAAATCATTTTTACAGTCCCTTCCAAGCACACATTTCTATGATTTTATGATCTTCAGAGGCAATGCTGAAAGCCTCTGTGTCAGCATGAAGTAAAATGATTACATCTAAGCAATTACTGATGATTTTCTTCACTGACATTGGCATCCTCCACAGCCTTTCACAAATAAGATCTCTTTTTAGCATGACGACTTCCACCTCAGGAAGTCCAAAAGTAGTTAAAACTTCACTTTAGAAAAAAAGATGCATTTCAATATATGCAATATGTGACAATAATGAATTTAAATCCATTTTGTTTGAATTCAAGATGATATCCTCTCAAATGGAATAGTTATCTCTAGAGACCTGGGACCCTAATTCTAACTCCATCTACTCAATGATTCTGCTCCACACATCTGACTGCCTCACAAGACAAGTTACCATTCCAAAACTGTCATGATCTATCTATCTATCTATCTATCTATCTATCTATCTATCATCTATCTATCTATCTATCTATCTATCTATCTATCTATCTGTCTGTCTGTCTGTCTGTCTATCTGTTTGTCTGTCTATTGGTCTGTCTGTCTGTTTCTGTCTGTCTCTGCCTGTATGCCTGTCTGTCTATTTGCCTGACTCTTTGTCCAGGACAAAACAAAATATTTCTCTTTTCCTTAAAACTTCTTTTGAAGTTGAAGGAATCTTTGTTAATTAGAGAATGGCTGAACACATTGTGTAATATGATTGTGATAGAATCATACTGTGCTATAAGAAATTATGAATATGGTTTCAGAAAACATGAGAAGACATATTAAATTACACAAAGTGATGGGAAGAGGACTAGGAGAATATTAGTAATTGCAACATTGGAAAGATGATCAATGATAAAGACTTGGGATTTGGATCAATACAATGATCCAAGACATTTCAAAAGGATTCATGATGAAAAATGCTATCCATCTCCACAGAGAGAACTGATGAATTCTGAGTGCAAATTGAAAAAATAATTTTTCACTTTATTTTTCTTTCTTTTTTTTTGCAACAAGGCTAATATGGAAATGTTTTACATGGTTTCACAAGTATATTGGCTACAACGTTGCTCGCCTTCTCAAAGGGTTAGGGGCTAGAATGAAGGAGAGAATTTGGAATAGAATATGTGAATAAAAAATAAACAAATAATATAATTAAAAAAAGAAATTTCCCCTATTTGATAGTCTTTCAATACCTGAAGACACACATGGGATCTTAGCTCCTTAAAAGAATTTCAGAAGCCATTTAGTTTAAGTCATATAGCTTAGGCAATCTAGATATTTTACAAAGGAAACAACTGAAAGCCAAAGGGAACAAATGACTAGTTAACATTTACACAGTTGTAAGAGTAAAAGCAAATCCTCTGACTACGTATCTGGTGATCATTCCACTCTTTCAAAGAGCTTCTAATATCTTCCTGAATTTTTTTTTCTCTAGGTTTAGCATCTCTATTTTTTTCAAATGATTCTCATATGCTGTGGGCTAGTTGATACTCCCATAATTCTGTTTGCTCTCTGCTAGACATTCTTTAGCTTATTAATACCCTTTCCAAAACATACTGCCTAGAGCTGAACTGCAATATTCAACGTGTGGTTTAGAGTCAGAGTAAAAAGGGAAGATAACTCTCATTTCTAGAGCCATGTCTTCTTCCATTGTTTCTTGACCTACAAAATAGAAAAAAATTAAACTAGATGGCCTCAAATATCCCTCAAAACTCTCAGTCAATGATCTGATAATGCTAATGCAGCCAAGGATCACATTCACTTTTCTATATACTTTATCATACTGTATATCAACTTCATCATTCTTCACCTCACACCTACATCTAATCAGTTGCCACATCTTATCGATTACACCAGAATAAATTTCATCACCAAAACATTGATTCAACTACAAAAGTCACCAATTTAGTTTATGGTCTCTCCAACTTTTGCTGGTACCATCACAATTGTCCTCTAATTTATCTAGCATTCTACCTCTCCTGGCAATTTATCCTCCACAAAGGGGACATTATTTTTCCCCAACATGTTTGATCATGTTACTCTCCAAGAATGATCAATTGATTCCTGTTTTTCCAGGATAAAATACAAACACCTCATTTTAGCACTTAGAGACTTTTAGAATTGGCCTCTTGCCCATCTTTCAAGTCAATTCACATTATTTTCTTTCAAGTATTCTCTATTCAAGCTTAAAAGGCCTTCTTTGCTGTTCTCACACTTGGCATTCCATATTATACCTGCACAACTTTGCACGGGTTGTCTATGCTTTGAATATAATCTCTTTTTACCTTTACCTCTCAAAATCCTTCAAGGCTCAGTTTATCCACAATAAACTGTGTATGATAAGTCTTCCCATCACCACTCCCACTGGTAGTACTTTCTCCTTTCTCAAGTTATCTTGTATTTCCATATGTCCCTAAATGTAAGCCACACCACTCCTAAGACAATGTAAAATTTTTAAAGACAGAGTTATTCATTTTTTACCGTGTATTCCCAGTGACTTACATTAAAAAGGCTTTAAAATTGATTAGCATGTCGGTTGAATTGGGAGTTAAGTCTAATAATTAATATCTGATTAAAGAATTAAGAGTGAAAGTCAAAATAGCAATATGATACAATCTTCAAAATATCACTCTGGTGTTAGTGAATTCAAATACTTCTGCAATTATAGAGAATAAAATTAAAGGAGTACCTGGCCTAGAGTAAAATTAATTATCAAGCCATGAGATGGCATTAAAATTTCATTACTAACTCCTGGGCTCAGTCTCTTTATAACTTAAGGTTGACTATAAAGTTTAGAGAGAGGTAGTAGCCACCTAAATGTTATGACTTTAACGTTTATAATGGAAGATGTTGCTATCCCAGTAGTCCTTACTCACAGAAAGAGACATTTTACTAGAATTTAAATATAGTAAAAATAATAATAATAGCATATATACAATATTTTAAGAATTACAAAATATTTTACATACAATGGCTCATTTTATTCTCATAACAATAGTGGTTACTACTATTATTTGCATTTTTTGATGAGGAAACTCAGACTGAATGAAGTAAAGAGACTTCTCAGGGGTCACATAGTCCAGAACTCCCTGAGATAAGATTTGAACTTTTCTCTTGATTCTAATTCCAGGACTCTATCCACAATGCCATTTAGTTATCTCATTCCATTATGAAATTCAAACAAGGTTGAAAATGTAAACTCTTAGGGAGAAAATCCCATTGACCTGACTTGTATCTATTTCTGTTCAAATGACTGACATGAAAACCTTTCCAAAGCACAAGTTTAATTTGAAGAAAGTGAAAGAGAAGTAAGGGCAAAGCATGAAGGCGATGGGTTACTGAAAGTCAAGAGGTAATTATGGTATATGCTTGTGATGGAATACTATTGTGCTAAAAGGAATAACAAACTGGAGAAGTTCCAGGCGAACTGGAGAGACCTCCGGGAACTGATGCAGAGCGAAAGGAGCAGAGCCAGAAGAACATTGTACACAGAGACTGATACACTGTGGTAAAATCGAATATAATAGACGTCTGTACTAGCAGCAATACAATGACCCAGGACAGTTCTGAGGGATTTATGGTAAAGATGCTACCCACATTCAGAGGAAGGACTGCAGAAGAGGAAACATATAAGAAAAAGAGCTGCTTGAACGCATGGGTTGGGGTGGACATGATGGAGGATGTAGACTAGAAACTACCACACTAATGCAATTACCAACAATTTGGAAATAGGTCTTGATCAAGGACACATGACAAAACCAGTGGAAATGTGCATCGGTCATGGGTGGGGAGAGTGCGGGGGTGAAGGGAAAAGTGGGAGTATGAATCATGTAACCATGTTAAAAATGAATATTAATAAATGTTTAAAATTTTTAAAAAAAGTCATGAAGATGTTAAAGGCTACAGAAAGGAAAGGCAGGGACAATAAAGAGAAAATTAGTTTTCAAAATTTTGCTAAGGCCTATATTATTTTCTGAGTATTTTGCCCTTGTTTTTACAATCTATGAATCTGATTTAATTAGAGCAATTATTTCCATTTAAATTTTTTCGGGTGACAGTTGGCTAATTTACTATTTCTCTTTACTTGAGCTTGCTGTAATAACATTTTGGGTATATTTAACAAAAAGGAGAAAATGGATCTTGTGATTATTTTTTGTTGGCTTGGTTTGTAATTAGGAGAAGACAATTTATAACTTGGGAGGGAGAAATAAAGGTGGGGCTGAAATATTTCAACAAGTCAAACGTGGTTCTTTCCTGTTGTTGTGTACCAAGCAATATATAAAAAAGATGAAGAATTTCAGCAAATAAGGACCACCAATATGAGGAATATCTAGAGTAAGAGTAGGATGGTGACAGGGCAATAATGGGCTTTCCGAGGAGGATGGGGTGGTAAAAAGCGAATTAAGGTGAGAATATTAAAAAAAAACACCTTATATCCAATCTAAAGAATTTGAGTACAGTTCACATCTTTTAATATGGTGAACATGACAATGCCCTTATGAACCTAGATAAAATTTTTCTTGTGGCTGTGAATTAGCTTTGGTTGTTGAACAGCTCCCAATCACCATAGAATTCCCTGCCTGTAGAAAGGTTATGTCTCAGTGATGTCAGATAGCTTCACTAAAGACAGAATCAAACATGTAAAGTCAATTTAAATTGTTTTAAGTCTCAAGGCTTGCAGGTTTATATATTTATATCTAGAAGGGATATCAGAGGCCAACAAAGTCAGCTCTTTCATTTTGCATTTGAGGTAACAGGCTTAGGAAGATGAAGTGACCTCCTCAAGTTGACACAAGTAGTAAATGACAGACAAAGGTGAGATTTAAACACAGGTCCTCTGTCTCCAAATCCAAGGCTCTTTTATTATAATTATAAACTAGGCCTGTACCAAAATATTATTATGATAAGCAAAAAGAAAGACAATACATTAACATTTCTATCAGCTGTACCAATTAAATGGATATAATAATTCTCTAATGAAAGTAAAAACTTATGAAAACAAGGATGAAATTCTCAGAGCCTACTATTGCTACAGTACTAATTTATTCTTCCATTGCTTCTTGGTTAGGCGAATTACATCTTAAAATAATGAAAGAATTTATAAATATGATCAATCTGCTACTTTCAAAAATCATGGTAAATGAGAATGATGTCACACAATATTTTCAGGTCTTCTTCATCCTCAAAAAGTCTTCACTTGACCTTTTCATCTGTCATAATCTTTTAGTTTCTCTTCATAACCTAATTCTTGTTGTTAAAATAAATAAATAAATGAATGTGTTTATTTCTGTATACATATACACATACATACACACATATTGTACATGTTTATATACATATGTATGTATATATATATACATATATATAAAGGAGAAAATGGATCTTCTGGTTATTTTTTGTTGGCTTAATTTATAATTAGAAGACAATTTGTAAATTTGGAGAGAGAAATAAAGGTGGGGCTGAAATATTTCAACAAGTCAAACAACTTAGTTCTTTTCTTTTGTGTTATATATATACATATATATATATATATATCTACATCTGCTATAATAATTATGAGAGCCAGTAATTAATGTTGTGATAGAGGAGGAGAGAGTCTATGAGGTGAGACTATGTTCTAGCACTCCCCTCTTGCCAAATATACACTGGGAGACTTTGGGGGAGTATACCCCCAAAACTGAATGACCTGGATCATCGTGCCACCTCACAGGAATTGCGGGCAAGGCTTCCCTATAAGATGAGGTATGGGGGACCCCAATCTGATTCTGAATGAGGGCAAGGCTCACGCAAGCCTCCCATGAGGTCAGTCAACTTCACAGTGGGGTGGTCTGTCTTCAAGATGGAGGCAGCCAGACTAAGCTGTGGTTCCCCTCTCCCTCGTTGTCTCCCAGGCACTCTGGAATGCTATCTGACTAAGGAATGTTTTTTATTATTCACAATTCAGGGATTGGGGAAAGGGGTGAAGGGCAGAAGGACTTTGGGATGCCCTCTTCTCTTTCTCTATGGGATCCATCACTTGGGTGGGAACCTTTGGGGTTCCCACTCCTAAGCATCTACCCTCACCTCTTCTCCTTCAGTTTCTATTTCTATTTCCTATTTATATCCTTTTCTATAATTTCAAGTCAAACCGGAAAGGGTCTTTCAGCAAAGTTGGGTAATGGGAGAAGGATCCTGAAAGATTGCTTCTAAAATGGAGTCCAAGCACTTAGTTAACTTGATTATTGAAGTCTTGCTGGGTGAGAAGTGATGGAATCTTTGACTAGGGAATCAGAGTTTCAATGTCTAAAGAAAGATCATCAGAAGCCCTCAGGACTGGATCCGAGCTGGGATATCCTCCTTTGAACCTCTCCTCCTTCCTCAGAGAACCTCTGGCCAGAAGCTCCTCCTCGCCTTCCTCCCCCCAGAGAATTACCCAGAATCCTCTCTTGTCTCAACTGTCACCAACTGTCAGCCACTCCTTCTCTGGCTCCTTTTGTCCCATCCCCCTTTGCACAAATTCCATCCTTATAATGTATACCTTCACTTTTCTCCTCTTGCTCATTTACCATCTCAGCGCAACATTCAACTAATATAGATCTTGCCAATTTTTTAAAATTTCTATTGCTTAATTTCTTACAACTTTACATTTACATGTTACTCTCACTTCATAAGAGGTCTCATGTAGCAAAGTAAAACTGTTAAGTAAAATGAAAAATACAATGACCTTGTCAGAATTTGCATGTAATATTTCACATCTACTGAATCCCTATCTCTCCATTGAGAAAAAAAAATGACAGAAATCTATTTTCTCTATCTCCAACCATTCAATCAATAATTAAAAGAAAAGAAAAATAAATTTCTTATAATGAAAAGCATAAATACCCCAAAAAGTGTTGTATTCTGTGCCCTAAATTCATCACTTCTTTGTAATGGATAGCTGGTTTCATCAATAATACTCTTGAAGCATGAATGATTATTGTATTTATCATAGTTCTTAGAGCTTTCAAAGTACTTTTTAAAAAATTATGTTATTATATTATTATAATCTGTTCTGGTTTTTTCCACTTCATTCTCTACAAATTTATGAAAGTATTCAAAAAGGTTGCTCTACATAATATTGATGCTATGGTACAAATTGTTTTCCTGTTTCTCCTTACTTCATTTTCCATTACTTCATTTGTCTTCCCAAATTTCTTTAAAACCATACCTTTTATAATTTCTTGCAGCATAAGAATATTACATCATGTTCATATACCACAAACATGTTGATCTATTTCCCAATTTGTGAGCATTCTTTAAATTTCATTTTTTTTATCAACACGAAAGAAGTGAAATTAATATTTTTGTAGAAAAAACATGTTCTCTTTTTTATCTCTTTTGAGTATAGGCCTAGCAGTGGTGTAGCTAGATCAAAGTACACATACTAGAAAATAATTTTTTGTGCATATTTCCAAAGTACTTTCCCATTCACTGATATAACAACTGTGCATGTATTCTATCTGTTTTCCCACAGCACCTCCAATATTTATAAGGGTTTTTTGGTTGCTTTTGCTACTCTTATGAATGGAAGACAGAATTTCAGAAATGCTTTAAATTGTTTGTATTTAATTTGCATTTTTTCATATGGATATAGATTGTCTCATTTTCTTCCCTTGAGAACTATTTGTTCATAATCTTAGACTGTCAAGTGGAATGTGATTCCTATAAATTTTATCAATTCCTTATATATCTTGAAAATGAGACCTCTATCAAAAAAAGTCATTGCAAAATTTTTTCAAAGTTATTTTGTCTTTAATTTTAACTTCATTAGATGTGTTTGTATGAAAACTTTGAAAATTATTTTAATGAATCAAAGTTATTATTTTTATCTTTTATTATCCTCTTTATTTCTTATTTGGAAATGATATTTCCTCTCCATAGATCTCATATATATTTTTCTTTATTTTTAATAAACAAGGAAGAATCAAAACAAAAATATTCATAAAATTATAGACTAATATCTTTCATCATCATCATCACTACCATTACCACATTTATACAATGCTTTGCAAATAGTATATAATTTTATCCTGATTAACACCAACCAAAAAATTAAATAAAATATTAACAAACATGTTAATAAAATATCACAGAGATTGCATGATAAGACCAAGATTGATTAATACCAAAAAATTACATTTGGTATACAATATCATAAAATACTAAACATAATCACTCATAAAACAAGGCATAGAAATAATGGAAAATATCACAGTAATTTTTGTTTAAAATTTTAGAAAACATAAACAATGATTTTCCTTTAAAAAAGATAAATACTACAGCCAAGTTATTATTTATAACAGATAAATTAGAATATTTTCCAATAAATTCAAGGATTATCTTGTATGTGAATCATTTTCCCAACTCCCTAGTTATTAGTTCTCTTTCCAACATCCTCAAAATATTTTGCATATACTCATCTTTTTACTTGTTTTATCCTACCACCACAGTGGAGAAGGTAAGTTCCTTGAAGATAAGGATTGTTTTGGGTTCTGTCTTTACATCATCAGAAAACAATGAACAGTAAGCAGTTAATTAATGCTTATTGAATTGGATTAGATTGAAAGTGTACATGAATTTAATGAAAATCAGTCATGTCAAATAATCACTTTTCTATTTTAATAAGATAGGGAGCTTAGGACAGATTATGGACTACAGAGCATATAGGAACAGGAACATTATCTAGTTCACCAAACTCCCAGTTTCACAGGTGAGAAAACTGGATTTCAGAGGCATTAAATGTCTTATTCAAGGTCACATTTGCACATAGTAAAAGAGCTGCAATTTGAGCTCAATTCTTCTGACTCTAAATCCAATTTTCTTTCTAATATGCTACTCTGCTTCAGGTATAATACATCTGGAATGTATGATGACATGGTTAAAGTTTATCATGACCTAAAGGACAAAATGAAAAAATAGACTAGATGACAGTACAGATATATAGATTCAGAACTGGCAAATAATTGTACCCTATAAGAGAATAGTCTATATTTGTTTCTAATTCATTCAACAATTGTAGAAACCATTTGAATGAAGATACCTATGAAGTTCCTCTAAAGTCTTAATGCAATTTTAAGTTCTTAAATATTTAAGAATAATTTTAAATGACTACATATCTTAGAACTGATACAAGTATTTGGTTTCAAGGCAAAAGAGAGGTAATGGCTAAGCAATTGAGTTTATGTGACTGGCCCAGAGTCATACTGTTGGGAGTTTCCGAGGCTAGATTTGAACCTAGGTGCTCCTGAACCTAGATCTGATACTCTATTCATGGAGTCATCTGGATGCCCCATGCTTTTAATTCTTAAAATTGCACTAAGACTTTGGGACACTATATATAGTAAATTTTAAAGTGACAAAAAGTTGAGAGTGATAATGGCAAAATGAAGATTCAGAAATTCACAACAGACTAGGCTGATTGAACAAAATAATAACAAATGTATTTAAGAGAAATGAAGAGTCCTCAGAATTTAGCAATACCACTTCAGAAGGGGAAAGGTCTGGCTTTTAGTTGGGACTAAAATTCTGAGTTGAAATTAATTCAGTGAGAATCAACAGAATGATGTGGTTTAGTTCACTGGAGATTCAAATGTGTCTGAATTTAGAGTACTATCCTATTGATAATATTACATTCATTTATGAGGAAATTTTAAGAGGAACAAGTTAAGTCTACTAACATTAATAAGTGCCTACTTTGTGCCAGGAATGATCTTAGTTTTGAGAATACAGAAAAGGGTAAAACCCCCCAAAACCCCACCTCTTTTCTCAAGGAACTCATAATCTAATGAGGAAGATATAAACAAGATAGATACAAGGTAAATTGGAGATAATCAACAGAAAGAAGAGACTATCCTATATACCAAAGTACTACTGAAGAGAAGACAATAGAATATCCATGTTACAAGGAAATAGCTGAAAGAACCAATATTAATTTACATGGAAAAGAAATTATTTAATGGCCAGGGTATTTGTCTTAATTGCCTGAATGGGTTCTGTATATTGTAGAATGTTACCATTTATCTCTAGTTTTAGGATGAAGAATTCAATCCCATAAATTGAAGTTACATGAAGTTACAAGAAAAGATTTTGTGACAATGAGAACTATCCAAATTGGTATAGACTTCCTTGACAGGAAATGTCCAAATAAAGATGATTCTGTATCATGTATTCAGATGTGGCGAGATCGTAAGCTAAGATCCTAGTTCCACCTTAGTATCTTAACTATAAAACTGATAACAATAATACTTCAGTGTCTCATTTCACATTAATTTTTGTGAGAAGCATACATGCATGTTATTCTAAAATTTTAAGTATAATATAAATAAAAATTATTTTCCTTTTTCAGATATTCAGGAATACCAATAAATGAATTCCTGAACCTATGTACTATAATAGGAGTAAAACTAGACCATTTAGAAAAATTTCACTTTTCCTTAACTAAAATTCATTTTAGCAATAAATAATCCAAAGGAAAAAAAGTTTTAAATCAAATATAAAGGAATTTTTCAGTTATCTGTTCCATTGTATCACCTAATAATAAAGGCACTTATAAGACTTAAAGTATTAAATAAATGAGTTGTTACTATTACTATCCATTATCATCAGTGCCACTTTTCCCCTCCATGAGTATGGAGAAGTGAGAAATGATTGCTCAGAGAATATTTCAGTCACTTTCAGGAGTCTACTGCAATATTAAGTCAATGTTTCACATTTTATTTGATTTATCAAATGTGACTTTCCATTTATGTTTGCCTCAGACCAAAATACATCAAATCATTAATAGTTAATGATTTAATAGTCAATGAATATTTCTCATGTGTACAAAAAGACATCAATCTTTATTAGACTCACAAAATGTTAGAGAAGAAAGGGATTCCTGCAGAAAATTTAGACTAACTTTCATTTGTTATGGGAAGAAATCTTGAGTTGAATTTCTTAAAGTTATAGAGTAAGATAGAAGATGATAAATATTTTGATGTTTTCCCACTTTTCCCACTAGATCACATTCGTACAATTATTTAGAATATGAAATAAATAATGAAGTATGTGAATAAAGAAAATTTAGAATAATAATGTATTGCAAGATATTAATTCTCATAGCTTTATGCCAGCTAAAATGCTAACATTAAATTCATATAAACAAAAGCTTTTTGAACATCAATCATTTGCAAGGTATTGAGTAGACAAAGATAAAAAAGTAATGATCATTGCCCTCAATGAGCTTACATTCTGTATCACAATTTTACTAAAAAGGTTTTCAAGTGTTTTTGACTCACCACAATACCTTTGGGTTTTTTTAGCAGAGATTCTGGAATCATTTGCCATACTCTTCTCCAGCTCATTTTACAGATGAGGAAACTGGGTCAAATAGGGTTAAGTACCTTGCCCAGGGTCACCCAGCCAGTGTCAGAGGCCAGATATGAACTCATTAAGAAGAGTCTTCCTGATTCCAGGACCAGCACTCTACCCATTGTGCCAACTAGCAATTTTAGTAAAGAGGTTCCCCTAATTGGAGGAAACAAGAGACAGTGTAGGTTGATGTAATGGAAAGAACACCACACTTTGAATCAGGAGTCCTGGAACTAGAAAATGCATATAGCAATATTTCCATAATATAGCAAAGTCTAACATCTCCTGCCTTTGTGATTATAAGCAAGTGACTTAAGCTCTAAGCCTCAGTTTCTTCATTTGGAAAATCTAGCAACAATATTTGTGCTCCCCACTGCACAGTTTGTAATGAGGACAGTTTAAGTAAACCTTAACATGCTACAGAGATGTGAACCCTTATCAGGCGTGTCACAATGAACAAAAATATTGTAAGTAAAGCACTTCCTAAAGCTTTCAGGTGCCTTAGAAGGGGAAGATGGGATTCTTATCCTAGCCAGTGAGGAAACAAGCTTGTTCATCCTTCCATCAGGGGAGATGCTTTTTTGAAAAATATCTGTTGTCCACCATGTCCCCTATGAAGTAGGAGAGGAATAGAGTTGCGACCAAATCCATTGAGAAATCTCTAGTTTAGCCATCAAATTTTTATGTGAACTACCTATCTTTGTATTTCATTTTCCATATGCCAGCAAAACTGGTGCCAATTTTTTGCCAGTGTTTGATGAGCAGCATATGTCAAGGATAAAGGAAATCACTGTACAGCATTTCTTTCACTCATAGGCTAATAGTGACAACAAAGGCTGCTCATCCTTTGCCAGATGACTCTAATTTAGTAAGGGAAAGGTACACATTTGGTAAGGAATATAATTTTGTATTAAGAAATTATTAAGAGATTATATATATATATATATATACATATATATATCTTGCATAGTAGAAAAAACACTAGTGCCTAGAAGTTGAATGACTGAGAAGGACAATAGCCTCATCCACACAGTACCACAAAAAGCCTTCTATATTAATACCTTAGTTCATATCCCACATACCACTTAGTAGGTATGTAGCCTTAGACATCTAATCTCTTTGGGCCTCTATTTTCATTTCTCTAATGCAAGATGAATTGGATGATCTCTAATGTCCTTCCTAGTTCTAAAATTCCAACCATGATTTATTTTCAGACCACTTAGAGTCAAAACCTAGCTTTACCATTAATTACTGGCTTAGCTTAGGACAGTCTTTTATCTTCTCCAGGTCTCCATTTCCATTTCCATATTATTTCTTATTCTTCCAGTTCTAAAATCTTATGGCAGATGCCACGGTTATAAGAACTGGTTTTAAATTCCAGCTATCTCATTTCCTAGCCCTACAATCAAGCAAAGTCACCTGATTTCTTAAAGTTTCAATTTTCTCGTTCCTAAATATGGATATTAATGTTTGTCCTGCATTATCTACCTAGAGATTGTGAAGATCGGAAAGCATCTGTAAAACTTATATAACTCTATGAAAATCTGTTACCAAGATATCTCCTATGGCTAAAATGGCAAAGCAAGCTAACACAAGGTAAACTCATTCTATGCTTTTCTTTTCTACTGCTTTGGTTTGGGTATCAGAAAAAAAATGTTTAAAGTATCCTTCACGTATTTGCATGAGGTTATGAATTATATTATGTGTATGGGTTTAAGGCATTAGAGAAGTTGAGGATTAGACAAGTTAAGTGACTTGCTCAGGGTGACACATCTAATAAACAATAAAACCTTCATTGAAACACACAGTCTTTTAGACTCCAAAGACCTCAATTATTCTCTTAAAGGCATAATTATTAAGTCTCATTCCACCTTGTAAAATAATTCTTGAGATGTTAAGATATTTGGAAAGAGAAAGGAAGGGAACAATCATTTATACAATGCCTACTATGTAAGCATTCTGTAAATATTGTCACCTGTAATCCTCACAACAACTCTGCAAGGTGTTTTTCCACATTTTATTTTCTATTATTTTCCACATTTTACCATGAAGGAAACGGAGTAAATGGAGGTTAAGTAACTTGCCCAGGGTCATATAGCTAGTAAGTGTCTGAGGTCAGATTTGAACTCATGTTTTCTTGAATTTAAACCCCAAAGCCTCTCTCCGTTATGCAACTTAGCTACTCCTGAGATGGAAGGATTCTAGTTCAGTGAAGAAACTGAGGCCCAAAGGAGAGAAAAGAATTAATCTCTCATGATTGCAGAATATCAGTAGATATGTTACATGAGCATTAATATATAAAATTATACATAAATATAAATAATATATAAAATGTAAAATTAATATATAAAATTATGTAAAATAATATTTTCAATATTAGCTTTTAATTAGGATGCTACTGAGAAATATTGTGAAGCAGGTCATGTTCCATTATTTCATTTATTCTCTTTCTGTCATGATCTCCTACTGCTAAAATCAATGCTTTACTACCTTGCTCATCACCCAGAGCAATTGACTTGATGATGCTTTATGCACTCTTACCCATTTTCAGTCCAACCACCCTCCAGACCTGGCCCTCATTCTGTAGAAGCTAACTGATCCGAAAGAAAATCTCCTGTCTCTCTCTCTTAACCCTTCAGCTCCTTTATGCCCAGAGGCAAGTTAAGTATTATGACAATTGACTAGATTTTAACATGCCTGAAACCTGTCATTTCCTTGATTTGAGAATCCTAACAGAGCAGATGTGAAGCCATCTATCATTTATCATCTTCGAGAACTGCCTTACTCTCAGAGAATTTGAATGACATAGAACTCAAAAGTGTCATAAGTGGGATTTGAATCTATGTCTTCCTGATTCCAAGTCCTACAAAGGATCCCATTCTGCCAGTGTGCCTGATTCATATTGAGGTATAAATGACTGATACTGGCTCCATGTAGTAACTCTCCCAAGGGCATTTACATTTTAAAAGAGCAGCCTGTGTTTCTGAAGGAATGCATCAATCAAGGGAGAAATGTGGCAGTCATATTTTTGGAATTCTCAGAGTTGACCATATAAAGGACTATTTACTTTTGCATCTGGCACTACCTAACAACAATATTTTCTCATAAGAAATTCTCTCGTGATCAAGATAATTGATGAAGAGCTATTTGTAAATCAAGAGTTTTTACAAAGATATTTTCTAGAAGGCTTAATCACAAATATACAAACTGGCTCCTGTCATCACATGGAAGACATAATCCCTTTCCCCTTTGTGCCACCTCATTCTCAAGAGAAAGGAAGAATTATCAGGATCATCCGATAAAATATAGTCTAAGTTCTAAGTCCAAAATTCTACTTGAATTCAGTTCCCAGTGCTCTGGATTCTATGGGCTTTCATGCCAGGCTGGTTTGCTGTGCCACCCCACCTGTAATCCTGGCCCCAAGATAGCCATAGTTCATACCCCCTAACCCCATTTGGATCACTTCCCATGCCTGAAACTGGAGATAAAGAAGTCATCACAGAAACAAATACCCCCAGGAGCATTTCACAGAATTTAGTAGGTAACAGGGTCAGAAAAATCCTTCCCCTATCACTGATTTACTTCATGGCATTCGCACTGGGTACAGCAGATAAGAAGATAATGTTGAGAAGAGAACCCCAAAATATGATGGAAGAAAAGTGAATAGTCACAAGAGATTTAATCATTTTCTCCAGTTTGAAAGATATAAACAGTAAACAAAAGAGGCTACCGCTACCTCCCAGACTAAAGGATGTATACATCCATGTTACTAAAACTGCTGATACTGGCCCAGGTTTCATATTAACTTAATTTTAATTTACTTTCTAAATTTACTTTAACTTTAATTTTTGGCCTAGGGTCAAACTCATTTTAGCTCAATTCCAAAAATAAGTATTGAAAATATTTATAGTTGCGTTTTTTGTGGTGGCAAAAAATTGGAAATGAAGGGGTATCCATCAATTGAGGAACAACTGAACAAATTGTGGTATCTGATGGCAATGGAATACTATTATGCTGAAAGGAATAACGAACTGGAGGATTTCTATGTGAACTGGAATGACCTCCAGGAATTGATGCAGAGTGAAAGGAGCAGAGCCAGGAGAACGTTGCACATAGAGACATACATTAAGGTAAATCAAATGTAACAGATTTTTTTTTCTACCAGCAGCAATACAGTGACCCAGGACAATTCTGAGGAACTTAAGAGAAAGAACGCTATCTACATCCAAAGAAAGAACTGTGGGAGCAGAAGAAAAGCATGGTTGATCACATAGTTTGATATGATTGGGGATATTGACTTTAAATGATTGCTCTATTACAAATATTAATAATATGGAAACAGGTTTTGCACAATGATACATGTAAAACCCAGTGGAATTAATTGCTTATTGGCTCCAGCAGTAGGGAGGGAAGCAGGGAGAGAAAGAACATGAATCATCATATAACCATGAAGAAATGTTCTAAATTAATTAATTACTTAATTAAATGCATTTAAAAAGATAAAATGAATATGCATTGAGTGTCCTCGTGGACACTATACTGGTTATTCTGGGGATATAAATTTTACTAATATATAATCACTTCTTTTGATGAGTATTGTAAAAACATTTCACATATTACATAATAATACATGTATAACCTATATTGGATTGCTTCCTGTTTTGAGGAGGGGAGAGGAAAGGAGGAAAACAATTTTGAAAGCAAAATATCAGAAAACAAATATTATCATTATTGTTATTATTATTTCTGTCCCACTTCCTAATTGAGAGAGAGAGACAGAGAGAGAGAGAGAGAGAGAGAGAGAAAGAGAGAGAGAGAGAGACAGAGAGAGAGAGAGAGAGAGAGAGAGAGAGACAGAGAGAGAGACAGAGAGACAGAGAGACAGAGAGACAGAGAGGAGAGAAATGAAGCCCTTATAATAAGTAAATGTAAGTCATCAGAACAAATTCTAATATTAGCTATGTCCAAAAATGCAAGGCTCATTTTGCACTTAAAATCTTTCATCTCTATGACTGGAAAGGGATAGTGTGCTTCATGTTTAGACTCTTTTCATTTAGACCTTTCAATCATTGTATTGATTAGTTTTCTAAGGGCTTTCATATTTTTTTTTACTTTAAAGCAAAGTTTTATAGAAATCAATCTCAGGGCTGCTTACTTCATTTAGCATCAGTTAAAAGATGTTATCCCAGTTTCCTCTGAAACTATTTCATTATTTCCTAGAGTATAGGAATATTTCAGTATACTTCTATATCATAATTCATTTAGCCATTCCTCAAAAAGTATGTACCACTTTACCTTAGAGTTGAGAACTACTACAAAAAGAGCCATTATAAATATTTTGTATAATTGGGTCTTTTTCTCTTTTTCTTTAATCTCTTTGCATGCTATAATCCTAGTAGTGATATTATTCACTCAAAGGGTATGGAGTGTTTAGTGTTTGGGGGCAGGGGTAAGATGGGCTTTGTTCCAAACTGCTTTCTAACATGTCTGGACCAAATTCACAGCTGCACCAACAATATATTAATGTACCTGTTCTTCTCCAGCCCCTCCAACATCTATCATTTTTCTTTTTTGTTATCTTTGGTAATCTAACAGGTGTAATGTACAAGCTCAGAGTACTAACTGCATTTTTTACTGACCTGTAAAAGCTAAAGTTGTTACCTTATCTCATTGATAAACTTAAAATGTTATTAGATTTAAATTCAATGAAAATTTCATAAACACATTTGTTAAACATCTATTTTTACATGCAAAATTTAAACGCACACAATAATTCATCTCTCATCTTTACTTTTCAAGGAATTCCAATTTCTGAAATTCTCTGCCATTTCACTTCTGCTTGTAGAATCCTAGAATTCCTTCAAAAAAACAAACAAACCAAAAAAAAAAAGGCTTAGCTAATACCTTTAACCTGAGGCCTTTCTTTATCCTCCCAACTACTAATTCTCTCTTCCTACTGAAATTACTTTGTATGTATTTTGTATTTTTTTAATTTGTTGCTTGTTTCAAATTTCTCTGTTTTCATCAATGGCACCATCATCTACTTAGTTATCCAGGTATATAATCTAGGTAGCATCCCCAACTGCACAGTTTCTCCCAATCCTCTATCTAATATGCTGTCAATTTTGCCTTTTCAACATCCTTTATATATGACTCCTTCTCTCTTCTGACACCTCTTCCACCCAGTGGTAAGCCTTCATCAGACCATGCTGAGATTACTACCATATACTGCTATTTAGAATTTTTGACTCAAGACTCTGCCCACTACAATCCATTCTCCACTTAAATGACAAAATGATCTTCCTCAAACACAAATCTGACCATCCCAGCATTTTCCCATTCCAATAATTTTAACTGATTCCCTGTTACCTCTAAGATCAAATATAAATCCTCCATTTTGCATTCATGGTCCTTCAAAATATGATCCCATTTAGCCTCCCAGTGTTCTTACTCTTTATTCCCTACCCATGTCCCATTCTCTGATGTAGTAATACTTGATTCCTTGATGTTGTTCCTAGAAGACACTCCACATTTTCATTAGCTCTTACCCATACCTATAATACTCTTACTCTTTATCTCTGTCTTGTCTTCCCTGGGTTCCTTCTAGTTTCAACTGAAATCTTATCTTCAATGAGAGAATTTTCCTAATCTTCATTAATACTAGTACTTTTCCTCTATTCATGCTTTCCAAAATGTATGCTGCATATTCTTTATACATAATTTTTTTCATGTGATCTCCCCAGCCCTATTTGACTGTAAGCCCTACCTTCCTTGAGATCAAAGTCTATATTTAACCTTTCTTTGTATCCTCAGAACTTAGCATAGTATTTGAAATAGTTGTCACTTAATAAATTCTTATTGACTTACTACTTTCCTTCAGTAGAATGAAAGTGCACTAAAGGGAAAGATTGATCATTTTTCGTTTTTATACTTTGTTCCTAAGATAGTGCCTTGACTATAGAATAAATTTAATAAATGCTTGATGAGTTGAATTTAATTGTACTTGAATCCTTCAAACTCAAAATTTGCTCCTATATACCCGAGAAAAAATGCATTTTTAGAGTTTTAGTGTTCAATGGATTCTTACCCTGCTTTATTTAATGCACAATTTGAGTTTTCATTGAATCAATTTACATGGAAATCATGGTGAAATATTTATTTTTAAAAGTATCCTTCAAAAATGTAAATAAATTCTTCACTTTAATGAAAAATGAATGATCCTCTGAATTCAAACTATTGTTAACAAAAATGTGATTTATTTTTAATGAAAATTGATCACCAAAATTAAATAAATTTAAATGTCATCAGGATAATTACATCAAGCATTTAGGGGAGCCACCCAAATGAGAGCTAGACATTCAAAAAAGTCCAGCCTACTCACGTAGAAAAAATATTTGATAAAGAATATGCTGATTGTCTAGTTTATGATATATAATTGGCCATAAACTTATAAAGTTGGTCTACAAATAAATAAATAAATAAACAAATAAATAAATAGATAGATAGATAGATAGATAGATAGATAGATAGATAAATAAATAAATGAATAAATGAATGAATGAATGAATGAATAAATAAATAAATGTTTATTGGGCACATGTATATGTGTTTATATATATATATGCATGTGTATATATATACACAACAAAATTAACATATGGATATGTACAAACTCTGACACATACTGGCTATATCAAGATATCTAGTTGGGAAATGTGGATTATCTAAATCTTAGAAAGTCCCTTAAGTGTCTCAGCTTCCTCCTTGAATCACGGTGAAGCAAGTATCAGTATCTGATTCTGTATTTTAATTCAAATGTTCTTGTTTTGACCCACCTCCTATTTTTTCTCAAATGTGACTGACAGGGATGGACCCTGAATGTTTTCAGAATAGTATTACTGCTAAGTGTCCCTTGTATGGGCTACCATCTGATCTAGAGCCTCTTCTACCATGGATTAATCTGGCCTTAACAATATTACATCAATGTACTAGTAGCATACTTTAATGCATTCAGGAAGAGAGACTTCTTTCAGATCTCTATCCTCCTTCCATAATGTGTCAATATGAGGGAGAGTTCAGGTAGTCCTGGAGAAAGATAGTGAAGTAAATTGAACTTTACTAGGTGGAAGTAAATTGCTCTGGAATAGTCTCAGTCACACGAATAGAGAAATGAACATTGCTGAGATAAATAGCATCATATCCCATCTACTGAGTCTGTGTTACTAGCACTATAATGTTGACTGATGAGGTCCAGATGAGTTGTATTGATGGGAATAACAATTTTGTTCAACTATAGCCTACTATTAGCTTCCAAGTGCCTTCTATCTTTCTCACAGCAACTCAGGGCTATTGTAAGGTAAGCTGAGATAATGAATTATTCCATTTCATTCTTTTCTATCATTAGAAAAGTAATATCTTTCATCCCTTGGGAACCTGAAATGGAATGGTAAGACCTGCATTGGATTTTTTGGGTGAATTACACAGATATCGAACATCAGGAAATAAATAAATGAGAAAAAAAAGAATGTATACACAAAATTTACACAAATACATATACACATGTATATGAAATTTAGGATGGACATAATAACAATAAGTTTGTCTATGACACAGATGAGAGTGTGAGCAGTTGAATAATCTAAATTAAAAAAACTCTGTGTTCATGGATTTTATGTTTTAGCATGAGTTTTAATTATGCAAATGAGAGCTAAGACAATGGAATAATTCATTGAACTTGGTTACTAACAAGATGTGAAAGAAGTAGGGTGACATCAAGGTTTTAGGATGAGTAACTGATAATATCAGCAAGTTTAGAAAAGTTACTGGCTTAGGGGAAATGATAATATTTTGAGTTGAACTTAGCTTCTAATTCATTTTTAATGAAGGTCAGGGAAATATTCATTTTTAATTACAACACCATCATTATCTAATAATATAGTGAATATTGTGAAGATTAATATAATGCTTATTAGTTAGTATAGATTATTTTTTTCTTTTCAAATTATTAAGTATCCTGTTGAAATAAAAGTATATTCCCTATATTAGAAACATCTTTCCACTCTGGAGTGTTGAATTTATCAGTCATATTTTAATGGACTATGACAGAAAGATCATTAGCTTAGAAGTCAAATAACTCAACTCTGCACTAACTGTGGGGCATTGATCATTTGTAACCTATATACTTCTCAGTATACTCCTCTGTAAAATTGAGAAGAGAAAAGTATTGACCCTGGTGATTTTTAAAATCTCTCTTAGATATAAATTTCCCTTATTCTTTGTGACATTTATTATATATTTCCCTCTTTGTTCTAATCCTGACCCTCTAAACGTTTCCATCTTACACTTCTTAACATCCTCCTTTTTTCTCTATTTTTTCAGCCCCTCTTTGTCTTATCCAATTGGCATGTGAGTTTCTTGAGGACAGAGATCATTTGATTGTATTTGTATTGCCAGTGTTTAGCACAGGGCTTGGCACATAGAAAGCATTTACGAAATGTTTGATTTATTCTTCTTTTTTTCAGAGAAAATTAAGGAAATATGGAACAAGTGGAATTCATGAAAAGTATAATGTGATCACTCTCACACATCATAGATTGAATGTTAAGTCTTGGGAGAGTCATTCTAAATATACTTTAATTCATGAATCTCAAAATGTAAAGTTCGATTAGGTGTGCACTGAAAAGAAAATTTCTTTTGAGCTTAAGGAAATAAAACATTCCTGAGACGTTCGATTTTTTTTTATTTTAGGATTTCTTTTATGATTGAACATCAGGTATGCCTACCACAATGCCTTCAGCTACCTAGTATAAAAATGCTTTAACCTTCATGGTTTTGGACACCACAGTATGGTAACTTTTAATATGATTCTTAGCACTAGGCTTCGTGTTAGTAGTATATATCTATAATTTCACAGTCATGCTCAAATTTTAATGAAAGAAGGGATTTTCATATTTTTTACAGATACTATAAGTCCTAACAGTGATCTGTTCTATAGAATAATCCATGTTTTTACTTTATTGGTACACACCTCAGAAGTCAATATGAATTCGAGGGCATTCACTCTAGCAGGGGGAAAAATTGAACTTTTATTAAGATAGTTCACATTTCACAAAGCTTTTCATGCTACTTTGTGAACAAGATGGAGAAATGTGGTCTATATAGACCTGGTTTAATAATCGGACTTGAGTTAAGAATTAACTAGTTAGTGACAGTCTGAATGGTGTTCTTAGGGAGAGAACCCTAAGGATTTTACCTTGGTTGGTATATTTTAATATCTTTTTAAACCAATGAACTGAATGAAATAATTCCAAGGAGAGCTTACATAACAAATTACAAAGAATCTTAAAAGATCTTATTAATACAGAATTAAAATGAAGTGAAAAAAGATAAATTAAATAAGATGAATATAAAGATCTATATTATTTCAAGAAACTATCTTCCAAGGATGTACTGAAGAGGCATTTCTAAGCATCTGTTTTTACTGAAAAAAAGTCCAAGGGTATAAGTGAAATTCCAGCTCAATATGACTTAAAAGAACAAGATGGCAGCCAAAAAAGTTAATATAAACTCAGTCTGCAATACAGATTAGAATAGGTTTATGATTTCCTTAGAATAGGGAAATCCCAATAAGAAAATTCCTTCTACTAGTGCACAAATTAACACTTCTTTTAACACAATTAGTAATTTAGTCTTTGTGTTGTTGTTTTTATAGTATTGCAGACGATTTTTTAAAAAGTTCATTATTTTTAAGTATTTTTCCAAGGTTACATAATTCATGTCCTCTCCTTTCCCTCCACCCTCCCCTGTTGGAGCTCATAAGCAATTCCACTGAGTCATACATATGTTATCACTCAAAAGCCATTTCTATATTATTCATTTTTCTAATAGAGTAGTTTTTTAAAACTAAAATCCCAAATCATATACCGATCTGAACAAGTGATGAAGCATATGTTTTTCTTCTGTATTTCTACTCTCACAATTCTTTCTCTTGATGTGGATAGCATTCTTTCTCATAAGTCCTTTGGAATTGTCCTGATTATCACATTACTATTAGTATCAAAGCCTAGTATATTTGATCTTCCCATGATGTTTTAGTTACTATGTACAAATTTCTCCTGGTTCTGGTCATTTTACTCCACTTCAGTTCATGGAGGTCTTCTTTGTTTTTATAGAAATCAAAGCAGGGGCTCTCAGCTTTTTTCCCAAACTCACTGCCAGGATCTTCTGCTGTAGTTGCATCCCTGAGACAAGATGGTGAAGGTTGGAGTCAATGGATTTGGCTGTTTGGGACACCTGGTGACCAGGACAACATTCAAATCCAGTGGAGTAAATGTTGTGGCCATCAATGACCCCTTCATTGACCTCAACTACATAGTTTACATGTTCCAATATGATTCCACTTATGGCAAGTTCAAGGGCACTGTAAAGTCAGAGAATGGATAGATGATTATCAATGGAAAAGCCATTACCATCTTTCAGGAGCAGGATCCCACCAATATTAAATGGGGAGATGCTGGAGTCAAGTACGTTGTAGAGTCCACTGGTGTCTTTACCATCAAGGAAAAGGTCAGGACTCACTTGAGGGGTAGAGCCATGTGGGTCATTATCTCTGACCCTTCTACTGATGTCCCAATGTTCACGATGGGGGTGAACCATGAGAAACACAATAATTCCCTCAAAATAATCAGTAATGTCTCTTGCACTACCAACTGCTTGGGCCCCTTGGTCAAGGTCATTCCTGACAATGTCAGCATTGTGGAAGGATTCAAGACCACAGTCCATGACATTACCACTACCCAGAACACAGTAGATGGCCACTCTGGCAAGCTGTGGCATAATGGGCATGGTGCTATCCAAAATATTATCCCTGCTTCCTCTGGTGCTGGCAAGGCTGTGGGCAAAGTCATAACTGAGCTCAATGGGAAGTTCACAGGCATGGCCTTGTGTGTTCCTACTCCCAATGTGTCCATGGTGGATCTGACTTATGACCTGGAAAAAGCTGCCAAATACAATGATATTAAAACACCCTCTAAAATTTATTATTTTCCTTTATTGTTATATTGGCCAATCTGTTAAGTGTGAGATGATACCTCAGAGTTGTTTTAATTTTCATTTCTCTAATCAAGAGGAATTTTGAACACATTTTCATATGATTATTGATCATTTTGATTTCTTCATCTAAAAACTACCTATTCATCTGCTTTGACCATTTGTCAATTGGAGAATGGCTTGAATCCTTGTACATATGACTTAACTTTTTCATATATTTCAGAAATTAGACCTTTGTCAAAAATTTTTGTTATAAAAATGTTCTCCCAGTTTGTTGCTTCCCTTCTAATTTTGGTTTCATTGGTTTGTAATGATCCTAGTAAAAGTTGTAAATGACCATAGAGAGGCCAAGGGGAAAAAGTGAGATTGCAGAGCCCTGGATGTCAGTAGAGCTCTAGCTTCTCTTTGGTGCTGATAGGAAATCTGTTGAGAACACAGTTCTCTCTTTTGACCAATCGCTACAGGTCACTAAGCAAACTAGTTCCTTAACAGCTTTACACAGAGCTGTTGATATCTTGATGTCTTGGTATTGTTATCCTGGATAATTATCTCTGCCTGCTCTGACTGTGATTTGTTATGAAAGATTGAGCTTCAGATTAAAGGACTGAATCTGATTACCCCTGAGGTCCAGCTTTCAGCTGGACTCTTCTATGACTGCCCCTTCTCCACCTTGACTTTGACCAGCACACAAAGGTCAGTAGTTGTTGTTATTAAATGTAAAGATTTAATATAAATGTAAATAAATAGGCTATACGTTAATTAGAGAAATAAAGGGAAAGGGGAAAGGGTTCAGGAGCTTCTAATTTACTTCAGGATCTAATCCAAAAGTATTAAGATTCTGTTGAATATCTAGACACCTTAAAACAATGAATAACTGCCTTTTATTTAAATCCCTTCAAGGCCATAAAAGAATTCATCTTTTAGTCTCCCAGGGAGTAAATCAGTGGGAGGGGAGAGCTAGAAGAGTCATCCATATAGACTTTCTCTCCCCTCTATTGTATAATTGGTAGCTGGTTCTCTTTATTCTTTCAAGTGTAGCCTCAGAATGTCTAGGCACAGCCAGCAGGCCTTCAGGTCTGCTTAGAATGAAGCAGCTCTGTTTGTTTTCTTGATCAGAATACAGCTTCATGATAAAATGATATTGAGTTGATCATCTGTGAGTATGATGATTTGTTGTAATAAGTTGAAAGATGGTATTGATTGGCAATATGAACAAAAGCTGAGGTTACTGTCCCTATGAGGTGACAGCTAATCCCTGGCCTATGAAACCTAGTTGAGATGAGAAGGATCTGTCTACCCAGACCACCACCCCCCAACTCTGACTGAGTCCCAGAGGGATGGGCTCATCTTCTTTTATAGGGCAATTTCAACAATCAACTGGTCTCATGCCCTTTATGCCAACCCAGGAACATTCTAGTATTCTGAGCTCTCCACTGGCAACTCCTGCTCCAACATGGATCCTTGTAAATCTGTCCAAATCTTATATTACAATTGGTTTTGTTTATACAATTTTTAAAATTTAAGATAATCAAAATTATTCATTTTGCATCTCCTAATGTTCTCTATACATTTCTTGGTTTTAAATTCTTCCCATTCACATAGATCTGACAGGTATACTATTCTATTATCCCCTAATTTACTTATAATTTTTACTTAAGTCATTACCTCATTTTGAATTTATCGTGAAATAGGGTGTGACATGTTGATCTAAACCCAATTTTTCATATACTGTTTTCCAATTTTCCCAACCATTTTTCTGAAAAAGTGGATTCTTGTCCCAAAAACTGGGATCTTTAGGTTGACCAAACACTAGCTTACTGAGGTAATTTACCTCAAATATATTCCATTGATTCCTTCTTCTATCTCTTAGCCAGTACCATATTGTTTTGATGATAACTGCTTTGGAGTACAGTTTAAGATCTGTTACTGCTAGGCCCCCATCCTTCACATTTTTTTCATTAGTTCCCTTGATATTCTTTTTGTTTTTGTTTTTGTTTTTTTAGTTCTTGATCTTTTGTTCTTCCAGATGAATTTTGCCATAATTTTTTCAACTCTTATAAAAAAAAGTTTATTGGTAGTTTGATAGGTATAGCACTGAATAATTGAATTAATTTAGGTAGGAATGACATTTTATTAGCTCATCCTACCCGTAAGCAATCAATGTCTTTCTAATTAGATCTAGTTTTATTTTTTGAAAGGTTTTGTAGTTGTGTTCATATAATTCCTAAGTTTGTCTTGGCAAGGAGATTGCTAAATATTTTATATTGCCCATAGTGATTTTAAATTGATTTTTTCTTTCTAACACTTGCTGCTAAGTTTTGTTGGAAATATATAGAAATGCTGATGGTTTATGTGGGTTTATCTTGTATCCTACAAATTTACTGAAGTTGTTGATTATTTCAACTAGCCTTTTAGTTGATTTTCTAAAATTCTATATATATATACCATCATGTCATCTTCAAAGAGTGATAGTTTATTTTCCTCATTGCCTACTTTCATCCCTTCAATTTCTTTTCCTTCTCTAATTACTACCACCAGCACTTCTAGTACAATATTAAATAATAATGGTGTCAATGGGCACTGTTTCTGCACTCCTGATCTTATTTAGAAGGCTTATAACTTATATCCATTGCAGATAATACTTGCTGATGATTTTAAATAAATACTGCTTATTATTTTGAGGAAAGGTATTTTTATTCTTATACTTTCTATTCTCTTCAATAGGAGTGGATGTTGCATTTTTGTCAAATACTTTTTCTGCATCTATTGAGATAATCATGTGATTTCTGTTAGTTTGATTGTTGATATAGACAATTATGCAGATGGTTTTCCTAATATTAAACTAGTTTTTGATTCCTGGTATAAATCTTACCTGGTAATAGTGAATAATTCTGGTGATAATTTGCTTTAGACTTTTTGCTAGTTTTTTATTTAAGATTTTTACATCTATGTTCAATAAGGATATTTGTCTGTAGTTTTCTTTCTCTGTTTTTGGTCTATTTGGCTTTGGAATCAATACCATATTTGTGTCATAAAAATAATTTGGCAAGATTCCTTCTTTGCTTGTTATGTCAAATAATTTATATAGTATTGGGATTAGTTGTTCTTTAAATGTTTGATGGAATTCACTTGTGAATCCATCTGACCCTGGAGATTTTTTCTTAGGGTGTTGCTTAATGGTTTGTTCAAATTATTTTTCTGATATGGGATTACTTAAGTATTTTATTTCCTCTAATGTTAATCTAGTCAATTAATATTTTTGTAAATATTCATCCATTTCCCTGAGATTATCATATTTATTGTCATATAATTGGGCAAAATAGTTCTTAATATCTCTACTTTCAAGTTTATTAATTTCTTTCTTAATTTTTAGGGGTTACAATATAGTTTTTACCATGAATTTTTTAATTTAATTTTTTAATTTAATACTTTTTCTACTTTTTAAAGTTGCATGCCCAATTCATTGATCTCCACCATATCTATTTTGTTACTATAGACATTCAGGGATATACATTTTCCCACAGAGTACTCGTTTGGCTGTATCCCATATATTTTGATATGTTATCTCTTCATTGTTGTTGCCTTCAATGAATGCAGTAACTTTTTCTTTGATTTGTTCTTTGACCCATCACTTCTGAAGAATTATATTATTTAGTTTCCAATTATTTTAAATATATATCTCCATGAATCTTCATTAATTATAATTTTATTGTGTTATGATTTGGAAAAGTTGCATTCATTATTTTGTCTTTTCTGCAATTGTTTGCAATGTTTTTATGCTCTAATACAAGGCTAATCTTTGTATACATACAAGATGCTGCTGAAAAGAAGGTATATTCCTTTTTATCCCTATTCAGTTCTCTCTAGGTATCTATTAACTCTAATTTTTATAACATTTCATTCACTTCCCTTACTTCTTTTTAATGTATTTTTTGGTTCAATTTGTTTAATTCTGATACTGGAAGGTTGAGGTTCCCCACTAGCATGGTTTTACTATCTATTTCCTCAAGCTTCTTTAGTTTCTCCTTTAAAAATCTGCATGCTATATCATTTGGTGCCTATATGTTGAGAAATGATATTTCTTCATTATTTATACTGCCTTTTATCACAATATAATTACCTTCCTTATCTCTTTTAATCAAACCTGTTTTTACTTTAGCTTTGTCTCAGAACACATTTGCTACTCCTGCCTTATTTGTCTTAGCTGCAGCCCAATAGATTCTAATCCAGCCTTTTACCTTTACCCTATGTGTACTTACCTGATCCAAATGTGTTTCTTGTAAACAAGACACGGTATATTTCAGATTTTTAAGGCATTCTGCTATTCACTTCCATTTTATGGGTCAGTTCATCCCATTCACATTCATAGTTATGAACACCATCTGTGTATTCCCCTCCATTTTGACTTCCTCCTTTAATCCTCACCTTTCTCCTTTCAGGCTTTCCCTCCCCTCCAGTGATTTACGTTTAATCAGTCTTCTTCCTTCCCCCTCCCTTATATTACTCCCCTTCCCACCCCCTTCCTATTATTCCCCTCTTATTATAGGGTCTTTTGATCATCATGCCCCAACCTCTCCTTCCCTTGTATTACTCCCCTCCCCACAACCTTGTTTATTATTCCCCTTCAAATTCTCTATTGGTTTAGATACAATTCTATATGGCAATGAATCTGGATTTTTTCCCTCTCTGAGCCAATTTCAGTAAGAATAATATTTAAATGTTACCCATCTCCACCCTCTTCCTCCCTTCCATTGTATTGATCTTATCACACTTCATGTGTTTTTTTATGTGACATATTTTAACCCATTATATTTCTCTTTTACCATTTGTCTTAGTATTATCCTTTTTTATTCCCCCTAGTTTTATATTTGTTGATATATCAACCTAAAAAGCTTAAGACTATACCCTCTATGTATACTTCTTCTAACTACTCTGATAATGATAAAAAGTTTTAAGAGTTACAGATGTTATCTCTCCCTACAAGAATATAAGTCACTGAACTTATTAAAACCCTTACATTTTTTTTCCTATTTTTTATTTACCTTTTTATGCTTCTCTTGAATTTTGAACTTGGGATTCAAATTTTCTGTTTATGTCTGGTCTTTTCTTCAGTAATATTTGAAAATCTTCTATTTTGTTAAATGACCATACTTTCTCCTGAAAGAATATAGTCAGTTTTGCTGGGTAGTTGATTCTTGGTTATAATCCCAGTTCCCTTGCTTTCTGAAATGTCATATTCCAAGCCTCCTGGCCTTCAGTGTGGGGCCTTCCAGATCCTGTGTGAGTCTGACTGGGGCTCCATGACATCTGAATTGTTCCTTTATATCTGCTAGTAGTAAATACTACTTGGCCTGGGAATTCTTGAACTTGGCTATACCATTCCTGGGAATTGTCATTTGGGGATTTAATGAAGGAAGTGACCTGTAGAGTCCTTCAATCTCTATTTTAACTTCTTGTTCAAGACTATCAAAACAGTTTTCTTGGACAATTTCCCGTAGTATGACATATATGTTTTGTTGTTATATTTTTGGTCAAGGCTTTCGGGTAGTTCAATAAGTTTTATATTGTGTCTCTTAGATCTATATTCTAAATCAGTTGTTTTTTCACTGAGGTATTTCATATTTTCTTCTATTTTTTCATTCTTTGATTTTGTTGTATTGTTTCTTGATGTCTCATGAAGTCATTTGCATCTAATTGCCCAATTCCAATTTTTAAAGACTGAATTTCTTCCATTACTTTTTTTTTTTACTTTTCTTTAAACCCTTAACTTCTGTGTGTTGGCTCCTAGGTGGAAGAGTGGTAAGGATGGGCAATGGGGGTCAAGTGACTTGCCCAGGGTAACACAGCTGGGAAGTGTCTGAGGCCGGATTTGAACCTAGGACCTCCCATCTCTAGGCCTGACTCTCAATCCACTGAGCTACTCAGCTTCCCCCTCCCATTACATTTTTTTTTGAAGACTTATCCCTCATGATCTAAGTGTACCAGTGTGACTGACTAGTTGAATATTCTTGTTTGGGGTCAATAAGATGTGCTGTTTCACTTTTTTGGTTGTTTTTATATTTTGGAAGAACATCTGTTAGTAAAAGATGTAGGTTTTGGAAAAACTTACTGGTACCAATAATAACATCCTGCTTCCTGGACTTATTTATGTTTAATTGGAAAAGGAATACTATTAAATTTTATTCACAGGCAAGCATCCCCTGCCTTCTCACTAGGTTTTTTTTAAACATTTATTAATATTCATTTTAACATGGTTACATGATTCATGTTCCTACTTTCCCCTTCACCCCCTCACACCCCCCCACCAATGGCCGATGCACATTTCCACTAGTTTTCTCATGTATCCTTGATCAAGACCTATTTCCAAATTGTTGGTAGTTGCATTGGTGTGGTAGTTTCTAGTCCACATCCCCAATCATGTCCACCCTGACCCACTCGTTCAAGCAGTTGTTTTTCTTATATGTTTCCTCTCCTGCAGTCCTTCCTCTGAATGTGGGTAGCGTTCTTTACTATAAATCCCTCAGAATTGTCCTGGGTCATTGTATTGCTGCTGGTACAGAGGTCCATTACATTCAATTTTACCACAGTATATCAGTCTCTGTGTACAATGTTCTTCTGGCTCTGCTCCTTTTGCTCTGCATCTGTTCCCTGAGGTCTCTCCAGTTCGCCTGGAACTCCTCCAGTTTATTATTCCTGTTAGCACAATAGAATTCCTTAACCCGCATATACCACAGTTTGTTCAGCCATTCCCCAATTGAAGGACATACCCTCCTTTTCCAATTTGTTGCCACCACAAAAAGCACAGCTATAAATATTTTCGTACAAGTCTGTTTATCTATGATCTCTTTGGGGTACAAAACCAGCAATGGTATGGCTGGATCAAAGGGTAGGCATTCTTTTATAGCCCTTTGAGCATGATTCCAAATTGCCAGCCAGAATGGCTTGATCAGTTCACAGCTCCACCAGCAATGCATTAATGTCCCAATTTTGCCACATCCCCTCCAATATTCATTACGTTCCCCTTCTTTCATTTTAGCCAATCTGCTAGGTGTGAGGTGATACCTCAGAGTTGTTTTGATTTGCATTTTTCTAATTATTAGAGATTTGGAACGCTTTCTCATGTGCTTATTGATACTTTTGATTTCTTTACCTGAAAATTGCCTATTCATGTCTCTTCCCCATTTATCAATTGGGGAATGGCTTGATTTTTTATACAATTGCTTTAACTCCTTGTATATTTGAGTAATTAGAGCCCTGTCAGAGTTTTTCATTATAAAGATTTTTCCCAATTTGTTGTTTCCCTTTTGATATTGGTTGCATTCTTTTTCTTTGTACAAAAGCTTTTTAATTTAATATAATCAAAATCATATATTTTACATTTTGTAATTTTCTCTAACTCTTGCTTGGTTTTAAAGTCTTTCCTTTCCCACAGATCTGACAAGTATACTATTCTGTGTTCACTTAACTTATTTATAGTTTCCCTCTTTCTATTCAAGTCATTCACCCATTCTGAATTTATCTTGGTGTAGGGTGTGAGATGTTGATCTAGACCTAATCTCTCCCATATTGTTTTCCAAATTTCCCAGCAGTTTTTGTCAAATAGTGGATTCATGTCCCAAAAGTTGGGCTCTTTGGGTTTATCATACACTGTCTTGCTGATGTCATTTATCCCCAGTCTATTCCATTGATCCTCCTCTCTGTCTCTTAGCCAGTACTATATTGTTTTGATAACTGCTGCTTTATAGTATAGTTTAATATCTGGTACTGC
>NC_058130.1:78606558-78777536 GCF_016433145.1 Gracilinanus agilis | reverse complement strand
TCAGAAATGTGCTTGTAAATGTTTTTAAATTTCTCTCTAGAAAAAAGTATGTAGCTTGTACTTTTAAGCTTGATCTATATTATTAAGATGTTTCCATCACTTTCTTAAGTCCAGACAACCAGAAACCAATAAATCAAGCCCTAATCTGTAGTGTTTGCAAATTTCTGAAATATAACTGCTAACATGGAAAATTTAGCAGTCAATCTCGCAAGTTTGTACAAATTAATGTAACACATATGTGGATGTAGCACTTGACTACAGTGTCAAAGAATGGATATAATCTAAACAAATATAGATGATAGAGAAGGGAACAATATGTATAAGGAATAGTATGAACAAGAGCAGGGATTTGAAGAAATATCTAACATGTTTGGATAATAAGCAGCCACTCAGCCACCACATTTTACTGGAGAGTTAATTGTGTGAATAGCACTGATGGCAAAAGCTAGAAAGGGATTTTCTAAGGCCTTGGAAATTAGTCAAAGACATTTGGCCTTTATTTGATTGGCAACAGGATGGCACTGAGGCTTTTTGAGAATTGGAATGACAATCTGCCAAAAACAAATAAGACAATTTGAAGGGAAGTAATGAAGAAACTAGAGACTGGGAGAAGTGACAAATGAAGAGTAGAGATAATAGATACTATAAATATGGAAAAGACAGAAAATAATTAATGCCTGGAGTGGTGGAGAGGCAACAGAGGATATGTGATGTGAATTAGGCTTTGAAATATGAATATGGCTTACTCAGCATAGCAGCAGCCTTTCTTACTGCACATAAGTCAGCTATTACCCCCAATGTTTTAGCAACCATGTCAAAGGGACTCCCAGGTAGCACTGATCTTGGCACAAACTTTGTAGATATCTTCCAACAAAAGAAAGGTAAGATCATTGCTAATATCTAAGGAAACAGGACTACTCCAAGCTACATTACCTTTGCTAACACAGATTGTTTAACTGGTGATACTGCAAAGAATAAAATTGCAATAAACATGCCAACTCAGTGTCTAAAGCCAAATGTCTGACTAATCACAAATTTGATTATTCAATTGTACACCAGAGTCAGACATAAAACATTGGTCTTTCGCAGTGATGAATGATACAGGAAGACCTAAGATCCAAGTGGAATATAAAAGGAAGACCAAAATTTTCTATCCAGAAGAAATATATTCTATGGCCTTGATCAAGATGAAAGAAACTGCCAAGGTTTCCTTTGGGAAGACTAACAAATGCTTTTTCACAGTACCATTCTACTACAATGATTCCCAACATCAGGCAATAAGAGGTGTTAGAACCATTGCTGGTCTCAATATGTTCCAAATCATCAATGAGCCAACTACTGATGCTTCTGCTTATGTTTTGGACAAAAGGGCAGTGCTGAGAGAAATGTGTTAATCTTTGACCTTGAAGATGACACTTTCAGTGTCTCTCTTCTTATCATTGAAGATGGCATGTTTGAAATAATTCACCCAGCTAGGAACACCCACTTGTTTGGGGAGGAATTTGACAACCACATGGCCAACCATTTCATTTGTGATTCAAATAAACAGACAAGAAGGACATCAGTGAGAAAAAGAGGGCTATCTACTATCTGTATACTACTTTGAATATGTAAAATATACTCTCTTTTCAAGAATCTAGGACGTTACTGAGACTATCTCTTTCTATGAAGGTATTCACTTCTAATACCTCTAACTGCTGTGCCTATTGGTAAGAACTGAATGCTGGGCAGAGCTAAAATGGCTATGGAGGAGTACGAACTTTCTGAATCTCCTTCCAACTAATCAACACAAAGAGTCTCAGAAGGACAGAAATCAAAATCAGACAAGTAAAGGGGCACACCCATGAGACTCAACCTTAAAGGTAGGTAATTTTGGAGATTTCCATGCTATAAGGAGGTGAAACTACACTTATCAAAGTGTGAGCTGATCACCCCTCCCCCACACCACCTACCACACCAGAGTCAGGGTCAGGGCTGGGCAATCTCTAAATTCTTAGCTGACCACAGATTTACCCCTGAGGGCAGTGCAAGGCCCTGGCAATGAGACTTGGGGACCAAGGCTGAAGATCACAGAGCCTAGACAACAAAGTGTGGATATTGGACAGAAACAAGAATGACCACAGCAGGGACTGGAAAAATAGCCTCAGGGAAAAATGCTTTAAAGTATGGTACACAAAGAACTGCCTAGAAAATTCTAACCAGGCAAAACCGTGTGAGACAGAACCTAAGAAAGCAATGTCCACCCACATGCAAGAACCACAATCCACAAGTAGCAAAAGAAATAAGCAAAAGCAGAAAAAACTTTTGACCCTGGATAATTTCTATGGTCAAAGGAGCAAAATACAGAAAAAAAGAGCAGAGAGCAACAAAAAAGCAGACACATACAAACTTAACCCCCCCCCCAATGGAAATTGGTCACAAGCTCTTGAGGAACTTAAAAAGGAGTCTAATAATCAAGTAATAAAGATAGAAGAAAAATAGGAAGAAAAGTGGGGAAACAAAATGAAAATAATTAAAAAATAAAGCTCAAAAGACAAAATCTTCCACATGGAAAAAGAGGCACAGGAATCACATGAAGTAATAAGAAAATTGGAGGCCAGAATTGATCTAATGGAAGCCATGAAAGGCAGGAGAGACCAAAATTAAAAGGGAAATCAAAAGATCATAGCTGAAAATCAGCCTTTAAAGACTAGAATTGGGCAATTAGAAGCTAATTATCTCACAAGACAGCAAGAATTGATAAAGCAAAATCAAAAGAATGAAAAATTAGAAGGAAAGATGAAATATCTCATTGAAAAGACAAATGATATAGAAAAGAGATCTAGGAGAGACAATCTGAGAATTATTGGTCTACCTGAAAGCCTGGAAAAAATAAAATCCTTGACATCATATTACAAGAAATTGTCCAAGAAAACTGCCCTGATATTCTTAAACAAGAGGGCAAAAAAGACATTGAAAGAGTAAGTACAGATCACCCCCTACATTAAATCCTCAAAAGACAACCCCCAGGAATTTAATAGGCAAATTGAAGAGCATCCAGGCCAAGGAAAAATATTGCAAGCAGTCAGTAAGAGACAATACAGATATCAAGAAGCCACAGTCAGTATTACATGGGAATCTGGCAGTCTCCACACTAAAGGACTGCAAAGCTTGAAATATATTCAGGAAGGCAAGAGAATTGGGTCTACAACCAATAATCACCTACCCATCAAAACTGACTATATACTTTCAGGGGGAAATATGAGCATTTAACAAAATAGGATATTTCTAAGCATTCTTAAAGAAGAGACCAGAACTAAGTGGAAAATCTGATGTCCAAATGCAAAGTTTAAGAGAACCATAAAAAAGTAAACAAGAAAGAGGTGGGGGAAATTTAATGCCTTCAATAATGTTAAATTGGTTATTTTTTATATGAAAAAATTATGTCTGTAACTCTTAAAAATTATTTTCATTATCATAGTAGATAGAAGAATTAATCATAGGCAGAGGTTGTGGTACTAAATTGTTTAAGATGATATGTAAAAAAGGGAGGAATAGAGGATGGTACTAAGAGAAACGAAGGAAGAAGAAAAATAGGATGAATGCTACCACTTAAAGAGGTGTTTGATGGGAGGGAGAGGGGAAGAATACTCTTATAAGAAGGGGAGGAAAGGAGTGGCAATAGGTAATACTTAAACCTTACTCTCAGTGGAATCTGTACTGAGAGAGAAGAGTGGCCACATATATTGTGTTATAGAATTGTATCTTACCCTACATGGAAATTGAGAGGGAATAATGAAGGGGTGGAGTGGGCCATGGATTTTTAAATGGGAAGGAAAGGTAGTGGGTGACAATTAATAGATCTTAAAGGAAAATGAGAGGGGAATAGGAAGGGAAGGGAAAGTAAAATAAGGGTGGGGAAAGGGGGAGTGATAAAAGCAAAACCCTAGTGTAAAAGGAAATAGTGAAAGAAGAAAAGGCAGGACTAAAAGAGGAAACTCACCAATAAAATGGAAGCAGAGAGCAAAGGGGATTAGAAAAAAAATCCTACCATATATTTTCTACAAGAAACACACATGAGGCAAGTAGAAACACACAGGGTAAAGGTAAGAAGTTGGAGCAAAATCTATTGGGTATCAGCTGAGAAATAGAAGGCAGAAGTAACAATTATAATATCTGACAAAGCCAAAGTAAAAATAGATCTGACTAAATGAGATAAGGAAGGTAATTACATTCTAATAAAAGACAGTATAGGCTATGAAGAAATATAAGCACTCAACATATATGCACCAAATGGTAGCATCTAGATTTTTAAAGGAGAAACTATTGGAGCTTAAGGAGGAAATAGATATTAAAACTATACTAGTGTGAGACCTGAACCATCCTCTATCAGATCTAGATAAATCAAACCAAAAAATAAATAAGAAAGTGGTAAGAGATATGAATTAAATCTTAGAAAAATTAGAGTTGATAGATATATGAAGAAAAATAAATAGGGGCAAAAAGGAATACACCTTCTTTTCAGCAGCACATGGTACATTCACAAAGATTCACTATGTACTAGTGCATAAAAACATTGCAAAAATTGAAAAAAGCAGAAATAATAAATACTACTTTTTCAGAGAAGAAAAAGAAATTGAAGGGATTAAAGTACGCAATGAAGAGACTAAACTATCACTCCTTGCAGATGATATGATGATCTACTTGAAGAATCCTAAAGAATCAACTAAAAAGCTAATGGAAATAATCAAGAACTTTAGCAAAGTTGCAGGGTACAAGATAAATCCACATAAATTATCATAATTTCTATATATTTCTAACACAACTCAGCAGCAAGAATCAGAAAGCTAAATTCCATTTAAAATCACTTTAGACAATGTAAAATATTTAGGAATCTGCTTACCAAGACAAATACAGGAATTATATGACTACAACTACAAAATACTTTTCACATAATTAATAAAGATCTAAATAATTGGAAAAGCATTAATTGCTCATGGGTAAAAATGAGCTAATATAATAAAAATGACAATCATGCCCAAAGTAATTTGCTTATTTAGTGCTATACCTATCAAACTACCAAGAAACTTTTTTATTGAATTAGAAGAAAACTATAACAAAATTCATTTGGAAGAACAAAAGATCAAGAATCTCAAGGGAACTAATAAAAAAAGTGAAAGATTAGGGCCTAGCACTACCAGATCTTAAACTGTAATATAAAGCAATGGTCATCAAAAGAATACAGTTAGGCTAAAAAATAGAAGGGAGCATCAATGGAACAGACTTCGGGTTAATGTCCTTAGCAAGATAGTTTAAAATAAACCCAAAGATCCCTGCTTTGGGGAGAAGAAACCACTATCTGACAAAAACTCCTGGGAAAATTGGGAAACAGTATGGGAGAAATTAGAAATTAGAAATTAGATGGGGAATATTACAAAACATAAAAATGAATAATTTTGATTACATTAAATTAAAAAGGTTTTGTACAAACAAAAGCAATGCAACCAAAATTAGAAGATAAGCAACAAATTGGGAAAGATCTTTATAACCAAAACCTCTGACAAAGGTCTAATTTCTTAGATTTATAAAAAGATAAATAAATTGTACAAAACCTCAAGCCATTCCCCAATTGGTAAATTGGCAAGAGGCATGAATAGGCAGTTTTCAGATAAAGAAATCAAAATTATCAATAAGCATATGAAAAAATGTTCTAAATGTCTCATAATTAGGGAAATGCAAATCAAAACAACTCTGAGTTACCACCTCACACCTACTAGTCTGGCCAATGCATTGCTGGTGGAGTTGTGATTTGATCCAACCATTCTGGAAGGCAATCTGTAACTATGCTCAAAGGGTGTTAAAATACTTCCTTCCCTTTGATTGGAAAATGAGGGAGTGTCTATCAATTGGTGAATGGCTGAACAAATTGTAGTATCTGATGGTGATAGAATACTATTTTGCTGAAAGGTATAATGAACTGAAGGATTTCTATGTGAATTGGAAAGACCTCCAGGAATTGATGCAGATTGAAAGGAGCTGAACCAGGAGAACATTGTTCACAGAGACTGATATGTTGTGCAAAATCAAATGTAATGGACTTCTCCACTAGCAGTAATGCAATGATCCAAGATAATTCTGAGGGACTTATGAGAAAGAACACTATCCACATCCAGAGAAAGTACTGTGGGAGTAAAAACACAGAATTAAAACATATGATTGATCATATGGTTCAATGGTGATATGATCAGGGATGTAGACTACGTGATCACTCTATTGCAAATATTAATAATATGAAAATAAATCTTCAATGATATATGTAAAGCCCAGTGGAAGTATTGGCTATAGGAGTTAGAAGGTAGGAGGGTAGGTAAAGAACATGAATCATGTAACCATGGAAAAATATTCTAAATTAATTAAATAACTTTTTTTTTACAAAAAGAACTGAATGCTGCCCTCTTCCAAAGCAAAATGGACAATGTGAAAAAGGTCCTAAGAGACACCAAGCTAGGTAAGTCCTTGGTTTGTGACATCTTGTGGGGGTGGAAATCTACTCAGAACTTCCAAATCCAGGAACTTCTGCATGGCTTCTTTACTGGCAAAGATCTCAACAAGAGAATCAATTCTTTTCCTTTTTAATCAAAGATATGTTATTTTTCAAATTATATGTAAAAACAAATTTCAACATACATTTTCTGAAATTATAAGATCCAAATTGTCTTCCTCCCTCCCTTCCCTCACCTTTCCTAGATATGGTAACTAATTTGATCTGTGTTATACACATATTATCATGCAAAATGTACATCTATATTAATCATTGTTGTAAGAAAATACTCATATAACACCAAAATCCTGAAATAAAACAAAAAACAAACTAATATAAAAATAGTGTGCTTTTATCTGCATCTAACTCCAACAGTTTTTCTTTAGAGATGGATAGAATTCTTTGCCATAAGTCATTCAGACTTATCCTGGATCACTGTATTGATGAGAGTAGCTAAGTCTTTCACTGGTGATCATTCCATAATATTAGTGTTGCTGTGTAGAATGTTCTCCTGGTTCTGCTTATTTTGCTCTGCATTAGTTTGTGAAGACCTTTCCAGCTTTTCCTGAAATCATCCTTATCATTTCTTACAGCAAAATAGTATTCCAACACCATCATATACAACAATTTGTTCAGCCAACCCCAAATTGATGGACATCTTCTCAATTTCCAATTCTTTTTCCCCACAAAAATTTCTGCTACAAATATTTTTGTGCAAGGAGGTCCTTGCCCCTATTTTATGACTTCTTTAGGATAAAGATCTAGTAGTGGCATTACAGGATCAAATGGTGTACAGTTTTATAGCCCCATTGTCATAGTTCCAAAGTGTACTCCCAAACAGTAGAATCAGTTCACAACTGAAGCAACAATGCATTAGTCTCCAAATTTAGCCATATCCCCCTCTAACATTTATTATGTACTGCCATATTGGCCCATCTGATAGGGACCAATATAATAGGTACCTCAGAGTAGTTTTAATTTGCATATCTCTAATCAAGAGTGATTTAGAACATTTTTTTCATATGTTTATTGATTTCTTCTTCTGAAAATTCTTGTTCATATCCTTTGACTATTTGTCAATTGAGGAATTACTTGTATTCTTACAAATTTGAGAAAGACCTTAGAGAAATTTACTCTAGAAATTTTCCCCAGTTTGTGGTTTCCCTTCTAATCTTGGTTCCATTGGTTTGTTTGTACAAAAGCTTTTTAATTTAATATACTCAAAATTACTTATTTTATAGCTTATAATTCTTTCTGTCTCTAGTCTGGTCATAAATACTTCTCCATAAATCTTATAGGTAAAATATTCATATTTTTCTAATTTACTTATGGTGTCACTCTTTATATCTAAATCATATATCCATTTCAACCTTGTCTTGGTATATCATATGATAAATTATTGGTCTATACCCAGTTTCTGCCATATTGTTTTCCTGTTTTCCGAGCAGTTTTTGTTAAATTTGAGTTCTTATCCCAAAAGCTGGGATCTTTGGTTTATCAAACACTGGGTTGGTAAGATCATTTGCACCTATATATTGTGTATCTAATCTATTCCATTGATCCACCATTCTATTTCTTAGCCAGTACCAAACTGTTTGATGGTTTCTACTTTACCATACAGTTTAAGATCTGAGACTGATAGGCCACCTTCCCTGACAATTTTTCAATCCCTTGCTATTCTTGACCTTTTCTTATTTCAGATGAATTTGAGTACCAATTCTGTTTAGGCTGTTACCTATAGTGCATTTGTTCATGCTGTCAACTCATCTGAAGATAAATCTGAGAATGTTCAAGACTCGGTGCTGTCAATCATCGCTCCTTTTCCATGATTTGAAACTGCTGGTGGAATTTGGACAATTCTGATCAAAGCTAGTATTCCTAGCTGTACAAAACCCTTATCACCACCAAGTAGACACAGACTTACTTAGACACCCACTTGGTGTGCTTATTCAGGTTTATGAAGGGGGAGAGAAAAATGACAAGGGATAACAATCTGCTTGGCAAGTTTGAACTCACAGTAATTCCCCTTCTCCAAGAGTATTTCTTAAATTGAAATATTTGACATTGATGCAAATGGAATCCTCAATAGTTCTGCTGTGGAAAAGAACAAAGGCAAGGAGAAGAAGATCACTAACACCAATGAAAAAGGTCATATGAATAAAAATGACATTGGGCATATGGTCCAGGTGGCTGAGAAGTACACAGATGAAAATGAGAAGCAGAGAGGAAAAAGTGACCTCCAGGAAATTCCAAAGCAAAATCATTGAGGAAAACAATCAAGATCCTTGACAAATGTAATGAAATAGTTATCTGGCTAAATAAGAATAAGACTGCTGAGAAGAAGAATGTGAGCCTCAGCAGAAAGAACCAGAGGTTTACAATATCATCATTACTAGATTTTACTATAATGCAGGAGTCATGCCAGGAAGCATGCCTGGTGGGTTCCCATGGGATCATTCCCTACTGGAGGTGTGTAGAGAGCCATAAATAAACAGTTTAATCTGTAAATCCTATCAGATCCAGCTATAGCTGATGATTATAACTAATTTATTACTCCTTTCATTATTAAAATGTTTTCCTGTGTAATAAATCATTTTAATTTAAAGAAAAAGGGGAAATATGTGGGAAGCCAAAAAGAGAATAGATAAAAATCTGAGACTCATCTTTTGACCCTTTTTGTGATCCTTGTAATTTCTTGTTGAAAAGTATTGTGGCCTTATTGAAGAGCTTTAGGTTCCTAGCAGGCCAGCATTTAAAAGGTTAACACTTCCCTCTCCCCCCCGCCCTCCGCTTGGCAAGGAATGCAGCTGCCTGGTATAGCTAAGGCCAAAATCTTAGCAGGGGCAATTCAATCCTGAGAAAAATATTCCCTGACTTGGCTTCTGATAAGAACCCAGTCAAAATTCAGCCTTGGCCTTGGTCTGTTCTGAAGCCAATGAGATGTTTTGTGTTTTGATATGACATAATTTATAACTTCTGCACATCTGCAAAATTTTTTGGGGTTTTTTGTGTGTGAAATGTGTCTTGAAATATATACATATATACATATATATATATATATTAAACTTCATGCTCCTGAAGACAGAGCTGGAAGCATGAGCTAAAAGATGTTCAGTGTCCCTTATTTCCTTATCAACTAAACTGTCCTTATCAGATTATCAGAGATGATAAAGAGATCTAGAGAGAGGTGCTTCTTTAAACTCACCATTGAAGAGGTTGATTAAACACACAAGAAAAAAGAACATTTCACATAGTTTTCTAAAAACTGGAGCACTCAAATTTTTAGCCAACTCAGTGGCAGCTTAAACATAACATATAAACCACTGTGTAAATCTGGACATTCAGGACACTTGAATGTATGTATGTAGGGAGGTAGTACTACATAGTGGAGAAAGCAATGAACTGGGTTAGAGACAGATTGAGAAGGATCTTGACTGCCTTGGGATTTTGTATTTATCATAGAAGGAAACAAGAAGAACTAGAGATTTTTTGAGAAGTACAACAACATGGCAAAAATGCTCTTTTAGAAAGATGAATCTGGCAGTGATGTGTAAGATAGATTGTTGGGGGAGAGATGCTGGAGACAGGGACATCAGTTAGGAAACCACGGCAATAAAGCAGGCATGAATTCAAAAGAAACCTGCAGTAGCAACAGTAGAAATGGAAAGGAAGTGATGGATGAGAGAGGTTAGGAAGGAAGAATCAACAGGACTTAGTAATTGATTGCCTATGAGGGTTAGGGGAGAAGAAAAAGCAACATATACACTCAAGAATTAATCTCCTAAATCTAGCCCTGTTATCTCATTGCCTGATCCTGCCAAATACACACTAAGCTCAGTTTAGGTCATGGTAAGGCAAGGCATGGGTAGTGAATAGCTGCTGTTTCTTTCACTGATGCTATAAAATGAGTTTTTGTATGATAGATTATAAAAACTTCCCTGTACCTTATTAAATAATTAAATATGAATTTTTTAAATTATAAATTTAAAAATAAAAAAGAATCAAATATGTACTACACCAATAATAACTGCAAGGGTATTTATTTTACAGATAACTTGATAATATCAGGAATTATGTCACTAGAGCAATAAAGGATTAATTTAAAGTAAATTAACAAGAATTTAGACGGTGGGTTGTAAGTCTTCAGACACTAGGTTATTTTCATGTAGTATCCTCATTGAGTAATTTGAGAGTTCAAGGGATACAGAAGCACATAGTTGGTGATACTTGACCCTTTCTTTTAAAGAAAGATTAAGGTAGTTAGAAAATTACTCATGAAAAGATTTACCCAGTACCTTAAGGACTAGATTAAAGAAAAGAAACTTTAGACATTCCATAGCCTGCTCTTCTCTTTTTATACACAATTTCCATTTGACCTTAATATAATTGATAAATGAACAAAGAAATGTTTATTAAATATCAACTAGTTCCAGGCACTCTTCTAAGTTCTGAGAATTCAAATACAAAGAATGAAAAATACTCTCAAGTAGCTTACAGTCCTAATTCTTTAAAGTTTTATTTGGGGAAATGTGTGCCCATGTCAAATCAAAGAACTTCAGAGTGAAAGGGATTTTACCAGCAAACTAGTCCATGTTCCAGCCAAATTAGGGTGCTCATTTGTATATATCATTTGTATACGGCCTTCCATTTCCTACTTCCAAGCCTTTGCATAGACAAACTTCCATATTTGTAATACCATATCTTATTACTCTACCTCTTAGAAACCCTACCTCCCTTCAAGGATCATCTCATTAGTCTCTTTCCATACTAGGTATTTCCTGATACTGCTGTTGTTAGATACCTTCATCCTACAAATTACTTCTATTTACTTTATGTACCTACAAGCAATTCTGCTGTAATTTATGTTTTGAAATCACTAATTTATTCCAACATGATTGTTATTAGGGAACACTGAGCATAATGAGAATATCAAGTTTGTTTCTATGCCCTTGCTAAGATTTCACAAAATCCCATGAAAAAGAAAAGGAAAGAGGAATGAAGAAGGTAGTCAAGACTGGCACATCTAGGAACTCACCACTCAGGCACACCTGGTTCAGAAGGAGCCAATAGAATATTACCTGTTTCTTCTGCATGTCATAATTTTCCGTTTCTGGAACCTGAAGATAGGAGAAACCTTCTACAACTCCTATACTTGGGTCTAGAAGTCCAAGGGGAATAAAATGTGAGGAATACAAAAGATATAAAAATGAGTCCATTCACCTCCCAGTTACATAAACCACAGAGAGAATGACTCCTCTGAAAACAGTGTATGCTTCAAACCTGTCAATAATTCACTAGACCATAGTATCAAGAATTCAGTCCAGAGTTTTCTGTGTTTGTTCCACAAGTTGTCAGGGAACAAGACTAGCTCCAGGGGGAGTATATCCTTCCAACAAAGGTCCATATTCTGTTAATCTCACTAAGTTTATGGGGAAAATAATCAAGTTTATTTTTATCCTACACATCACAATCCCTTCCCTTTATATCAGGAATTCTCTTCTCCACAATCCTTAAGAGATATTTATCTGCCCTCTATTCTATACCTCTAAGCATGAGGAACTAACTACCTCATAGGACAGCAGCCCATTTCATTTATAGACAACTCTAAAATTGTCAGAAAATGCCTGCTTATAATTTTACCTATTGGTGTTGGTCCTGTTTTATGGAGCTATGCAGAAAAGGCTAATCCTTCTTCCAAGTGAAAGTGTTTCAAATATTTGAAGCCATCTCTGTCTTTGACAAAGACAAGAACATCCAATAAGCACTTCTGGTATAGATGACATTATTTTCACTGACAAGGTCAGCATTCAAATATGCTGGAGTATGCAACATCAAGAGGTCGCTCTGAAATATATTACCAAGTGAGTACTTCAGATTCTCATTAGGCAAGAACATGAGACTGCTTTTCACAGGAAAAAATATTCTTTGGCTGAAAAAATATTTTCCCTCGTTGAATTAACATTAAGATTACAAGACCATACTGATTAAAAATTATTTTGAGTACTGCAGGAAACAAATCAAATGGACCATCTTGCTATTATATAGGATAGGGACACTTCCCTCCTCTCCCCTCCCATGATCTCATTTCCAAAAATCTATTGAACTTCCAGCTCTCTTGCAGCACACAGATAGAGTGTTTGTCAGGAAGTCAATGAGCTCGTCTAGAGAGTTTCCTCAAGAGGCCTGGCTTCCATCCACATAATTTCAATGTCTTCACAATTCCTTCACAAAGCTTTCATAATTTTTCTTTAGAGAACTGTACATTAGAGAAAATTTCTCCCAGTTTCCTGGAAATGGGTAATATGAAGCTTCCTTGGGACACAAATCATACTGCTTTGCATGAGGTAACAAAAAATTCATGTTACTTCAGTGATGGGTCTGAGCAGAGTTCTATTGGAATTACTCTTTTAGATGAACAAGAAAAGCTCCTATTGCAAGCAGCTAGCTAAAGGCCAGTGACCTCAGTGATATAATGTGGTACCTGGGCCTATTTAATATCAATCTGCTTGTCGATTCAGCCCATGCTCATACTCTTTGACTCATCCTTTTTCTAAATGGAGTTCTAAGTCTTCAACTTAAAAATAACAACAATAATTATTGAGGAAATTTAATATTAATTTATACATCTTTTTGGCACCCAGAGAAAGTTGGATCTTAATGCTGAAACTGCATACAGCCTACTTCTTTCCCCTTGCTGAATCAGGGTGGAGACAAGTTCTTTCTTTATCTGAAAACAAGTCCCTTGTATAGTGAATCAACTAACTAAGCTAGACAAAGTGAGGCAGAGAAAAATGCATATGCACCCTATACAGCAGCTCCAAATGTTGACTCCTGGCTTCCATAAGCTTGTTTTGTCCACACTGATGTCAGTCCTCCAAACAAAGAGGCTTCTGAAAATGGTATAGTGAAGAGCATTAATTGGAGTAGGGGAGGAAGTAAGGTCTTTTCCTTGGAATTGAAGACAGAAGAGACATGACATCAGGCCAGGGGTGGGACAGGCTCATATAGGAGAGACATCAAAGAATGATGCTGGCCACATGTGGCTAGTGCCTGAATTTCTCTGTACCAGTTTCTGTTATTTAATAATTGTAAATTAAGAGATGGTCTCCAAAGAATTTTAATCATAACATAATTACAATAAACAATATTGACAGCTAGCATTTAGATATAGCTTTATACATGCAAAGTTTATACTTTACATGTTATCTGTTTTAATTCGCATAACAAACCTATGAGGTAGAAGCTATTGCCATTTCTATTTTACAGAGGAGAAAACTAAAGCAGATGGATATAAAAAAAACCAACCACTTATTAAGTGCTTACTTTATGCCAGACACTGTTCATTAGAGAAAATGTCTCCCAGTTTCCTGGAAATGGGCAATATGAAGCTTCCTTGGGACACAAATCATACTGCTTTGCTAAGTGCTAGCAATACTACTTTGATAAGAGCTAGTAATAAAAATATAAACAGAAAAACAGTTGCTCCCTTCAAGGAGCTTACATTCTAATGAAGGAAGACAATACATAAATGAAGAATGAAGAGAAAGATGAAAAAAGATGATGGTACAGTGCAGGAAAAACGATAGAGTCCAGAATTAATCCTGGAGCAAAATGAGTAAGTGGATAGACTGGTCATAAAGGAGGCTCTGGGAGGAGCTATCCCATCAGAGAAGAGGCTACAGGAACAGAGAATGATTACACATTGTGAATTCCAGGGCCAGAATGAGCTTTTCAGGATGAAGAATTCCTGTGGCATTTCAGAAAAAGTCGAGAATGTAGCGTAGAGAGGACTAAGGCTCATATGGCTATTAAGTTTCTGAGACAAGCCTTGAAACCACATATTCCTGAATAGAAGTACAGAACTCTATCCATTATGACACCTAACTGCCAATAATTCCCTGCTTCAGTCTTAAGTCAATCTTACTCATTTCTACTTAGAATCATGAGCATCCTTCAAGGTTCAATATAGATGCATAGGAAACCTTTTCTGACCTCTCTAATTGTTTTCTCTTTCTTTAAAATATCTCCTATTTACTTCTCTGAGTACAGTAGAATGTAAACTCTCTAAAAACAGAGACTTCTTTTTAGTGGTGTTTTATATCCCCAATATATAGCATGGTACATTAGCAAATCTTTAATAAATGTTTATTAAGTTATTACTAGTCCTTCCCTGGCTTTGTACCCAAGAACCAGTCATGAAGTTCTTGCCACATTTCACAATGATCAAGACTTGTACCTTTGCCTTTCCTCCTACTCCCTGTTTCTACTCACATGAATCTCAGCCTTTGTTTCTTTTCTGGTATTCCAGTTTTACTGTGCTAGCATACCAGCCTTTATACCTTAGAATTCTCAATCTCTCCTTCTATCTCTATGTACCAACAGTCTATCAAACAACCTCTCATTTCCTTTTTTTCACACCTGATTTAATTAACAGTCCTTTCTCCATAGATCATTGTGCTCTTATAGGTCCTAAAAATCAGTCTTCCTAATTCCTCCATGAGGAGGATTTATAGCAGCATCTGTATGAAAGTAGGCAATTTAGTACTTCAATTAAATTGGCATAGGAAACTCACAAATTGGAAATCTTCTCTACTAATCTTAGAAATCTTAGAAAGTTAAATACATTGAGAGGTTAAGTCTGTGGTCATTCAGATAGTATGTCTCATAGGAAGGCCTTGAACCTAGATCCTCCTGACTTGAAGGCTTTATCCACTATGGCACAGTGACTCTCTAAGACAGGATATCTGATTAAAATTAAACTTCCAAAAATGATTAAAGGAAATCAGACCACATGACATAATTGGAACTTCTGAGGAATCAACATAATTTGAGAAAGAGAATTTCAAAATATACAACATTAAAAGAATTTCTTTCTAATAATACTAACGGTCAATAGCTTCTGCTTTTTTTTAGATTATAAATGACTTATACACTTTTTAAATCCCTGATCTCTTCTATTCAAAAATTCTTCTCAAACAGTGTTGTTCACAACTCATCTTCTTCTACTATAAAGAGTTTTATCCATCTACGTCCACAAATCATCCATGAGGAACAGGTCAACATTTTGGTACTTTACTAGAGATTTCATGACATAGCATGGTACTAGTAGAGTACCATGACATTACTAACTTATGGCATTAATTATGCCTCATTCATTGTATCATGGTTGTTGTATCACCTTTTCTTCTTATGCAACTGAGATATATTTTATACCATTTCTAATAATTCTCCATTAAAAAAATTGTGAGTCTGACTCATGTCCACCATATAAATTTCCATTGACTTTAAATAACTTGTAATTTTTCTTATTGCAAGAAATTACAAAATTCACATAATTCATAGTCATAGAGCATTAATATTATTTTTAAGATAGATCTTCATTCAATAGAGAAATCTGGGATTGTTGAAGGCACTGACCAAATTCCAAAATTCAATCTAACTTGCTTTCCTTTTAGTCAGTTTTGGGCTCAATTCATTGCCTATTTTTAGAATCTTTCTAAGATAGATGTACTATTGGACTATTTCTATGACCTATCTGTCAATGAGATATCATATTCTGAACAATAGGCTAGGAGACTTCTAGGGGAAGAGCCAATATGGTGGAGTAAACCAGAGCACCTTTGTATCAGCATGAGAATCCTCTACAAGTAAGGTTAAAATATCACCACAAAACATATACAAGAGTGAAAGAAGCAACAAGGAGACAGTGAAACAAATTTCAAAAAAAAAAAAAAACCCAAAAGGTAGGCAGAGAATATCTGGTGCACTGGCGTAAGAGGAGACTACAGCCATAAAGAGACTGTAGCAAGGAAGGAAGAGGAAGTCAAGAGCAATCCACCCCCACACACACACACCCTACATCCTCTGTCACAGGTTTGGAACCTAAGCCTAAGCAAACATATTGATCCTGAGATCTTGCCTAGGCAAATAGTGGTATAAGCAACCCACACCCCTTGTAATTTCAAACCTTTGAGAAATCCAGAGTCCCAGTCCAGGGTAGTAGGGGCTGAAGTAGACTGATTGATGTGGGCCCAGAGTGAAGCCAGGAATCCCAGCCTGGGCATGAGATGAGGACATAGTTCACAGTTTGGGGTGGCTGGTAGTACTAAGGAGGGCCCAGATCTTTTTGCCTAAAGCTAAGAGCAGAGCTCTCAGAGAGGGTAATCAAGGGTATATCTTATTGGATCAAATACACAATGAAACCAAAAAATTATATCTAAAACTGGGACTAGAATTTGATCAGCCCCTGACCTGATCAAGTTCAAAGTGAAATCAAAAGCTTATGCTCAAGCCTGAGGCAAGTCTTTAAGCTATCAGCATCTTAAGGGTCAATAGAATCAGCAGGGGGAGGGAGCTCTTAGAGCTCTCAGCCCTCAGACCATCCCATTATCCTCCAAGAACTGAAACTAGTAAAAACACAAAAAATTAGCTAAGAATAACATCAAGGAAGGTCTGAATTTTAAGAGGGTAACTCAACTTCCTTGAAAGCAGATCCTACCTATAATTAGACAGAAAAATGAGCAGACAATTAAAAAAGCACCTAACTCTAAAGAATTTTTTTTGAGACAAAGAGCAAAGTACAGACATAGAAGAGAACACTGAAAGCAAAGAAAACACATGCAAAGTCCAAAAGAAAAATATGGATTGGACACAGATTCTAGAAGAGCTCAAAAAATACTTCAAAAACCAATTAAGAGAGGCAGAGGAAAAGTGAGGAAGAGAAATGAAAGTGATGTAAGGAGAAATGAAAGTGAATAAAGGAGAAATGGACTAATTGAAAAAAGAGAACCAAAAATGGATAGAGGAAAATCATGTCTTAAAAATCAGAATTCCTCACAAAGGGATCTCTAACTCACAACTCCATTTTTTCTTAGTGGTTTTCAGCAATGTCTGGAATGTTTTTTTTACATCTACCTTTTAACTTCCTTGGCTTACTTAAAATCTCAGTTAAAATTTTATGTTCTGCAATAAGCCTTTCCCAACCCCACTTAATACTAGTGCCTTCTCTCTTTGAATGTTTCCAATTTATCCTTTATCTTGTCAGTATGTTTATTTGCACATCACTACAAATTACTTCATTAAATTATGAATTCCTAAAGAATATAGATGAGGGGAGTTGTTTGTTTTGTTGTTGTTGTTGTTGTTGTGGTCCTGGTGGTGGTGGTTTTTGCTTTTATTTTAGCACATTTGGATTTGTATCATTCAGATGTAGTACAATGCCTAACTCCACTACTTGGATTGCTTGACTTTTTTTTAAGATTCATCTCAAATACAAATGTGAAGGTTTTTTTTTTTTTCTGTTCTCTGCCACCACGCCTACTAGTGTCTTTCTCTAGCATTGACTTTCATGTATTCAGTATGTGCCTTATATCCATTTCTGTTATTTGTATGTTTTCTCCTCATTGGAATGTGAGCTTCTTAAAAAGGAACTGCATTTTCCCCTTTATTCATATCCCCAGTATTTATTGTAGTGACTAATACTAGTAAGAACTTAATAAAATGTTTATTAACCAGATGACAAACTAAAGGACTGTATAAATGTATATTGTTAAAGTGTGATATAAAGTGTATAAAATGCTTAGATATTCTAATTCTTGGGACAGCTAGGTAGCTCAGTGGCTAGAGAACCAGGCTTGCAGATAGAAGGCCCTGAGTTAAAATGTAGACTAAGAAATTTCCTTACCTGTGTAACCCTGAGCAAGTCACTTAACCCCAATTGCCCATACCTTCCCCTTTTGCCTTGGCACCAAAGTATCAGTTCTAAGCCAGAAGGTAAGGATTTAAAAAAAAAAGATATTCTAATAGTTCCATAGATCCTTTTTCTCATTGCTTTGAGTGCCTTCTCCATTGGACTAAACCAATCCGTATTTTCATAGCTAGTTTGATTCTTGTGCACACCCTTCCAGATATATTCCAGAGTTCTACCCAAGACATCATAAGCTTCCTTCTAGACATTTCTGTGGTTCACGGGTGCCAGCATAGAAGTTGGATTATTCACATTTAATTCTTCTTTCTTGCTATGTGAATGGCCTTCCTCATTTCCCTATCATATACTATGTGTCCTAATGATATATTTCATATTGGTAAATAACTTAGGAGTGGTATCATGGTATGGTAGAAAAATGACCACAGAGATAGAGCAAAATGGGATCTCTTCTGACCTCTGATACATATTAGTTATGTGACCCCCGAGACAATCATTTAACTTTTCAGTGCAAAAAAGCAATTTTCTAAGACCATATGCTACAGAACACTTGATCAATGTCAAAGGTAGTTTCTGCATTGGAAACTCTCTTGGTTTTAGCCACATATTCCTAAGAACATATTTCTGAGCAAATTTTTCTCCCACAATTTTTTTATATCCACAACCAAAAGAGGAAAAAAAATGAAAAATCTAGTTTAAAATGCTATTCAATAGCTGTAGTTTCATTTTTGAATGTAAAACAAATTTATATATATAAAATGCCTCAAGCAATGGTTTGATTTATGACTACCATTCAGTGACAAGAAGCCTTTGCAAACAGTTTCCTTATACCTAAACATATCTTCCTGTGCTTCATTTTAAAGCACGTATCACTTTATATATACTCCAAGCTGACATCATTTTGCAATACTGATTATAGCTATGCTTAGCTGGAGGCAGTTAACTGGTAAGGTGGATACCGAGCTGGGCCTGGAGTCCAGAAACTTAAATATAAATATGACCTCATATACTTAATAGTTATGTCACTGTACAAATCACCTCATCTTTTTTTCATCTCAATTTTCCTCAATTGTAAAATAGAGAAAATAATAGACCTATCTCCCAAAGTTGTTGTATCAATTGAGATAATATTTTTAAAGCACTTAGCACAGTGTATGGTACATAGTGGAATAGTAATTGTTTAATAAGTAATTTATTCCTTATTTTCTGTCACATTAAAATTCATTAGTATTCAATTCCCTAACAATTCGTAGACCTAGTTAAAATGTGACTCAAGGGGAAAATGACAAGGCTGAGCATCAGAAGACCTGCATTGGAGATTAAGTTACTAGGTATTGAAGAAAACCACTTAATTTGGGAAAGAAAAGAAATCAAATTAAATCCTGGCTCTACCACATCCTACCTCTCTGACTTTGAGCAAATCTGTGAACCTCTCTGGGTGTCAGTTTGCTCATCTGTAAAATGAGAAGATCAGACAAGCTGATCACTAAGTTCATTTTTAACTTTAATAAATCCATGAACCACTGACTTTGTCATATGTCTGTTACTTGGATTTTCATATTCTCAGTTTTCTCAAAATGGAATTAATATGGCATGACTTACATGCTTAATAATGTTCTGAGAAGAGGTCTTCATAAACTTCAATTCACTAGATAAATGTGAACTATAATTATTTGATATATTGTCTATGATTAAAATGAATGGTACAAGGCAATGTTTGAGATACATGCCATATACTGGGTGTACAGCATTTTAGGAAGAAAATTGATAAGCTTGAGCTCATCCAGAAAAGAATGGCTAAGTTAGTGAGGCAAGTATAACCCTTGCCATGAAGGGCTCATTTGAATGAAATGGGTTTCTTTTAGTAATTAGATAATAAGACTTATATGAGGTATAATATCAGTTATAGCTAATTATAAATGTTGTAATGTGCAACATTAATTACACCTGATTAGACCTGTTCATCTTCTGAGTAGAGGGCAGAACTTGTAGGAATGAGTAGAAGTTGTACGATATAAATTGTAGGTTTAATGTAAGGATAAACTTACATTATAAAGGAATGCATAATAGAGCTAATATTGTATGTATTCATATCATATGATAATTAGCATTGTGCAATAATAATCTTGTGGTCAAAAAGAACCAATTAATGAAAGCAATACTTAAAAGTACTTTGGTCTTTTCTCCAGGTTAAAAAAAACACAATGCAAAATTATCAGAGAAAGTTATAATTGTTTATGTCAGAAATTTCCTGGAATACTAAAGACAAACCTCATTTAGGAAAATAATTTTGAGAGGAAACAATGCTTTTGTGATAACAATCTTTACATACATTTACAAAATGATTAATTGGATAAAAATAATCATAATAACCAAAATAATGATGAAGATAGCCACTAGCATTTATATAACACTTTTAAGATTTACAAAGCCTTTTATGTATATTGTTTCATTTTATCATCACATCAGCACTGCAAAACAAATGTTATTATACATACTGACAGAGGAAGAAATTAAAACTCAAAGAGGTTAAATGACTTGCCCAAGGTTATACAACTAATTTAAGTGATTGAGTTTGGATTTGAACTTGAGCATTTCTAACTCAAAATTTAACACTATGCATTGCACTATTGCACTACCTAGTTACCCAAATGATCTAGAAATTATGCAAAAATGGACAAAATATTAATGACAGGGCATATTAGTATGTCATTATATCATATGTATAAAATACATCTAGTATGTGTGTTATATACATATAAATCAGGTCTGACGAGTACATATATTAATTATCAGATGTCTTCTAACAAAGGTTAAATGACCACTTATTGGAATTTTATGGAGGAAAATTATCATACAGGTCCTAGTTGAATTAGTCTCTTCTCATGCTGAAATCCTGTAATTAAAAGAAATAATTCATCAAGTAGACATTGATTAATTGTTAAATATAAATTAATCAGAGAGAAGGAACTAGGATTAGAAGTTCATGATGGAGTAAGATCCTGAATTCTATTTTAGTAATTGATTTGAAGCAACAGTAAGAATCAGTAAGAATTACAATTGAAAATGCCCTACAGAAAGTAAAAAACTACAAGGTAAAAATTTTAGAGAAATAGTCATTGTAGTAAATATAGACATGAAGTAATTTCTAAATATTTAAAAATCACAGGAATATGTAATATAATCAATCTGAATATTCCACTCATCTCTAATATAATACAACATAACAACATAATATAAATATATTTATACATCTATATGTATACATACATGCATATCTGTATATTTTATATGATTATATATACACATAAATATAATAAATGTAGCCATCCTTGTGAAACTACACTAAATTCACTATAAAAACAGCTTTTTCATATATTCTCTGTTGAAATTTCATCTAAAGGAATCCAAGAAAAATAGATAGCATCTACCTCCCTCCTAAAAATCATTTGGGAAGAAAAAGAACTGCTAGTTACTGTAAGAAATGGGTTTAACAAGAAATCTGAGAGATTAGCTAAGGTTGATCTTTCTTTGAAAAATAAATGATGACTCTCTAGATTAGGATTACTATTCACAATGTCCTGAGTTTTAACTTTTTGAGAATCACAATCCACAAGTAATTTAATCCCTAAAAATTTGAAGGAAAAAAAAAGTAGTTTTGTAGCATTTCTTTTTGTAGAATTTCTGAGATTCATGTTTCTCAAAGAAGAAAAATCCTAACTTCTCTTGGAGTTTGGAGGGCATCCTATTTCATTTTCCTGACTTAATAATTCACTTTTTCATAGTAACAGCCCCATCTGCTGTAACTAGATTTTTGTTGCTAAAAGCTATGAAAAACAGGTAAAATTCAGGTGAGATTTTTCATCTTCCAGGTAGGATTAATTTGAATATGGTTTAGAGGCACAAAACCTTCAAACAAAATGCAGGTACTATTTGTTTATCATAAAGTGAAGTAGACTTTCCAATCATTCAATGCAGACAGCCAGTGCACAGAATTTGTGCCCTTGAGATCATCGTTTTGGCCATCTAAAATAATAGGACTAATTTTATGAGAATAGAGGGACAGATATTTGTAGTCACCTCTCCTGAGTTGTTATAAATCTGTTGTAGGAGCTATTTAGATAAAATTTAAAGAGTTTCTTTGCTTTCAATAATGATTATCACTAGCAACACAATTAACAAGTATTCATTTAACACCTGCTTATTTTTTGAAAAGACAGTATGGAATAGTGGATAGAGTAGTGACCTGGGAGCCAAGGAGATCAGAAATTTAATCTTGTTTCAGAAAAATTAGTAGTTATATGAACCTGGGCAGGATATGGTTTCCTGGTCTGTAAAATGGAGTTGGGATTCTTGGAGAATAGAAGAAGGACATAAAAATATATAGCAATATAAAATAACAGGATGAGTTGGAGATTAATGGTACAGACACTATATACACAGAATATGAGAGTTCAAAGGAAAGAGAGATGAAAAGGATAGAGCCTTATCACTAGGGGCTGGGACAAGAAGTTTGGGGAATGCTTCAAGATGTTCCAGTTGAACATTGATGGAAGGATAGGTCTAAGAAAACCAAAGAGAAAAAGAGTAAATATTCCAGGGAGGAACTGGAATATACATGGTATTTTGGTGGGACAAAAAGTAGATCATTAAGAGGGACCAAGCAAAAGATCTATATGAGGTGAATTTTTTAAAGAAATCATTAAGACTCAAGGCCTGGGTTTAAAATCTTGACTCTGATGATAATTGGTCATGTAACCAAGGTCATTTTTAACTTTTTCCTGAGTCTCAGTTTCCTAACTCACAGTACAGGGATCATACTCTTCTATATACCTCACAAAGGTGTGAAGAAAATGCACTGCCAATTCTAAAGTAAAAAGAAAAAAACACATTCTTAGAAAAAAATGGCGAATGAAATATTTAGTGAAGCAAATTGAGAACAAATTATGAAAGACATTGATTATAGTCTTGTGCACTCAATGTGATAAGAGGCTAAACTTTATGTGGAAAGGGAGGGTTCTGGATGTCTATAGCTATAATAAATGATAATGACACAACTTAATTGAATATTAAAAAAGTTTTGAGAGTCAGCCTAGCTTAGGCCATAAAGAAAGAACTGATCTTCTCTAGAGAAAGAAATGGGTTCAAATCTAGCCACTAACACATACTTGCTATGTGACCAGGACAAATTAGATGCTTTTCAGTGCCTCCAGCAGCTGTCTTAGACCAGTGATGGCCAAACTACAGCCTGCGGACCAGATGTGGCCCCCTGAAATGTTCTATCCAGCGGTGCAACATTATTCCTAATCTGACAAATACAATGAGTTGGATACAATACAATGAAAATTCAAAAGAGTTTTCTTAGAAACAGACTGACAGATGAGCATTTCTTTTCCTTTGGGCCCCTCTTTAAAAAGTTTGCCTATGAGTGTCTTAAACTATAAGTTAAGAAAGAATTGTTAACTGGAAAGTATGGAAAATTTGTTTTCACTCTTCCTTAACAAAACATATTTTTGAACTAGGTGAGTTCATTAAAATTATGAACTATTTTATTCTTTAGTCTTTGGAAGAACTATGTGACATTTTGTCTGTTTCTTAGTTTTCAAAATTCTTTTCAATCATTGCAATGATCTATTTCTCAACCATTTATTGACTCTGTACTGCCACCTTGATGATGCTTAGCCAATAGATGCTACAAAACTCACCTGCCCTTTCTATCTCCAAGCTTTTCCCTTAGGGTCTCATCATACTATGAATCAGAAAAGGGCATCAAACACTTATGTGATCACAAATTTAAAATGAATTCTTTGGGATTTGAGACAATTGTTGCTATTTCTTCTAATAAATACTATCAAAGTTCATTTGTAAGGAGTAAAAAAATCTATGTTATTTATTTACATTGTGCAACAGCATCCATTGAATGAATGAAGGTCTGTCTTTCTCTATTATAGGAGTGTTACATGTGTAAGAGACATCAGGCAATAAATGACTGACCCTAGAAATATAGGGCTTCCCCAGCTCCCCTAGCAGCAGCTCTCAGTGCCAGGAGCAACAGCTGCTACATTCCTTACAAATCTCTTGTGTACATCAGGGTGATCTGTTGGGGTTTTTTAATTGAAATCAGCACTAATTTTAGACAGAATTGCTCCTATGCTACTGCTAGGCATTTAAGGAATAGCTGCATAGTAAAGATAAAATACTGTTTCAGGCAAGAATTAAGAATCATATCACTAACTAAACATATACCTGCATAGTCATGTGGCCTTTGAAATAATGCTTCCTTCTGTTATTCATTCCTAAGGCAACAACTACAGTTTGTTGACTAGGTCCTCATAAAGATTATTCCTCAGCACTTTTGAAAAAATCTCCTTTTAGGTAAGCATTTTGTTCATTTCTCTATTCTCTACATCAGTTAGTTCCCCTGTGATCATGGATTCCTCGGTCTTGACAACCTCCGTGAATTCAAAACTATTTTCATAATAATATCAATATATTTAAATATCAAGAATACCAAATACAGGGGGCAGCTGGGTAGCTCAGTGGATTGAGAGCCAGGCCTAGAGACGGGAGGTCCTAGGTTCAAATCCGGCCTCAGACACTTCCCAGCTGTGTGACCCTGGGCAAGTCACTTGACCCCCATTGCCTACCCTTACCACTCTTCCACCTATAAGTCAATACACAGAAGTTAAGGGTTTAAAATTAAAATAAAAAAAAAGAATACCAAATACAGTAATATATACATACAAATATGTATGTATATTACATATACATACATACATAAACACACAAATATAATCACATTAAAAAGGTCTGTGGGATTCAAAATAACTTAAAAGATTAGTGGTCCTGAAACTAAAAAGTTTGAGAACTGCTGCAATCTAACCCATGAATTATAATGAATGTTATTATTAATCTAGAGCCAAATAGTATAAATGAGTATGCACATTATTATATTTATAAGGGAAACAGCATGCAAAACTATCTGTTTCACAAAAACACAAGGGCAAAACCAAACACAAATATCCAAAGACTTACCCTGAATTTCATACTATTCATTTTGATCCTGAATCAAGGAATCCCTATCCTCTCTCAGTGCCAGACAAGCTACATTTCTTCCCTGGGGTTCTATGGCAACCAAGAGGATTGGGGAAGGTTTTTTGTTTTTCTGTTTTACTACTTCAAACAGTAAACCTCCATCTCAATTTCTGAGTTCCTTGAATTGTAAGGGACCTGTCACTAGAAGTCCAGTTCCATATAACTATTTAACAACATTAGCTTTTACAAAAGGATAATTAATTTGAAGATATAGAGCAAATATACCAATATTCTTAACCCACACATTGGGGCATCCTCTCCCCAAAACCATCTCAGATACTGAGGGACTATGCTCAAAACTTGACTTGGTTCATACATGGCAATGGTACTACCAAATTCATATCCAGATGTGGCATCTCTACAGGATGTCTATCTACTATTGGCAAAGGTAATGATGGTTATTCCCAAAGTTCATTCTTTAACCCTTGAGGTATTGAAACCGTGTTGGATGAAAATCTGCACTCTGGGATTCTAGGATGCTGAAGCGTCCTCTAAACCATTTTAACTAGTAAGACTTTGCTCCCTTCACCAATCACAAAGGTCCTCTAAGAGGACAGAGACAAAAGAACTTAAAGCTGAAAAACATTTTTTGAGTTATTCAGCAACCAATAAAACATTATTCTCTTTTCCAAATTGTTACCTGATTAGAACTAATTACATAATGTCTATATATATTCTACAATAGCCAGTTTTCTATAACATGACAGGTGTGTTCCTAAAAATCATACAATACAAAATGACCCAAAAGAAGCCACAGGGTTAATGGGGAAGATAAGATTGAGGTACAACACATGACAGGTTAAAAAATAAGACTGGAATCTAACTAAATAGTAGCACAGTTTTATACATGTTCAATGCCATTACATTGAAAAAAAATTTGGTTTGCTTATGGAAGTGGGAGCCTAAAAGGATTGTAGCCTGTGAGTGATTATGAAGTCATGGAAGGAAGATTATCTGAAAATATATGGAATGTTATAAAACTATACTGAAGAGGTGTGACTCGTCCTCTCATTACTTCTGTATTATGTTAGAATATACATCTAATTCTTGCTTTTTTGACAATGTCTTACTTCAATAGAGACTCTGCCTGTATGGTTCCAAATTCATAGAGATATGCACAACTACTCTAATATGTTCAACATTACTGTCATTATCTTCAAGCCATTACAATTGTTTTCCACTGACATTTATAACACACTTTTTAACTGATGTCCTTTCTGAATTTCATATTCATTGTTATCTTCCATCTTCATCATCTTCTGTCTCCATTTTGCCATTAACAAGTGTTCTATGGTTGTATTATCAGTCATATTCTAGAAGCTTTTTATAATATCCTCATTTTCTGCCTTCTTAAATTTCACATTTTCCCCTATATCAACACAGCTTACTGTGATTTGTAAAGTTGTTCTAATGTTCAGATATTTCAAAATCAACAATCAAATAAAGAAGAAGTTTCTGCCACCTTCAATGTAAACTGTCATTTGTTATATCATTTAAGGATTTGGCAATGATATCAATGTCCACATTGATATCAAAGCTCTTCAAGAATTTTATAAAAGAGTTTCTTCATTATCAGCTTCCACAGCTGCAATTAACAGCTTAGATGTTCATCTTAAATGGCAAGCCTGACATGTTGCTGTCACATGTTGATCTAGAGGTTGCATCAGAGGTCACTTTTGGACACAGAAATGATGAATTCAATATTTTATTGAGTTGTGTTATAATTATGGGAGGTCTCTTGATCTATTTGAGATGGTAAATTGATGTACAGAGAGAAATAAGATGACCCTTCTCCCTTATAACAGTTGCCCAGGCAGGATCCTTCAGGTCAAAGAGGTTTATCCCTTCAGGATCCACCTGGGGTTAATTGATATGTTGATTTGGACTCTTTAGCTAGGATAAAGCCTTGTATTCTGACTGGGATTTCTCCCTTCCCAAAACAAGCTTTGACACTGCTTTAGGAAGGTACTTTAAACTTTATATTAAACAAGAAGGATATGGGTAAAGGACTGAGGTATAGGAGACCCTATTCTAATGATTACTAATGAAATCTCAACTGCTAGCAGATGAAAAATCAGTGTAGCTTCCCTCTGGTTCAGTCTGGCCAGGACTAAACCAGAGTAGGTAAACAGCTGGGATATCTTTGACTTCTTCTTCAATAGATCTTCAGCCTTACAGTTGAGTTATGTCCACCCTTTCCACCCTCTTCTTCGTCTCCTGCCCACTTCCCGGATCCCTCCTGGGCCCTGGGAAACCTAGATATCTAGATGATGAAACTCCTAATATCTAGGGGCAGTAGACACCAAGGTGGTGGTCAGGTACAGGTTGAAAACGGTATCTCAAGTACAGGGAGAGTTTGCAGAGAGATGTTTGCACCCTCTCACTCCAAGACCGGGATCCCTGATCTCCAGCCTCAGCACAGGTCAAAGACCCAGAACTTCTGCTCAGGGTTCTCAACTTCCCCTCCTCCTGCCTTTCTCATGATTTCCCTGGGAACATTCCATCCAACTGACTTATTTGTCAATCAAAGGTGAACTTCAAGCTCCCAGAGATTCAATATAACAGTTGGGATATTCTGAGGAAATAATTTCCACATTATAATAAAATTTCCTTATAATAATCCTCTAAAATAGCGTAGGATTCAGCAAAAATATCAACAAAGCTTTGTGCAGTCACCTATTCTTTCTTGTTATACTTGTAGTGAACACCATAAGTGGCTTTAACAATACCTTTTTAGGCTCATGGACTGGTAGAGGTAGAAATCACTATTGGCTTTAGTTTTAAGTGCTATTGGCTAACTAATGTCACAGTTAAAGGACTGTTTACATTCTTTAAAGCTAGACCATATTTTTCTGCCTTCTATATGTAGATTCTTTCAGCATGCTTTTATAATAGACAGATGGCTCCTTCACAAAAAGATCCAATGGATCCAAAAGCTCCAGTGGAGCCTTCTTTAATTAAACTATATATTAATTCTGGAAATTCTTTTGTGCTTTCCCATTTCCACTAACAGCTTGCCCCAACAACTAAAGGCTTTGGAAATTGTATAGATTTTTGAAAACACAAAACTAGACATTACTACCACTGGGTGGGGGGGGGGGAGGAACTAGTTCTGTAGGACTTGGTTTCCATTTTAAAATATTAACATATAGCTAAGTGGTTTCTCTTTTATTGTGATATAGGTTGTTTTCAGTTTTTTCACTGTTTGGTTTTCAATCTATATGCCTGACAATCTTTCCATTTCTTCTAATTCTTTAGGCCTTGTTCTTATTAACTTTGCAGCACTTAAAACTGTACTATCTATACACATTTCTTTTATTTTCACAATGTTGTCCCTGATCATTTGCAATGTGGACACCTTTATGCCTGCTCTAGAAGCAAGAAGCAAGTTTTCCAATATTTCTTCGAATACCATGAAAATTTATAGGATTTTATGCTTAATCTGACTAGTGTGATGTCTAGGTAATTACAACTACACAAACTTCAATTGTTTAAGAAAAAAGGTTACATCTTCCTATTTCCAACATAATCTCAGAAATTATCCCATATCTTATTTTCATGCAAAATATTTTCTCATGATATATACATATATACTTATATATGTAGTATTTTCCCACCTTTTAAATGTTAACAATGACCTCTTCTTTGAAATTTGTGTATCTACTTCTAAGACCTTCGTCCTCACAGGGGCATGCTAAAGCCACTTCAAAAGGGTCTGTATGCTGATCGACAAACTTTTAGTTTGATCATTTGTACTTCAGAAACAACACAATTCAGGGCTTGATTTATTCCTTTGTTGATTGTATAAGTTTAAGAAAGTGATTAAAATATATTAATAATGCACATTAGATTTTAAAGTGTGCCATTTATACATTTTTCCCTCAGTGAGAGAACTTTTAATCATTTACTAGCATATAAGGACCTTCACCACTTCTACCATTTTTCCATTCTTGCTTTCACATAAGCTTCTAACATTAAAAATTATTTATGAGATTTCATTCAAGGAAACTTTTATTAAAGAGGATTTGAAGTCCTATAGAGAAAACATTTACTGGACCCTCATTCTAGTATAGTAATGCTTTGTCACCCTGGTGTGTAACAAATGAACTTAACTGTACTTTTAGTGGAATGTGTCCATCTCCAGAAGCAGGAGATTTTCTTACTCCTACTCTTGGAAGTACTTCTAACTTAAAGATGGATGGGATTTTAGAGATGATAATGCCCATCCTTCTGATTTTAAAGATAATTTGCCTATTGATACAAAATTAGCTTCTTTTGGTGCCAAAATTCAGTCTCACATTTCTAGTGTCATAGCCACATGCTCATTCTACTATGCAAAGACGGAACTAGTCTTTAAAAAAAGCAATTAGCCCTTATTTTTCTATTTTTTCCTCTTTTGCTCATTCTCCCTGCCCTAAATGGGTTATAGATGTCACAGGATAAGCCTTTGATTGTATTCCCTTCCTAAAGGAATCTCACATGCATTTTATCCTAACATTTTATCCTTCTCAAGCTCTGTTCCTTGCCCTATAGTTACCATTTAGTATATGTTCTTCCACTCACTAGAAGATTTATTCAGGTCACTGACATCCTTAAGAAGGAAGACATGAAGCATGACCATAGCCTGAGATCACACTTCTAAATATATTATAGTAACACTGTCAAAATTCAAAAGGTATGAAATAAACAAAAAAGGTGCCTCATCACAACTAGAAATATTTGGATTCAAAACAAAAAATGTGATATAAGAAATAATTCCTGAAGATTCCATACTGGAAATGAAATAGAGCATCACCAAAAGGACATTAGAAATAATCACAGAATGTTAAAATAGGGAGGAGCCTAAAAGACCATACAAATCAACCCTTTCATTTTAAAAAGAGAAGAAACTAAGGCTAATTGCTAATTAGTGGTTTATGTGGGTATAGGACTCTGGCCTCCTAACTGAAGCACATTGATTCAGTGTGCTTTCTACTAAACCAGTTTTCTAAAAATCATCATAAAATTTCTAAAAAAAATTAATCTATAGTTTCATATTCTTTTTAAGGCACCAGAGTTTAGAAAGGACATTAACTAGGAAGAGAACAGCCAGGGGATAACATACAGAATAGTGAAAGGTTTCAAGTTTATTTATTTGTTTGTTTGTTTGTTTTGGCATTCTCTCTCTTTTTGTTTTACACTTTTGAGTTCCAAATTTTCTCCTTCTTTACAGCCCCTCCCTCATTCATTGTGAAAGTAGACAAAATGATGTCAAGTATACATATGATATCATACAAAACTTAGGACATAAAGTCTTTAATATAAGAGAATTGGGTTGAGGAAACTTGGAGCTGTCTAACCTGGGGAACAGAGAAAAGACTCTGGGAAGAACAAGAGAGATGCCTTTGGTACTTGCCTTATACAAGTCATTTAACCTCTCTAGGTCTCAGTTTTCTCACCCCTAAAACAATGGAGATAGATTATATGTAATTTACATTTCCTTTCACTTCTAAATATTTGATCCTGTAATTCCCCTTAACTTATAAATTAGTTATTTGGGGGAAAGAATTATACTCATTCCATAAGTGCAGAAATAGTAAATTGTAAAGTATCAGCTATAAAGAAGTAAATTAAGATTTAACATTGAGAAAAAATTATCTAACAATGAAAGTTACCCAATAAAAATGAAAAGGGATACTGTGCAATATAGTAGGTTCACCCTTATGGGAGGTCTTAAAGTAGAGGCTCAAAAGCACTGGTTTAGTGTGTTATACTAGGATTCTATTTGGGAGGTATGCAATGGACTAGATGGCTACTGTAGTCCCTTCCAACTGTAATATCCTGTAAATATTGAAGCTCTATGGAGATAATGTGTCTCATATTATTGCCCGGCCCTAAAGTATTCTAAAGAATAGGTAATTCAAAATATATTTATTAGGTACTTGTCTTGTTCCAGGCACTGTACTAATCTCTAGAAGTGCAAGAAAAAAGAAATCCCTTTCTTCAAAGAGCTTATATTTTAATAATGAAAAACAATATATAAAAGGGAGCTGAAAATGAGAAGGTAGGAAGAGGAAAAGTGCCCAATAACAGCATAGTTAAGGCCAAAAGGTCAAAAGCACATCCAGAAGGAGAACGAAGACTGGTGAATCTGAGTCTCTTCCTAAAACACCAGCCTTGGGACTTCTGCTTCCAATAGCCAAGAATGCTGAATAAAAAATGTTCCAAGCTCTACCCAAGCTCACCTCCAAACCACCACAAAAGAAAAAAATCGCCTCAAAACAAATTTTGAAGTACCAGAATCAACAAATGATAGAGTGAAGTAGGGTTTCAGTCAAAGAAAACATGGTGAGGCATCAGGAAGGACCCATCTCACTAGGGGAGGAGATGAATGCAGCATGTAGACAAAAACATCAGAATGTTAGCCACAGGAGAAACTCACTCATGGGAGAAGGAAGAAGAGATTTGGTACTGCCAACAGATGATCCAGTATGAGGACATAGAAATTGTTATTGGTTCCAAAGTAAAGCATCCTAAGGCCCCGAGTGAGTTTCTAGGGTAAGATGCCAACTGTGGTATTGAAATCCAAAAAAACAGAAGCATGGCCAATAACAAGGATTTCAGGACAATTGGAAGCAAAATGAATCAAAATATAATATTTACTAAAAACAATTTGGGAGGAATCAAGAACTTGTAAATTTGATCACAGAAGTAACTGACTGCTTATATGTTGAGTCATCCCTGGACTTGAAACCTTACAGATTTAAAAATTCAGTGGTATAAATAAAAACTTTTAAATAATAAGAACTGCAAAATAATGGAATTTGTTTTTTTAGAAAGTAATGTAACCATGGGTTAGAAATGTTCAAGGAGAAGCTAAATGACCACTTGTCAGGATGTTTTAATGGAGACACTTGTTCAAATAAAGGTCTGATTAAATGACCTTTCAGGTCATTTCCAAGTCTGAAGTGCTTTAATTCCATTTCGGAAGTAACCTTGAAAAATGGGATTGGTGATTTCATAGTCATTAAAAAGACCAAAATATATTCTCTGTAACAGAGGATTCAATATTATTAAGACATCTGAATCCATTTGGCCACTTTTTACCCTCTGGCCTTTGCTCTTATAATTTCAATGATTTACCTAATTAGTGAAACTGATTGACAAATATAGCCAATTCCTCTGGGAAAGGCCCATTGAAAAGCTCTCCACATCCTCCTATAAAGCTCTCATTTCAGGCTAGAAAGACTTTCTCCCTTTTCTGAGATCACTTAATTTTGCTTTATGTTTCATTCTGCAATTAATTAAAGACAGTCTTTTGGATATCCCTGCTTTGGCTGTATTTCTGTTCCTACTAGTCTCCATTCTTCTTATCATTTCTTAGAATTCTAAAGAACAACTTGCATTTTGATAGCATTTTAAGCTTTAGAAATGTTCTTTGCTCCTAACATCCCAATGTGGTAAGCAAATAAAATATTCATTTTTCAAATGAGGAAATATGCTGACATAAAAAACCTTGATAATGGTTACAAACCTAGACCTGGGATTTGAACCCAAGTCTTCTTACTTCAAGTCTAGCCCTCCTTTTTTCTCCCTTTTGAGCACCATTTACTTTTTGATCATTCTTCATTTTTGCTGCTACAACACTTCTCTCTGCTTCTCATCTTGCTCCCCTACCTCTACTTCTTAGTCTGTTTCACAGATCTCTTTTCCTTTTGCATTCTAAGTATAAGAATTGCCTCTCCTTTACCCTCACCCCTCTTCTATTCTCCGTCACTAATCATATCCATGCCCCCTATGTCAATGACTTCCCAACCAAGTTATTATAACCAAACTCTTTCCTCTCCCCATAATCTTGTATTCCCAACAATTTGCTAGAAATCCTTATCTATATCCTCTACCATGAACTCAAACTCATCATACTCAAAGCTAAACTTATCTATAACCTATCTACCTTCTCACCAGTCTCTTGAATTTCCTTTTTCCATTCATGGTTTCAATTTTCTAAGACTCAAGACATTAACAATTCAGTAATGATTCTACCTATGAAATTACTTATGATTTTATCTGTCCCCAGATGTCATGCCACCACCCTATTTCAAGCCCTCATTATTTCTTCTCCAAATAATTATGTTTATCTCCTTAAGGCATTTTCCCTCCCTTATTTTTCTCCCCCTCTACAAACTTTCCCTCACACTAATATCAAAACTAACTTGATTGCAGATAATAAACACTTTATTGCATCAAATTGAAGCAAAACAAATGGTTGATCTCTTGAATGTCATAATTAGGAATGTATACAATAGGGAACCACTTTAAGATTCTTGAACAGAGCAGTAACACAATCAGAGTAATGGATTAGGAAGAGTGTTTGGACATTTGTGTGAAGCATGAATTGGAGAATTAATAGACTGAAGGCAGGAAATCCATTCAGGAAACAATTACAGGATCATTTGAGGACCCAGGTGGGACAGATACTAATGAAGTAGAATTCACAGCACATGGCAACTGATTGTGTGTCAATGAAATTATCTGTCTCTTTGCTTGAGGTGGTGAATTATTCTGTTATAGGAAAGGTTCAAGTAGAGACTCAAAGATCTGTCAAGAATATTCCAGAGAAGATTTACACTTCAAGTTGAGCATCACGTAGAAAATAGAAAGAGTGCTAGACTTAGAATTAGATAGACTTGAATTCAACTTCTATCTCTTACACTTATCAGCTGTGTTACTAAGGGAAAGTCACCTAACCACTCTGAGTTTCAGGTTTTTTTTCCCTAAGCAAAACAGAGAGAATAATAACATCTGCCTCTCAGAATTGTTGTCGGGACCAAATAAGAATAGTATGTGTAATGTTGCCTACAAAGCTTATTTCACTATATAAATACTTTTATTGTTGTTGTTACCTCTAAGCTTTCTTTGAATTCTAAGACTGATTTCAAAATTCATGAAAGCACTATATACACATAAAAGATGATAGTGGTGTTAACAATTACAATAATGTAGCTAGCACAAATTTAAGCAACAAAGTATAGGAAGAAGTGACATTAGAACTTTCCCAGGCCAGGTTTCCATTACCCTGCAGTGATTCTTCTCACCAAACAATCTAGTCAAGTGATGAGCAAACCACAGCCCATGGGCCAGATGGGGCCCCCTGAAATGTTTTATCCGCGGCATGACATTATTCCTAATCTGACAAATACAATGAGTAGGATAAAATACAATGAAACTTCGAATGAGTTGCCTTAGAAACAGACTGGCAGATGAGCATTTCCTTTCCTTTGGCCCCTCTTTAAAAAGTTTGCCCATCACTGATTATAGTCAATAGAGAGGTGGGAGCTCTTGCTATCACCCCAAGATCGACCACCAGTCTTAGACATACCCTGGAGCTAGCTCTCAGATTCTAGTGGAGAAAGACAATGGAGCAAAGTGGCTGCCATATCTTTGTGTCCCTAGCTCAAGGCACAGTTTGTTGAGGGATATGATGGAAAGGCATAGCAGCAACACATGCAAAGAAGCATAGAACTTAAAATCTACAATGGATTTTATCAGTCATCTAGTCTAACTCATTCACAAAAGGAATCCTCACCATGACAAACGTGATAATTGATGTTCCAGCCCCTGCTTGAAGATGTGCTTTGAAGGGAAACATACCACCTCTCAAGACAGTACATTGCACTTCATGACATTATTATTAAGGTGTTTGGCTTTGTTTTTGTTTTTCTTGACAGTCTAAATTGTTTCTCTATAGACTACCCACTGCTCATGATTCTTTTTTTCTGTAGCCAAAGAAAGAGAACAAATCTAATTCCTGCTCTACACTAAAACTCTTCACATACTAACTCTGGGTACCATATCCCCTGAATCTTCTCCAGGCTACATATGCCAATTCACTCAACCAATTCTTATAACATATGGCCCCAAGACCCTCCTCTGGTTGCTTTCTCCTAGAAGGCTTATTATCTCTAGCTGATCACAATTGAACCTAGGACCTCCCTTCTCTAGGTCTGGCTCTTAATCAGCTGAGCCATCTACCTGGCCCCTCATTAATGTCCTTCTTAAACCATGGCACCCATAGTCACAACTTTCAAAATAAGATCAGAAGCAGGCAGAGTGCCATAGCACTTTTATCTCCCTATTCTTGGATCTATACCAGATCTTATTTTAACATTCTGTGATTCTGAATTCAGGCCTTCTGACTTCTGGACCTTTGTTCTTTTTTATTTTTATTTTTTCCAAGTTTCATGTCAATACAATTTTAGTAATAATTTTCTTGCATTTTGCAATTCATGTTCTCTTCCTCCTGCCCACTTCTCCCCCCTTTCTCAAGATATCAGTTTATATAATATAGGTTGTACATGTGTTATCATGTAATACATATTTCCATATTAGTCATATTGTGATAGAAGACAAAGCACTTAGATTAGAGAAAAATGCATGGAGGAAATAAAGAAAAGAATGTTATTCATCAAACTGTATTCATATTCTCTCAGTTCTTTCTATGGTATTGGGTAGTCTTTTTTGTTATGAGTCTCTTGGAACACCCCAGACCAGTGATGGGCAAACTATGGCCTGTGGGCCAGATAAAGGCCCCCTGAAATGTTCTATCCAGCCTTGGGACATTATTCCTAATCTGATGAATACAATGAATAGGATACAACACAATGAAACTTCAAAAGAATTGCCTTAGAAACAGACTGACAGAGGAGCATTTCCTTTCCTTTGGCCCTCTCTTTAAAAAGTTTGTCCATCACTGCCCTAGACTTTTGCATTGTTGATAATAAAGTTATTCATAGTTGATCATCATACTTTATTGCTATTACTGTGTACAACATTCTTCTGGTTCTATTCATTTAATTTTACAATACTTCTTATACTTCTTTCTAATTTTTTTATTTTTGTGAACATCTTGTTCATCATTTTTTATGATGTGATAGTATTTCATCATAACAGTACACCACAACTTGTTCATCCATTCTCCAACTGTTGGATATATTCATTCACTTTCCAGTTCTTTGCCACCACAAAAAAAGCGCTGCTATAAATATTTGGTAAAAGTAAGTCCTTTCCCTCTATCTTTGATCTCTTTGGGAAACAGTATATATATATATATTCTACTAAAACCCCTAGATATTTTAGAGCTTCAAAACATGCCTCACCCTCATGTACTAGGTAAGATGGATTTTTCTCAATCAAATATTCAACTTATTTATCAATCCTCATTGGCTTCCATCATATTCTATTCATCCCAATACTCTAACAAATTAAATTATTTTCATCCTGACCCTCCAATCTAGTATATTAGATATCCCTTCTAACTTTGTGTCATCTACAGATTTGATGAACCATGCCTTCATTCGTGTCACTGTTGAAAATGTTAAAGATAACAGAACCAAGCACAAATTAATCTTACAGTCTACTAGGGACCTCCTGCTACAATTAGGTTGAATCATTAAAAATTGTCCATTGAGTCTTTCCATCCAGTCAGTTCTGAACTGATATTTGCATGTTGTCATCTCTTCTATGTATCTTTTTCCATTTTTTCTCACAAAATGAGATATTTTATTAAAATCTTGCTAAAATTCAGGTAAACTATATCCAGAACATTCCCCTCATCTACTACTTCAGTAATCCCAATGAAAGTAGAAAATATTATTGTTATGGCATGATCTGTTCTTTTAAAAAGCCATGCCCTTTCTCTGTAATTATGATTTAATTTTTCTATGTATTTGCCAGTCATTTCTCATTAATGAATTATTATATAATTTTCCAAGGAATAGAAGCTGCTCTTCCTGGAATATAGTTTGTAGGTTCTGTGATCTAGCCTTTTTTTAAAAATCAGGACATTTTCACTTCTACAGTCTTGTGGTTCACTCTCTCTCTTTTTGTGATCTTTATATATCCACTGATAGTTGCTGAGTAACCACATCCATCATTTGTTTTCATAATCCAGGGTGTAGTTCTTCTGATCTAAGGGACATAAATCCATCAAGTGTACTTAGGTACTCAATTACTGTATCTTTATTTATTGGTTCTGTAATCTCTATTGTGAATGTGCTCCTCTTTGATAGAAAATGTTTTAAAAGAAAAGATAATATTAATTGAGTAGCCCAGCAATTTTCCTGTTGTCTATTATCATCAACTAATCCATCCCCAAACAAAATTCTGACCTCTTTTTTCAATCTTCTTTCTTTGTCACAAGAAAGGTACAAATCCTCATATGGTCTTTAGATTTTCTCCCCAGACTCAGCTCAATTGGACTTCCAGTATTCCTGAAAGAATTTTTCACAGGATAGTGGCCTGCTTTTATATTGATCCTCTGTTATATGGCTTTGCTTCCATTTTCTGTATGTTACATATATGTACATATATATAATACATATAACATATACACAGAGGGAGACAGATATAGACATACATATGTGTATATGTGTATATATATACATGTATATGTATATATATATACATATATATAATGAGGATGGGACACAATTAGACAGAAGCATTGAGAAACATCTAGGGGTTTTAGTAGACTGAAAGCTCAATAAGAATAAGTAGCAGTCAAAAGAATATATATACACAGGAATAATCATATGTGTGTGTATATATATAGATGAATGAATTCCTTGCATATTCACATAATTCTCTTCAGAAAAATACCATTTTCCTCCATTGTAACTGTCTCTCTGTGTATCAAATAATTTCATTCTTGAGCACCTACCACTGCAATTTGACTGACTTCTCCAATGGCATTTTAGTCCAAGGGATCATGCCTTTCTTTAAACACTATTAATTTAAACACTATCATTTTTTTCTAAACCTGAAATGCAGCTCATAAAATGCCTAGACATATTCTACTCTGTCAAAAACTTTAGGAAGTAGTCATTTCTCTCCAGGGTTCCCTATCATTTTCATGCCAATAACTAGATTCTCCTTTGTTAGTGGGAATCTGATAAAAAATAAAATTTTCCCTTGCTAGTTCAACCATTTTAAAATTATATTATCACTAGTATAAGTAAAAAATAACCTCTTAGTTCTACTTTTGAGAGAGAGAGAGAGAGAGAGAGAGAGAGAGAGAGAGAGAGAGAGAGAGAGAGAGAGAGAACATAATTAAAGTCCCCAAACACTTCTATAACATAACACTGTATGTGGTGGTTTAGCATCAGTTTTTCAAACTCCTCATCTAATCTCCTCATTCTGATCAGGTGGCCTATAGTATATTCCATTTTCAAAAACCACTCTAATTTTTATATCATTGCCCTGTAGCTGAATACTATCCAACATGCTTCCCCCATAAAATTTTTGAATTTCCACATGAGCATAACTTCTTAACATAGAAGGCTACCCATATCACATAATCTCTTGGATACTGTTTCTTTTTAATATAAAACACACACATCCAAAGCCATTTTCTTATCATAGGTTTCATATCACCTCATCCTAGCAATACCTATTTGGTCAAATTTGCGTCCTTGTTTGAGCTATTCTAGTTTCTTACCTAAACTTTAAGGATTGGTTGAACTATGGAAAATCCAGGAGTTTTCTTAGGGGCCCTTTTTTGGATTTTGTCTCCTATAAATTTGTGGTTTTTTTTTCCTTCTTTGTAGCCGTTCCCTTTGGTATGTATCATGGAGAATAAACACCGAGTCTTTTCTCTCCCTTATCTTTACTTCTTTAATGTCTTTTTTGATTTGCCTTGTCAAACACTTGGCAAATACATTGTTACTAGACTTCCTTAAGTTTTTCCATCTCTGCCATCACTTTACTATAAGTCATGATATAGAAATCAAAAGGCCATTGTCAGATATCAACTTCTTAACCAGCTGTTTACTTCCCAGATTAATTTTTCTCTTCTGTATTTCTTGCTTTAAATGAGCAACAAGAAAAACACAATCTTCAATCATCTTCTATTTCTTCTCAAAGATTTTTAAAACTGTTTACAATATGTTTAGGTTCCTTCAGATAGTTTCAAATGTTTCCATATGAATCATCAAAAGACTGTAGTTGTCAAATGTCTTGATGAGTCTTGGGGAATTCCTCATTAGGTTATGGAGAGCTTTTCTCAGAAGACAAAAGACATTTCTAATTATTGTCATGATGCTGACAAATAGCTGTATATCACTTTCTCTTCTTCACCTCACTTTTCCTAAATGATTTCTTCCCTGATCTCTTCTTTATATATGCTATATCATTATTTAGGTACAATTGATTTTTGTCCTCAGATAATCCAGTCCCCACTTCTTTAAAAGGAGCTTCATTTCTTTTAAAATTCTAATTGACCAGATGTCTATTTCCTCCCCCTTCCCTCTTTGTGGCATACTCTTTTACTGTCCAACAACTTAACAAGGGTCATTTTCCCTCTTGCACCTCAGATCACCATTTCCCCCTCTGAAGCCTTGTTACTGTTTCCTCTGGGAAACAGAATTGATGATCTCTTTGAATCACCACCTTCCTTATACCTTTAAAACCAAGTCTATCAAGTGGTACTGACTTTATATTATGGCTAACAAAATCTGACCTCCTGTTCCCCTGGATACTGTGATTCAAAGTCAGATTGCTAACTCAAAACAAAATAAAATAAATTTTCCTTACTAACCTCCCCTATACTGTCACCTCTATTTAGCTTAACTATACCTCCTTCTAATCCCTATTTACTTGCATTAAACTTCCATTGTGTGCTCTGAAACCTCTTCTTCATCATCATCAAATCTCCCCTACATTCATTTCTCTCACATTGTTTTCCTTCTTGTGGTCATGGAAAACTGGCTTTCCACAGATTATAAATCATCCCTGGCCATTTTTCCCTAGTGCTAATGGCTCCTTCTCTCATGGACCAAGGGAAGTAGAATATTCTTTACTCCTCACCACAACATCTAGACCATCTTGTTTATCCTGTTTTCCTTTCAGATTCATTCCATCTATCCAGATCACCTCATCTTGATCCCTTTTTGCTATATTCTGCCAATTTAGTGAACATTCTCCTCCTTTCTTAGTGAGTCTACTGTTTGATTCACAGTCCACTTCAATACCTCTGCTCTTATTCGGTAACTTCATTATTCATATGAACATTCCTTCAAATATTTTGGTCTCCTAATTCATCAGTTCCTGTGGTATATATAGAGCTCCATTCTACCTCGAATATTATCCATATGTGAACCACCTCCCTGCTCAAGAGGGAAGGTATGATATAGGTTGTACATGTGCAATAACACAATATATATTTCAATGTTAATGTTTTGAAAGAAGACATGTATCACTTACACTAGAGAAAATTCATGGAGAAAATAAAATGGAGTATGGTATGCTTCGAGTTGCATTCAGATTCCATCAGTTACTTATATGGCAATGGAAAGCTTTTTTTTTTCATTATAGGTCATTTGGAGTTGTCCTGGGTCATTGCATTGTTGATAACAGTTGTCATTCACAGTTGATTATGATACACTATTTTTGTTATTGTGTAAAACATCCTCCTGGTTGTGTTTACTTCACTTTGCATCACTTCATATAAGTCTTTCCATGTTTTCTGGGTAAAGTTATAATAACATATAAGCAAAAGACTAGAAATTTCATAGTAGACTCTATACTTTGAAAACTTAATAATGGACCAAAAAAGGGGGGATTAGTATTACAATTACATATGTAAATCATTTTTATGATAATCATGAGATTTTAGAGCTAGCAAGAACTTCAGAGACCATCTAGTACAATTTCTGTATTTTTCAAAGATGTAAACAATCCCAGAGGAATTCAATGGCTTGTCTAACTAAGATCCATAACTGACTAATGAGAGAATCAGAACAACAATACATCCCTTCTGCATCCTAATCCACTAAGTACCAGGAATAGTTTACCCTACCAATCAGTCAATACATATTTATAAATGTCTAGTATGTACTAGGCACTACCAGGTAATTTTTTTTTTTGGAAAAAATGTTTAAAAAGAAACAATGGCACTGTGACATTGTGAAATGAATGCTGAACTTATAGCCAGAATACCTGGCCTTTATGTGGGGCATAGTGCAGTCACTTAAACACCCAGGCTCACATTTCTCATTACTACAAAGAGTGGTAATAATATACTCTCACCTTTCTCACAGGTTTTGTAAGTACCCTGTAAACCTGAAAGTGCTATGTAAATGTGAGTTATTATCCCTGTTTTGAAGGGATCAAATTAGAAAATGTGTGAAAAGCACTTTATGTAAGTACCAAGTGCTATATAACACTTGATAAAAATAGAATCATACCAGCTCACATTTGCATTAGGATCATTTTCCACCAATGCCTACAAATGCCTCATATTTAAGGTTAGCTATTACTAAATGTAAGCTTAACCCTTTTCCTTCTTCATTCTCTCTTAAGTCTCCTTAAGCAAACTTATGGGCCTCAATGTAATTTGATATAGCATTTCTCCCTCTATCTCTGTCTATGTCTCTATCTCTGTCTCTCTGTCTTTGTCTCTCTCTCTGTCTGTCTCTGTCTGTCTCTGTCTCTGTCTCTGTCTCTCTCTCTCTCTCTCTCTCTCTCTCTCTCTCTCTCTCTCTCTGTCTCTTTATCTCTCTCTCTCTCTCACACACACACACACACACACACAGACACACTGTATTTCTTCATTTTTATTGACTAGCAAGAAAGAGAAATAATGGGGCCATCTGACCTGGAAGAATGAATGCAGCACCTTGCAGGTATTTAATGTGTACCTGGAGAATAGTTTAGCTTTCCTGAAGAAACTGTTGCAATATCACGTTTTCACCAGCATCAATAACAAAGTACCCAATTTAAAGGCTCTCATTTCATTAGAGACAATTCTGTTTTGTAGCTGGTTAGACAACCCTATTGCAGTTTTCCATAATGTATCTGATGAAAGCCACTCACCATTTTTTAATCCATGTTTCTCCACACAATTCAATATGCAAGGTGCTTTCAAATGCATTTTTGATCTACAGAAACACATACTCCCTGTCACATCAAATGACTTCAATCTGTTTTCTCACACAAATATCCTCCTGATACCTGTACAGCAAAACAAATGTGCTGCTAGTTGTTATTCTGGTTCAATCCAACAGTCTCTACACCTGAGATCATAAAAGTTCTTGGATATTAATATTTAATTTTCTTTTGGACCCATTTGCTCCATTCACATTTGGAAAGCTGGTCGTTTCTGTAACTCGCTTTTGAATTGTCTAATTTTTCTTAGGTCATCTTTTCCATTGGTTTCAGAAGATTAAAAAAACGCAATTGTCAAATACAAAGCATCTCTTTATCTGAATTACTATTGAATTTTGGTGGTAATTTTTAGTATACAATTTAATAAAAGAGGCTGAAATTGTGTTAGTTTAGTTTATATAAATATTAAAATACTTACCCAATTCCCAGGTTAAATATATTAGCCTATAAATTTCACATGAAAATCCATTGCTCTCATTTTGGAACTATGCTCAAAAGGCTATATAAAACTGGGCTTACCCTTTGACCCAGCAATTACACTACTAAGTCTGTATCCAAAAGAGATAGAAAAAAGGAAAAGGACCCATATGTATAAAAATATAGCCTCTATTTTTGTGGTGACAAAAATACTAAGAAAGGGGATACCCATCAAATAGGGGATGGCTGAATTAGCCATGGTATTATATTATTATGGTGAAATATTATTGTGTTATAAGAAATGATGAGTAGGATGCTCTCAGAAAATCCTGGAAAGATTTACATGAACTAATGTAAAGTGAAGTGAGCAGAATCAGAATGCTGAATATAATGACAGCAATATCATATGAAGATCAACTGTCAATGATTTAGCTATTCTCCACAATACCATGATTAAGACAAATCTGACAGAATTATGATGAAAATATTATCTACTTCTACAGGGGGAAAAACTGATGTAATATAAATACTGATCAAAGTATCCTTTTTTAAACTTCACTTTTCTTAATGATTTTTGGTCTGTGTTTTCTTTCACATGATTAATATGGAGATATATTTTGTATAACTGCATTTGTATAATCTATATTAAATTTCTTGCCTTCTCACTAAGGGAGAAGCAGAGGGAAGAATAAAATTTGGAAGTAAAATTTTTAAAAATTAAAATGTTTATTTGTCATTAAAAAAGAAAATATTTAAAAAAATAAAATTCATTGCTTTCCATCTTCCCAACACCAATTTGTGTGCAAATGTACTGCATCTAGTATTTTCCTTCATGGTGTTTAAGAATCTCTAATCTTAAATCCTTAAGCACTCGGGTCTAGAAATGTTCTGAAAAGTAACAATGAAGAGAAGTTGACTAGAATCTTTTAGTACCAAATAATGCTGATAAATTTTTGAGCAGGTATAGTGAACTGTAGGACTAATCTTAACTTGTAGATATTTGGGTTTGACTACTGAAAGAATAATTATTTTCTGAAAAAAAAAGCCAACCTAAAAGATTTTCAAGGGCCTTTGAGAAGTCAGTGGAAGCCTATCAAGCAGAAACACCTGGACTAAAAAGAGTACCAAAATAATTAAAGATTGACCTCACGTTTGCTTATAGACATCAGGGACTTTTAAACTCTATTCCTTGTTACTCAGTTTCCTTGAAAGAAAAGTTATACCAACCATATTTATTTTTCATGTGCTCCTTCACCTCCAAATAAAAATCAAGATATCTAAGGAGCTGAAGCTTGTCTCTGATGTGCCAAAATCTGCAATTGTAAGAATTGGGTTGCAAACGCCTGATTCTTTAAGTTTTGTGAATTTGATTAAGCTATTTATTCTCTTTAGGCATTAGTTTTACAAGATCATCTTGAAATCTATGATGGTATACCTACCTACTGATCCCTCTTCTCTGACCTCCTGTTCTTTCATGCTGGGTGTGGGAGGGAAGGGAAAAAACAGTATTTCTTTCAGAAGTATTTGAAAGAAGGATACTAGTGACAACCAATGATAAAAGGGTCAGGGGTCAGGTTCCAATTTCAAAACAAAAATAATAAGCATCTAAGTTCCACATATTTCCATAAAGTATTTCCTTCAAATATTTGCTATGCCCTTTTGTGTTTTCATGTCTGTTTCTATGAAATCAACCGCACTTTACAACATTCTTTAAATTAAGTGCTGTTCCTATTACCCAGGTATAGTTCTACATAACTAATGTATAAATGGAGATTTTGAACCTTGGACTTCATCCCCCAAAAGTCCCTTAGTTTTTCCAAAATTCCCTTTAATCTCTCCTGCACCTCCACATTTGGGTGGCAACTTTATTGTTTTATATTTGGTTGTAACTCCTCCCTCTTTCTCTTTTGTTCTGGTGAGAGGGCTGAATAGCCAGATCTCTTACTTTAGTTATTATTAATAAAACTTTTTTAAATATAATATTTAGTTATTGGATATTAATTTTAAAATCCACACACTACAGGCATAGTTTATTTCTAAGTAGCATTGGATACTCTATGATAATGTTATCTTCCTTTAGTATGAAATTATCTCTTATCACCCATAATTCTGATCAAAACCACTTAATCTCCATACTGAAAGTTTTAGAAAGGTGTTAGGGGCAAAGAAATCTGACCAAATTATGAATTATAAGTTATGTGTGGATAATATTTATACTCTTTACTGTTTTCACGAGTATTTATATTTTTTAAAAGGGCTCTTAACTGAAAATATCTTTAATTCATGGGATTTAGGTTAATGTAAAGAATCCAAAGAATCAGAACCAAGATAGACGAGTTCAACAGACTTGAAAGTCTTCCCAATGCCTTTCAAATTATATCACACTACACCATTCTTCTCTCTATAAATAATTAACAACTCTTCACTTTCTGTCTACAACTCTGCTTGGTTTCAACTTCATGAAATATAACTAGAATAACTACTCACATGAAATCTATTACTAGACTGATAAACTCAGTCTTTGATACTCCATACTTTCTCAACTCCTTCAGTTGCCTCTACTCTATGATTGAAAGATTAAAGAGTAGAGAAATAAAGTCCTCTCCCATGAACATCATGCTCCCATGTTTCCATGCTCTGTACCCTTTGGTTACACCCTCTAATCCTTTTCCGATTCCTATCATTTTTATCTTCCTTATTTCTATTATAAACTCTAGGTCAGGGATTGCCTTTTTCTCTTAATCCTTTAGCACTTTTAGATTTGCAATATAAGTTCAATGCTTGCTTTTTCACAATTTGCTGAGATAAGTGCTATTTCCATTCAGATTTTATAGATGAGACTGAAAGATTTTAAGTTAGGAAGTGTTTGAGGCAGGTTTTGAATTGATATCTTCCTGAAACCAATTCTGACCTTCTACCCAATGTGACATTTAACTGCCATTTTTAAAAGACTACCTTTATACTTCCCTAATATAAATATTAAAATGAAAGGTATTAATAATACCTTGATAAAACAATAATTTCATCAATAGACACACACATACATGCATGTATGTATGTATATATGTTATATATATATATATATGTGTGTGTGTGTGTGTGTGTGTGTGTGTGTGAATATCCTAGTAGATAGAGAACTGACCACAGAGAAAGAAGGATTTAGATTCAAATTCCAACACTGACATGCAAAGGGTATATATGACCATGGTGAGTCATTTAACATCCTGATGTTCCTGGATACTTTCAAGGAGCATGTTTTAGAAAAGGTGCTGGCCTTTATAAATAGAAGGAATTTCCTCTTTGGGGCATTCCTATCCTAGTGAAAAAAATTGTTTTCAATCCCCATTCCTATTCTAATTTTAAATAAAACCAAAGAGGTCTTGAAATTTTATTACTGAAAGAATTCCTTCAACAATTTGGTACTATCTGTAATAATTGCTAAGTGATCATTACACTCATATCTTTCATATTCTTTGGTGTATCTCCATTGACCATGTGATGTTTGAAGAACACTACTGTGTTTGCTGGCATGTTTGAAGTAATCTGAAGTTATGTCATGACTTATTCATATTCTAATCCATCTACCTTTCTAAACTTCCAGTGAAAGAGAGTAGAGAGAACATGAGAGGTAGAAACAATGATATCTATTTCATGAATAAACATCTGTCTAAAAGCATTTGTGTAATGTAAGATTAAAATTAATATCCAATAACTCCAAGTATTATATTTCATAAGATGTATTAATAATCACTTTATATAGAGGATAAGTATAGCCTGAGTAAAGAGCAGTTTACTGGACTGCAAAAGTGGGAGAAAAGATTATGAGGGTGGGCTTACAGAAATACTGTCTCCAAAATATAAGGACATAATGTGAGGATGAAAAAAGGATTCTGGAAATCATAGGTCAAGGGTAAAAAATTCTAATTACACAACCCCCCTTTTAATTCTCATGGAAAACAAACATGTAGAAATCTCCCAGATTGACATGCCTAGTTTCCCCATTGAATCAGAACACATAACCAACTTATATCTCTAAATATATTTTAATTAAAAAGTATATATAACATTTCATTTTCTAAGGAGAGATTAAAATAATTTGGGGATAAGAGGTAAATAAAAGAGAAAAAGAACAAAACCAATGAGTGCTACATTGACAATAAACCAATTTGGGGGCAGTCCCCTTTGGCATAAGAGTGTACATTCAAAATAAATACAATCAACACCACACAGTTCAAATTACCATATCCCAAAGTTCAATCTGGATCTCTTGGTGCAGTGTGTGGTCTCTGCAGGCATCTTCATGGGGGCCTTCTCTAAACAGTTCGCTTTCTGGATTTGGGGAGGTAGCAAGTTTCTTATCCTAAAATTATTCTCAAAAGAATTTAAACTTTGCATTATATGATAATAATACAATCCTGCCTGAGGAGGGTGTTGACAAACACATAGATCACCGAGGGATACATGGCTGAGTTATGAGGTATATGAATCAATTGTCAAAAGAAATTCAAAAACATCAAAAAATCCAAATAAAAGAAAAAAAATAAATTCTGGATGAAATACAAAATATTAAACTCTTATGTGTAAAAAATCTAAGTAAGGAAAAATAAACCTATAACAGGTCCTTGAATCAGGACCCAATTAAAGTGATTCATGTCCGATAAGCCTGTAGTAGCAATTATGCACTTACCCAATCAGCAGCCAGGACTATGGAAAATTGCCACAGCATGAAAGAAAGAAAGGGGACTAGATTTTGAGACAGACAGGAAATAGCATTTCCTGGTCTGATTTTACCTTTGCTCTCAGGGATAGGGGGGCCAGAATGGTAGCCAAAGTGAGGTACTTGGTAGAAATGTGGCACAGGGAAGGCCTGCACCTGATGTATATCAAACAGCCACAATCTCAAACCTCAAACAAGTTCAAGTACCCTGTCTTGGTGCAGAATCTCATCAATACCAACAGGATTGGTTGGTTTCTTTGACCTTGTGCTCACTGGCATTGTATAGTGGCTTTTTGTGTTCCTTGGCACTATACAGTGGCTCTTTAGTGATCCATTCTCCTAGAATCAGACACAATCATTAAACAAAGTCCCATAATATTTAGCAATCAATGGCAGGTTTCCATAGTTTAGAGCTTTGGGGTATGCATTAATATTAGAGCAAATGGATATTTTAAACTTATATTAGTGCAAAATAAAAATAATTTAATACTGGTAATGTGTGCTTCAAGTACAGAAAAGAAAAAAAGGAAAACTCAAATACTCTATTGCACATACAAAGAAAAACAATAATTAAAAAAAATTTTAATCAAAAATATATAGTTCACAATCAGTGAAAATGTGTCAGTCAGGTAGAGGCAGAAGGTTTCTCCCCCAAAAATGAGATCTGTTTCCTTAATGTGGCCATGGTCCACAGAGTGAGTGCAAATGATTTTAACCTAGTAGCAGCTTTATAAAACTGTAGTACAGCAGGTAATGCACATTCAAAGAAGTACCAAAATCCCTAAAATCATAATAGCCCATTTAATGACAATAGCAAAACAAACCCACTATCATTAGGATTCACATGAGTCGATAGCCAATTCCTGTGTGACATTTAAAACATAAAACCTATGAAACTAATAGATATTTCTCACAAGTTACATAAATTAAGCCAATCTTTCAATCTTGGCTGAGACAGTTCTAACAAAATCTATTATTGCCATAATTCCAAAATTTGGCAGAGGAGCCCAGAAATTAAAAGGAAAACAAAACACAACACAACAAAAACTTCTCTACTGCTGATGAAAACCTTTTGGGTCTAAAACGTCACCAAGAATATAGATCATTCTGCTAGACAGGTAGAGTAAACTGAAGAGTTACAAATATACAAAACCCATCTATTGTGTACAAAGCCCCCTGGGAAAACTGTTCCAGCAACCAGATGAGATTATAACCCATTACAGGGTAACCAAGTCACTTGGGCAACCTTCCTCCTCTGGTATGGGACTGTAACAGCATAAAAGGCATGTCTTTATAGGACCCATCCATTGCAATTTGGAGGCGAGGACTATAATAGTAAAAATCATTTCAGATGTCTCATCCATTACATTTTTAATAAATGTGGAGGTGGGGAATACAATAGTGCTATTGCACTTCACTTCAGCTACTAAGACGACCTTTACCTCTTGTTACAAATAACTCAAAGTTAGGCAAATAATCAGTCAGAAGAACTAGTGCTACTAGATATCTGAAAATCACTTCTGAAGACCCCTTAAAATGAATTTAAATTCTTAGGTCATTAAATTCTCCAAAAGTTGTATATAGGTTGTAACCAGTTTGATGAGACGATCCATTATCATCCATATGAAAATTAACAAAGGCAAAAAGGAACAAAAGGCCATTAAGGCAACATGTGACCTTGATGGATCTGGTGACAAACCTAGCATTGATAAGGACCTATGGTTTTGCCATGGAAAAGGGTTTGTACAAGTAGACTATGGGCTTTTAAAATGTTGTTTTCTTCAGTCCAGTCTTAGGGGGAGGTACAAATAAAGACAATGTAACAGTATATATAGGTAATGGCCAAAACATAGTAACTTAAAATGACTTAGTGTAATAGAAGATATTAGATTAGATTAATATGTGAACTTAAAAAACAAAATTAAATCTTAAAATGAAAAATCAGTAAATACAATATATGTAACAGGATACAAGCATTGAATTGAAGAGTCCTTTTTTCCAATTCCAATAGCTGTGTTATAGACTTCTTCACTATTTGGATCGGAATAAACTCAAACAGTTAACATCAATAAGGCTACTGGGTCTGAACAGGCTTAAAATTCACCTCCAGATTCATTAAGGTTCTTTCCTCTCTTAAATATCATCATCTAACTAGATTCCTTTGGTCATACCTCTGGGGTTCCCCATATCCACATTGGGCATAGTATGGACAAATTCCATATTGGATGTGTTGCACAGACTGGGCAAGCCAAAATGGCAAGGTAGTGTAGGGAGATGAATCTTCCCCCTGAATCTCAAGATTACTCAGGCTAACAGCTGCAAGGTATCCAATCAGTACAAGAACCCCCAGGAATGGCAGCAAGAAAAGACCTCCTAAAGCTATAAGCTGTGTAAGCTCAGTAAGGCTCTCTGGAAAAAAATGCTGTTTGAGATAGTCAGGAAACTGAGCCATGCTTGTGATCTCTAGTTCCTGTCCATAGATGGCACTACCCTAGTATGCACTGCCTAGGAGTAAAAGCCTCACAAGGAATGTTAAGGAGAAGAGTTTCATCCCTTCCCACACACAGAGGTAAAACCAGTGGCCTTGTGTTACCTCAGTCCCTACCCCCACAGCCAAGAACATGGAAGTCCTCCTGGGTTAGCCAAGTTGGGGTTGGGTGGATAGCATGGATTGGCTGCTCCATGCTGTGATCCCTTGCTGAAAAGAGGCTACTGCAGCCTTGAGACCCACGTTGAGGAGGGAAGGGGATTTATACTTTACCCTCCCTGCAGAAAATAAAAGGTGCTTCTAAATGACTAAAGAACCCTTAGGCAATCTGATGTGGACTACAGTAGCTTGGGGACAGCAGAAGAGGCAAGATGCATCTTATCCTTTTAGGTCAGGAGCTTCAGGGTGAGGCAGCCAGCAAAAAACAGGAAAAAACCCAGCATGGTGAAAAGCAGCTTATCAGCAGGAGCAAAATTTATTTTCTCACTATCCTTTACTCAAAGACTTTCTTAAACAAAATTGAGAATTCTTTTTCCAACTTCACTGATTGCCAGAAATATAAGATTGAAATTAATATCCAATAACTCCAAGTTTTATATTTTATAAGATTTATTAATAATCACTTGAAGTAGAGAAAAAGTATAGCCTGAGTAAAGAGCAGTTTACTGAACCGTGAAAGCAGGAGAAGAGAGCACAAGAGCACACTTACAGAAACTTTATCTCTAAAACATAAGGATGTAATGTGAGGAGAAAAAGGGGATGCTTGGAATTGTAGTTCAAGGACACAAAATTCTAACTACACAGTAGCAATACTAAAGCTGACTATGACGAAGCATTCGTTGTCTGGAATTTTTTCAAAAATTAAATAAGAAAAAAGAGGAATATGTTTATGTCATGGTATATATCAATCAATGATTAGTAAGTTCATAGAATTGTAAGATTTAAAGATGGAAGGAAGTGTGTAATATTTTTCCAATCCTTCATTTCCCTGATGAGGTATTTAATACATAAAAAGGTAACATTATTTGCCCAGGGTAACACAGATAATATAAAACAGCAGAGTCAGGATTTAGACCAAAAGCCATAGATTTAAAATACCTCTTTTCTTACTGAAAATTGACCATTCTATACACAGAATTGTAGAATTTCAGAACTGGACAGTACATCAAATGTCATCTAGGTCAACTAATAGCTTACTGAGATATTCTTCTGCTACACTGACAAATGGTTTTCAAATTTCAACAAAAGAATTTCCTTTGAGGAGGAATTCACTATTTTTCAAGACAGGTCATTCTATTTTTGGATACTTCGTGACTAGGTAAAAAATTTCCTTATTTGTACTTGGATTTCTCCTCTATACCTAGTTGAACAAATCTAATATTCTTTCCACAACATAGTCCTCCAAATATTTGAACATAGACATTTTGTATCTCCCTACCTTCTTAATTTTTATGGCAAATATGTATTGCTTTTAAATTGGTATTCATAAGACGTGGTATCATTTCTCTCATTATCCTGACTGCCATCCTCTGAATACCATCTTACTTTTTAATGACATCCCTGAAATGTAGCACCCAGAAGTCAACACAATACCCTAAATACTTTCTGCTCAAAGTACATGTATACTCTCACCTCCCTTATAACTAGCCTATACATCTTCCTAATTGGCCTCAGCAGGCTAGGGCCTAAAATGACATTAGATTTTCTTTAAACCTGACATATTTTGAGTTTGTTTTACAGTAAATTGCCAGATATGTTTTTATTTCAACATCTTTGGAGCTAATTATATGAACCCATGTTGAATTTTACATTTATATTTATTGAAGGTTATCTTCAATTTAGCCCACCATATTGCCTATTGAGATCTCTTTAGATCCTATATCTGTCATCCAGTCTGTTAGCTTTGTATCCCCCAAGCTTCATGTCACTGGCAAATTTGACAAGCATGCCATCTCAGCTCTCATTCATGCTTTGAATTTCTCTCAAGCTAATGGTTTGGGTATTTCAGCAATGAAAGCTGTCCTTGTTCAGTGCTGTTAGCATAACAAAATGGTATTTGTTGGAGCCTGACAAACTAAGGATAAATTGTCCAGGTACTCCCCAGTGACAGATGGTTTGTGTTCTCTAAGATCATTTCTTAGCTGTTTGAAACTAAAAGACTGCATTTCAGCACCAAAACAGTACTAAAAACAGAAGATAAGTTCTTGGGGCAGCACAAAAAGTCCTATTTACCACATAAATGTAACTGAAGTATAGTACTATACCTAATAGTTATTTATAACATTGTTATTTTGGGAAAATGCTTTCAGGTTCCTATTCTGAATTCCAGGAGCACATTCATCTCCCTCATTCATCATCATCAGGAGTGATTCTTTAGCAGAGGAAACTCACAGGAAGGGGTGGAAGATTAGTTTGGGTCAAAGATAATGTTTTTGCTAAAGGAGAGTGGGGAATGAATGTTGATTCAGTCTTTGATAATAGCTATTCATAATCTGTGCCAGATTATGTTTACTGCTAATCTAAGAATGGGTTGTGAAGAGGGGAGATGATGACCCTCCCACACTTATACCTTCTTGACCTTTTTTGAAGAATCACTGAGACAATAGATAATGAGAATCTTAGCAAATGGAGCATCCCTGAATCAACAAAAATTTTTTCTTTTTCTTTTTTTCCTTTTGTTAATTAATTTTTTTTATTTTTAGAAAAATTTTCCATGGTTACATGATTCATGTTTTTACTTTCCCCTTCATCCCCTCAAACTCCTCACTCATAGCTAACTGGCATTTCCACTGGTTTTAACATGTCATCAATCAAGACTTATTTACATATTATTGATAGTTGCATTGGTGTGGTCCTTTCTGGTCTACATCCCCAATCATGTCCTCATCAACGCAAGTGTTTAAGCAGTTGTTTTTCTTCTGTGTTTCCTCTCCTCTAGTTCTTCCTCTGAATGTGGGTATCATTCTTTTCCATAAATCCCTCAGAATTGTCCTGGGTCATTGCATTGCTGCTAGTACAGAGGTCCATTACATTCGATTTTACCATAGTGTATCAGTCTCTGTGTACAATGTTCTTCTGGCTCTGCTCTTTTCACTCTGCATTGATTCCTAGAGGTCATTCCAGTTCACATGGAATTCCTCCAGTTCATTATTCCTTTGAGCACAATAGTATTCCATCACCAACATATACCACAATTTGTTCAGCCATTCCCCAATTGAAAGGCATATCCTCCTTTTCCAGTTTTTTGACACCACAAAGAACACAGCTATAAATATTTTTTTACAAGTCTGTTTATTTATGATCTCTTTGGGGTACAAACCCAGCAATGGTATGGCTGGATCAAAGGGAAGGCATTCTTTTATCTCTCTTTGAGCATAGTTCCAAATTGCCTTCCAGAATGGTTGGATCAGTTCACAACTCCACAAGCAGTGCATTAATGTCCCTCAAACATTCATTACTCTCCCCTGCTATCATTTTAGCCAATCTTCTGTGTGTGAGGTGATACCTAAGATTTGTTTTGATTTGCATTTCTTTAATTATTAGAGATTTAGAACACTTTCTCATGTGCTTATTGATACTTTTGATTTCTTTATCTGAAAACTGCCTATTCATGTCCCTTGCCCATTTATCAGTTGGGGAATGGCTTGATTTTTTTATACAATTGATTTAGTTCCTGGTATATTTGAGTAATCAGACCTCTGTCAGAATTTTTTGTTATAAAGATATTTTCCCCAGTTTGTTGTTTCCATTCTGATTTTGGTTGCATTGGGGTTTTTTTTGTACAAAACCTTTTTAATTTAATATAATCAAAATTATTTATTTTACATTTTGTAATTTTTTCTAACTCTTGCTTGGTTTTAAAATCTTTCCTTTTCTGGAGAGAAGGGGAGAGAAGTACTTAATCAGGGACAATAAACCCATGGGATTCTAGGCAAATTTTCTAAACATTACAATGATGAAAATCCATGAAGACTCTCTGTACATTGAGGACATGATCTCAAAAGAAACTCTAAAATTAAAATGTATGATTCAAAAGCATTCTTGTAAACAGCGTGGAATAAGATTATTTATGTGGTGAGAGGAAAAAAAGACAACCATGAATAGTGGGAAGGAATAATTTCTAAAACATAAGTGGAAATTCTAGTATCTGGGAGCAAAAGTAGGAATGTCTGAAGATCATCACCAAACTGTAAAGCCTGGTACTGGCACTCACTATCACTATAGCTTTGGTAAAGTCATTTAATTTCATTGGTATTCAGTTTCTCTGTAAAATGAAGGGTTTAGATTAAATGAACTATAGTGAAATGGCCAGATTTAAGTAGAAGATTTGATATGAAAAACATAGGTAGTGAGAAAAAATCAGAATGGTTTGGAACATTTTAAATTATACATTGCTTTCATTCTAAAGGGGAAGAGAGAATCAGTGTTCCTTTGGTACCTAAGTCTTTAACAGTGCTGGGGAGTTAAGTAAATAAAGGAACAAGGATATTTTTGTTTTGATTGCCTTAACCCAAAAGGAAACAGATTTTCTACTTAGAAAACCTACATTATTATTCAAGTTTGCAAAAGGCAACAGACACTGACTCAGCCCAGGCAAAAAAGTAAAGAATGATGAGAACCAGGGAAGCCTTCAAACATACTAGACCTAAAAGAATGAGTAGCGGTAATCATCTTGAGCCAGTCGTATTTCCCATACCAGAAGTCATTTGCAATAGAAACTGAGACCAGTGAAGATAAATGACCTAATATAGAGAAGCATGAGGAAACCTCTCAGGTTGTTACCATAGCACCAAAGATAAAATGACAGGAATTTATTTTTAAGTGGAAAGAAAAATGAGTGAAAAGACATCCAAAAAGTTACGAATATCTCTAAATAAGTACAGAAATACAAAGAATATTAAAACAGCACTTAATATAACACAGAAACCTGTGGATTGCCAAGAATGCATGGAACCACAGCAGTATGTTCCAGAATGAGTCAAGAGAAATGTGAATCTTGAAAGAAGTTGGATTATAACAGAATAATTTATAACGTGCAGGAAAAAATATTTGCAATATAGAAAAAATATCAAAAATATCATCAGTAATTAGTCTTGTCAAGGAAGTAAAAGAAAAGGAAAGAGATATTAATACAAATATCCTGAATGGAAGGGGAATCTAAGAGAAGAAAAACAAAAAGCAATTAGCATTTATACATCTCCCTTCTAAGTGATGTAAAAACAAAAACAAAAAAATACCAAAAAATATAAATAGAAAAGAGGGTAGTGTGAAGAAGGAAATATATATATATATATGTACGTACATATATATATATATATGTATATGGATAATTGATGGAAATTCTAGATGAGAAGGAAGTCCTAGAGAGGTATAGAGTTGGAGAGGGGAAAGGAGGCAATTGAGAGGAAGAACAAGGAAAGGGAAAGCGAAGAGAAGCCTTTGGAGAGAATATGAAATATCTTCCTTGAAAAAGGAATAAAAAAGAGATTATGGACACAGAAACAAAATTGAGGCACAAAGTAGAAAATCCTGAGTTTTATAAACTACCATCATACATTTATGCCGAACAGAAACATTTCAATGTTTCAGTGTTATGATCACTGAAACAAAAGATTGTACCCAACTAGAAAAAAAAGCAACCCAGAAATATAACTGAAATATAATATACTATTTCTTCATGTCTAGTCCACATTCCTTTGAAAACATTCCTCTGAAAACATTCCTCTTCCTAGGCCTTAGGTAGACAACATCTTAGAAACATACAAATATATAAGGAAGGCTAAGGGCAAATATAGGAGAAGCTAGATAGCAAAACTATTCTTTGCCAGTTTGCTAACTTCCCCATTTTGCCTAGGACCAACTTTAGTTACTGTGGGTTATGAACAGGAAAACAAACAATGTGCCTTGTAATTATATTACATATTACATGATCACAAAAAAGCACAATTCAGAAGGAATTTTCCTTCTGATTTCAGTCTGTTTTCAGGTAAATAATTTATTTCCAAATGAATGAGACTAAATGAATAATTTCAGATGAGTATATCTATTTGTAAAACCATATTTTCATATCTGTACATAACATTAGCATAATTATCATTATATCAATATCATTATGGTCAAGATCCTTGAATTACCTTTTATTAAGGCCATCTCACTGTCTGATGCCTTTCTTTAAGCTCAAATCTAATTGTTTCTCCATTTAACCAGAGTTCAGAGATATGGCATTTCTTTGGTCTATCACTTAAGTGATTACAAGAAGAAAATTTTCCCATTCAGGATGCTTGTTAAAGGACGATACAATCATGAAACTGATTGGATAAAGATATAATCAAAATTAGCTCCTCTGTAGCTAAGTGGAAAAGACAGTATCAGTATTCTTTAAATGTGTGCTTGGTTTAGCAAGTCATATCAAGTATATTGTTTACAATTACAAGGTTATTTTTTTCAACTCATTCTTTTTGAATGGACAGAGAATTTGAGTTCAAAAGAAGTCTGTATATTGAGTTCTATTGTTAACCAAACACATAAATGACAGGAGGGTGACAGGATAGTCAATATTGTCATTGTTATTATTGGTGCAGTTACTTAACACAAAGATAGCATTTGGTAACTCATAAAATATTTTGTGATGACTTGTTCCTAGCTAGACCTCATAATAAATGTATAAAATATAATTGAATGCCTACTCTATAACAGTGGAAGGCAAGAATAAAGATAATGTAGTGATAGACCACAAATTTTTAAAAAATATTAGATGAAATTATGTAGTATTGACAATTGAAAAGTCACTAAGTTACAATACATGAGTCCTTAAAAACAATATGTGTGTTTTTCTTTCTATAAGGGATTTATTTAGTAGTGACCTGAAAAGCTATTTTACACAATATCTATATTTTAGAGATAAAAAATGGATGCACCAATGGCAAAGTGACTTATCCAATATCAAACAAGTAATACATTTCAGATTAAATGTTGGATCTGAGTGTACAGTTTTAATCCAGTGTTATTTCTGCTGCAACCACTACTACTACTTTCACTATTTGATTTCTGTATAATCTTTGGGAAGTCACTTAATATTACTGAGAATTGATTTCTTCATCTATGTGAAACACCAATGGGTAATACTGGAGAAGGCAACTGATCTTTGCCTACTCTTTCCTTTCAGAAAAGGAGAGATGAATTTCACCCAGACATCACTTGTTGTCACCCTGTACATTTTCCTTTCTCCTTTCCTTTCCATTTTCATCAGAATCTAGAGACTTAATAAGCCACACACTTTTATAATGAGTCCACTAGCTCACATTTAGCCTAGGGCCAAAATAATGACCCTAAGTTTTATATAGTCCCTCCTCCTAAATATATATATATATATATGCATATAGATATATACATGTAACAGAAACTTATTACTATAATAACAATAGCTCAGAGCCCCTCAGTTAGGAAAATTTCCAACATTCAAATAGATGTCTGTTCCTCAGTCTTAATTTCAAGTAATATGTGTCTCTAATTAAACCTAGGCCCCTATACATTTGTGGCCAAATAGGATATAGGGAACATTCAAAAGAAGCAATTAGAGTAGGTGGCAATGTCTGTTCCTAAACAGGCTCAGGAAAAGGAAATTTAATTAAATAGAAAGCATTTTTTATAAATTTCCCTCATTTCTTTAAAAGATGAGTATTAGTGATAAATTCAGTTCAAGTCCTCTGTTTTAAGATTCTTGTACGATCTAATGGTCCAACTTAGTTTCCTTTGTATGCCACAGTTTAGGTCACCTTTAAATTTTTCCTTTGGATTGCTATCTTGTGCCACCAATTCTTTTCTATTTAACTTGTTAAGTCCTAGATCAGACTGAGCCATTTTCCCAGTGCTTCTGATGGTGCTCAACACTTGTAGTTCTTCCAATTTCCTCTAAGTTTTTCATTCAAACCATGCATATCTTTTCAAGAATATTTAGATAGATTCATTCACACCAAACTGATCAGAAATTATGTTATAGAGCTAGAAGAAATAATAACAAAATTCATTTGAAAGAACAAAATGTCAAGAATATAAAGGGAATCAGTGAAAAAATGTTTAGGAAGTATCCTTGCAATACCAGATCTCAAACCCTACTACAAAGTGGTAGTCATCAAAATAGTCTGGTACTGACTAAGAAATAGAATGATCATCAGTGGAATAGATTAGGTACACTATACCTGGTAATAAATTATCATGGTAATTTAATGTTTGAAAAATAAAGAGAACCAAGCATTTGGGGCAAAAACTCACTATTTGCAAAAAACTTTTGGGAAAACTTTTTTCCCAAAAAATTATAGAGCAAAGAATGGGGATAGACCAATATTTCGCACCTTATACCAAGATAAGGTCAACATGGGTACATGATTTCTACATAAATGCTGATACCATAAATTAGGGCCCCATGGAAAATATTACCTGTTAGATTTATGGATAAGGAAATAATTTCTGATCACACAAATGATAGAGAACAACATAGGACATAGAATGGATAATTTTGATTATGTTGGGTTAAAAATATTGAACAAAAAACCCAATGTAAGCCAGATTAGAAGGTAGGAAAACTGCTAAGTTTGATATTTTATAAAAAATATCTCTGATAAAGAACTTATTTCTCAAATGTAGAGAAAACTGAACCAATGTTATAAAAATATGTGATTTTCTAATTGATAAATGGTCAAAAGATGTGAACAAGCTGCTTTCAGGTGAAGAAATCAAAGCTATCAGTCCTCATGTGGGAAAATGCTCTGATTTATGGTGATTTATTCTTCATTAGAGAAATGCAAATTAAAACAACTCTGAGGTAACAGCTCACTCCTGTTCATTTGGCCAATAGGTCAGAAAAGGAAAATGATAAATGTTGGAAGGGGTGTGAGGAAAATGGGACAATAATGTCCAATGGTAGAGTTGTTATCTGATCCAACAATTCTGGTGATTAATTTGGAACTATGCTCAAAGTGTTTTAAAATTGTGCATACTCTGTGATTTAGTGGTACTATTAATAAATCAGTAGCCCAAAGTGATAAAAGCAGGGGGATGGTATTTGTACAAAATTATTTCTTGTAGCACTTTTTTGGTACTTAGGAATTGGAAGTGTAGGGATTGTCCATCAATTGTGGAATGACTGAACAAGTTGTGGCATATAATTATAATAGAATACTATTATGGTACAAGAAATAATGAAGAAGACGATTTCAGAAAAACCTAGAATGATTTACATAGAGATGATAAAAAGTAAAATGAGCAGAACCAGGAGAACATTGTAAAAAGTAAAAGCAATATTGTATAATGAAAATCGTGAATGACCTAACTATTCTTAGAAATATAGTGATACAAAAAAATTCCAGACACTTGATGAAAAATACCATCTGCCTACAGAGAAAGAATGGATGGAATATGAATACAGAAGAAAGAATACTATGTTTCACTTTTTTACCTTTTTTTGGGTTGAGATGTTTTCTAGAATATGATGAATATTGAAAATATCTTACATGATTTATATGTTTTACAAATAAAATCTATATAAAATAGCTTATCATCTCAGGGAGGATGAAAGAAAGAGAGCAGGAAGAAGGAAGGGAATTTTGAACCCAAATTTTTATAAAAATGAATAGTAAAAATTTTACATGTAATTGGGGAAATAAAACATTATTTTAAAAAGAGTATTAAGATGGGCACATCTCAAGTCTTCCTTCTCAAAGATTCTAAAAGTCCTAAAATACTCTTAGGAGTAAGAGAGAATAGTAGTATTTTTCTCTCTGAACTACAAGTTACAGGAGGCCAATCATTTCAAAATAGGGATTTTTGAAACAAAGAAGAGACAGAGTAGAGATTGGACCTATCACATGAGGATAGAAGGTAGGATATTTGTTTTTCAGAAAATAAATAGGAAGAATGATGACTTTAATGGTTTGTAAGGAGTAAGACTAAGAAACCTGGAAAGGTGGGGTGAGGCCAGATCATAGAAGATTCAAAAAGCTAAACAGAGGATTTTATATTCTATCCTAAAGGCAATAGGCATCCATTTGTTTTGATGGAACATAGGGTTAACATGGTTAAATGTATGCTTCAGGAAGTACAATTTGAAATTTCTCTTGGGTGTGCATTAGACTAGTGAGACACAAGAGGCATGGAGATCAACCAGCAGGTTATTGACACTGCCAAGATATGATATGATGAGGACTTTGACCAATATGGATATAGTGATAAAACTGATAATGGCTTCATTTCTTTCAGTGAAATATGAAGTACAATTCTCAACCAAGAGGATTGGGAAGAAGGGAAAACTGTGGAGAGGAACTAGAATTTCTAAGAGCTAGGTACAACAGAAAAGGATAGTCAAGGGGCAAAATTTACATGGTGATAATATAGAAAATGTTTAAGAGTAAACTAAAAGTAGAAACCTTAGAAGTTTTAATTTCATGAGGAACAGAGAGAGAAAAGAAGGAGTAATTAAATGCAAAAGTAAAGAATAAAAGTCCAAAAGAGACAGAAAAGGAAGACAAAAATATAGGGACTGAGGAAAATACTTTTTTATGACAAGAAATGGAAAATATTTTTAAAGAAACCAATAAATAAAATAATCTGAAGGAGGGAAATGGGGATTTTACTTCATTACTTAACGGAAAGAAAATTAAAAGAATTAGAAAATTAAATAAAAAGAAGAAAGAAAAAGTAACGCATGAAGCAAAACTCTAAAACTAGGGAAAGGGATAACAAACAGGAGGTAGGACTTGAAGGAAGAAGGAAGAGAGCCAATGGGAATAGAGGCAACTTAAAATATATTACACAAACATAATTTAAGGGATATGCAAATTTAATATAAAATTGTGCTCATTCATTCCATATGAAAACTGATTCTTGATACTAGCCCCATTCTTTGACTGGCTACCCACATGGCATGGCAACTTTGCATGGGGCTGGTGTAAGTCCCCATGGGATGGGTGAAGTGTCCAGAAGTCAGGATGTGGGGCCTGATCTGAGCTTTAGCCTCTCCAGTAAGAGAGCCCCAGGGGGAGCAAATGAAAAAGACAACGTGGCTCTCTCTCTTCTTGGACATGAACAAACTCCTTCAATTTGTTGCTTTCCAGAAACAAAACTTAATAGAAATAAACAGGAAAACTAAAATATGCTGACAGGAATCACAGAAAAGAAGCCAATCTCCACACTAAACTTATATGCCCCAAATGTTTTAGCATCCTAATTGATACACGAAAAAATAACAATTAAGACAACACATGGAATAGTACCATGAGAGAAGTTTGTTCTGTTTTAGACAATTCTAAAAGAAACTAAAATAAAAGGGAAAATAAAGAATTTAACTAAAGACTGCTTCCATGCTTGAGAACCTAGAATTAAAGACTTAAAGTGTCTTCCAAATAGAACTTCTAGCAAAGTGTTGTCAAAGTAAACAATAGTTACTAAGCCATAATAAGGATCCCTGTGGCTCGGATATTGTCTTGAAAACTACATAATAACATCTATGTTTTTAAATTTTATTTTCATGAATTTTATTTATCGTATTTTATTTATTGTGTCAAATATTTTCTAATTATATTTTAATCTAGTTCAGGCTGCATTCAGGAGTGTTGTGGGCAATACCTATTTCACATGTTTAACCCCTCTGAATAAAGACAATGTACATATTTCTCAGTAAGAGAACTTTAAAAAAAACTGATCATGTAAAACAGTGATTCCCAAAGTGGGCCCCACCGCCCCCTGATGGGTGCTGCAATGATGGCCACAGGTGCATTTATCTTTCCTATTAATTGCTATTAAAATTTTAAAAATTAATTTCCAGGGTTGCTAAGTAATATTTTTTTTCTGGAAAGGGGGCAGTAGGTCAAAAAAGTTTGGGAACCACTGATGTAAAAGATCAGAGAGATATTGCCAATAAGTGTTAAAAAGAAGAAATAATAAAGATCTTTTATAAGCCATAACACAATAAAAAATAGTAATCAGTTTAGAGAACACAAATAAAAGACAGACACAAAGCAAGAAAATCCTATTTAACAATTAGAACAAGGAACTAATAACAGAATGAATTAATAATGATATGCCAGGAAAACATAATGATGAAACAATATGGAATTTTCTGGGATTCAGCTAAAATCATCCTTAGGGAAAACATAGAGATTTCTAAAATGAGAAACAAAATGAAAAAAGGTAGAAAAATCAAACTGCAAATTAGCAAACAGAAAAAAGTTTTAATGATAGCAAAATGAGAAGAAAAATACTTAATCATCAGAAACTTCTGTGAACGTTATGCTACCAAAACTGAGAAATCAAAGAAATAGAAAACATTCTCAAATTATAAAATATTCAAACCAATTAAATATGTAAATTAAATTAAATAAACTAAATTAAATAAATAAAACAATTCAATCATAGAAAAATAATATTAGCTATTAAGGAACTTCCAAAGGAGGGTGGTGGTAGAAGGGCTCTCCTAGTTCTGATGATTTCTTAGAATTTTACCAAACATTTAAATAACAATTAGCAATATATTACATAAACTATTATCAAAAACTAAAACTGAAAGCACTCCAGCAGATTCCTTTTATGACACGTATTGTCCTAATACCCAAACAAGGGAATGATGAGGGATAATAAAGCCTAAGAGAAACATACACAATTACCATTAGTGAATATCAGTATGTTTTCAACTAAAATCCTGCTAAACAAAATAAAATAATGCATTCCGAAAACCCAGTCATTTACTATGACTATTCTTAATCATGCATTATAACCTTTATGACAATTTTTTTATGACCAGAGATCTAAAGATGCTTAAAAATAGGAAAATAATCAACATAAATAATCATATTAAAAACAAAAATATTGAAAACAAGATTTTTTTCAATAAAGGAAAAGAATTTGAAAAAGTACCACACATATTAAAAACAACCAAAAAATTGTCATAAAGGGATATTTTAGTATAAAAAGTATTTCCCTAAAACTAAAAGAAATAAGTATATGCAATAAGGAAACAGAAGCTTTCCCAATAAATACAAAATAAAGTCAGGATTCCTATTGTCCCCACTATTATATTATAAAGTTCTGTATATGCTAGCAATAGCAATGAGAAAAGCAGAATAAATTAAAAACATAAATAACATGGAGATGGAATGATTCCTATTTGCTGATGAAATGATTATTTGCTTTAAAAGTTTTAGGTAATCAGCAAAGATGCTAATTAAGACAGTAGCTTCAATAAGATTGCAAGTTAAAAAATAAATCCTCAAAAATTCATAACCTATAATAATAAAATCAGACAAGTGAAAGAGAAATACTGCTTTTCAAAATTTATAATTTTTTCTGATTCCATGTCAATACAATTTCTTAACATTTTTTCCATTATTTAGCAATTCATGTTCTCTCTTTCCCTCCCAACTCTCCCCCCTCTCTAAGAAAGTCAATAACATGATATAGGATATATATATATATATCCTATATCATGTTATATATATATATATATATATATATATNGTCCCCACTATTATATTATAAAGTTCTGTATATGCTAGCAATAGCAATGAGAAAAGCAGAATAAATTAAAAACATAAATAACATGGAGATGGAATGATTCCTATTTGCTGATGAAATGATTATTTGCTTTAAAAGTTTTAGGTAATCAGCAAAGATGCTAATTAAGACAGTAGCTTCAATAAGATTGCAAGTTAAAAAATAAATCCTCAAAAATTCATAACCTATAATAATAAAATCAGACAAGTGAAAGAGAAATACTGCTTTTCAAAATTTATAATTTTTTCTGATTCCATGTCAATACAATTTCTTAACATTTTTTCCATTATTTAGCAATTCATGTTCTCTCTTTCCCTCCCAACTCTCCCCCCTCTCTAAGAAAGTCGATAACATGATATAGGATATATATATATATATATATATATAAATCCTACAATACATATTTACATGTTCATCATGTTGTGAAACAAGAACATATTACTTAAACTAAAACAAATTCATGGAGGAAATATAGTAAAGAAAAGTGTGTTTCAATTTGCAAATTTGCATTCCAATTTCTTTTATTCTTCTATTGTGGTGGATATTTTTTTTTTTTGGTCACAAGCCTCTTGGAATTGTCCTGGATCTTTGCCTTGTAAACATTCACAAATAATCATCATACATTATTGTTATTACTGTGTATGATATTCTCCTCTGTTCTTCTGACTTCTCTTTCCATCTCTTCATATGCATCTATTCAGGTTTTCCTGTGATTATCTTGTTTATCATTTCTTACGATGTGATACCATTCCATTTATGAGCATATCTCACAGGTTGTTAAGCCATTCCTCACTTGATGGACTTTCCTCCACTTTCTAGTTCATTGCCACCACAAAAAGAACTGCTATTAATATTTTTGGGCAGGTAGGTTCTTTTCTTCCATTTTTAATGTCTTTGAGATACAGACCTAATAATGGGTTCACACTGTTTCATAGCCCTTTGATCATGGTTCCAAATTGCTTTCTAGAATGGCTACAGCAATTTGCAGTTCCACCAGCAATGTATTTGTATCCCAGTTTTTCCAAATCCCTCCAATATTTGTGAATTTTTTTTTGGCATGTTAATCTGATGGGTGTGACAAATTACTCCAGAGTTGTTTTATTTTAACCTTTATCTTTTGTCATAAAATCAATACTAAATTGATTCTAAGACAGAAGAATAGTAGGGGCTAGGCAATGGGGGTTAGGTGACTTGCCCAGGGTTATAACTGGGAAGTGTCTAATGCCAGATTTGAACCTAGGATTTCCTGTCTCTAGGCTTGATTTTGCTTCACTGAGCCACCTAGCAGACACCATCAGTTGTTTTAATTTGCATCTCTCTAATCAATAATGGTTTGGACCATTTTTTTTATATGACTAATGATAGTTTTAACTTCTTTTGAGAATTGCCTATACATATCCTTTGATCATTTGTCAATTGGGAATTGCTTTGTATTCTTATAGATTTGGCTGAATTTTTTATATATTTGAGAAATGAAGCCTTTATCAGAGACTCGGTATAAAGATTTTTTTTTCCTTGATTTTGTCTATATATGGTAATTTAACTCCATTTGTGGGGTGGAGAGAGTCCCACTCTTGTACTGTGCCTGATATTGGCTCAGCTGTCTCTGTCTCAGATTTAGTACTCTACAAAGGGATGGAGGGTTTGGGTGGGCTGCTGTATGGAGGTTTGCAGCTGTTCAGTTCAACTGATTCAAGTTGGGTTCTGCCCAATCCCACCAATGCTGGACTTCATTGGGCTGAGTTCCTCCCATTGCTATGGGTACTGGGTCATGCTGAGCCTCTGTTCCAGCTGGACTATGCAGGATCACCCCCCTCCCACGGCCCTCCCAGGATTTCATTGGTTTCCACTTTTGCCCTGCTGAGGCTGGCCTGAGCCATCTATTCTCTTTCCCTTGCCACATGTCCTATATTACATCCAAGTCCCATTGAGGCTTGTTTGGTGCTGCTCACTCTTCATACCCTAGTGAGATGAGTCCTTGCTGTCTCTTCCCTTTGTTCTGGACTGGAGCACTGCTTCGCTAACTTCTGTTGATTTTGCCACTCTAGTATTGGTTTAAAATTTTTTGTGCTTCTGTGGTCATTTGGAAGGTGATTAGCATGCTTCTAGTATCCCTTACTTTACCATCTTGGCCTGATCTCCCACTGCTGCTATCATTGCAGCTCAAAGCAAAATACTACAACAAATAACAATAAAGTATCTGGGCAGAGACTTATCAGTATAAACAAAAAAGTGTAGATTCAATTACTCTATATTGAAATAAAAAACATATTTCTAAGGGATAGAGGCAATTAAGGAAGGTAAATAGATCATTTTAACTACACGAAATTGACAACCTCCTGCAAAAACAAAATTAATGCATCTCTGATGAGAAGTGAAATGGCCAAATGAGGAAAATACTTTTATCAAACTTCTCTAACGAGGGTTTGGTGTCCAAAATGCACAAGTAATAAACATATTTATGTATACTATCTATACATACATATTATGTCTAAATATATAGCCAGTATATATTAGTCAGCTTTGCTGATTTGAATTTCTAATCTTTCTCTTTTTTGTCTTAAAAATTATATTCTTCCTACCCAATTGCTCTCCATTATCCTGGACTCCTTCATATCCCTGTCATTAAGTGTCTTTCCCTTTCCCCCATCCACTATGCTTTTCACCATGCTTGGTTTTGTCTGTTTTCTCTTCTTTTTAGTTTGTAAAATCTTGAGGGTAAAGATTATCTTTATTTTTCATATTGCTCTCCCAGTTCTTAACACAGGATCTGACACATAGTATACACTCAATAAATGTTTATTGACTGGATGTAATAGCTCCTCTGGGAGGAGAAGATGTAAGGAGTGTAGGGGAAACTTTGGTGATGTAAAAAAACAATAAAGATATTTTAAATACATGTATAATTCTTATCACTCCATTTCCTTTCTAATGTCCAAGGGCTACTGACATGGATAGACAAAAATATGAAATTAATTTGCCATCACTCTCTAAAAATGTATGTTCATAAGCACAACTGGCCCTTTTCTCTTTGCAATAATTCTTCCCTTCTACCTTTGTTGATGGTTTAATTTGTTCCCACCTGTTGACATTTCCAAATCTTAATGTCTATCTTCTTATCCATGCTCACTGATATTCTAATCCCTTTATTTATAGAAAATCAATGAGTTTATTCCTTCTCTAAAACAAGTGAGTCCTATTTAATGGGAATGGTGAACTCAGTTACTCTGCTCCATTACTCAATGCTTTCCAAACTTTCCCTTCTTTTTGCTTTCCCCATCTTGTCACAGAAAAGAGAGCCTTTATCACTTCTCACTACGGTTAATAATTGCTTTTCTACTTTATCCTTGTCCTAATTCCTTCCCATTCCTATCCATCTTCCTTCAGCAGTCATACCCTTAGCTTTATCTGGAAATTCTGGCATCACATTAAATTGAACATACTCAAAATTTAGTCAGGATATTTTTCCCCAAAACCTACAACTCTTCCTCACATTGCTACTTCTGTTTCTAATCCCAGTACTTTCCCAGTTACCCAGACTCAAAATTTCAGACATCTAAATGATGATTTTACCTCTGAAATATCTATTTTCATTCTTTTAAAATCCCTTTGCTACATAAGGGACTTACTACTTTCTTATCTATCTTTCATATCTCCTTTAACAGATCCTTCTTACATGCCCACAAACAAAGACATATGCTTCCAGTATTATAAAAATATTTCAATGACTTCTTTAGACCAGTGATGGGCAAACTATGGCTCATGGGCCAGATGCAACCCCCTGAAATGTTCTATCTGGTCATTTGACATTATTCCCAATCTGATGAATACAGTGAGTAGGATACAACACAATGAAACTTCAAAAGAGTTGCCTTAAAAACAGACTGACAGATGAGCATTTCCTTTCTTTTGGCCACCTCTTTAAAAAGTTTGCCCATCACTGCTTTAGACCATCAATGGATGATATCCATCTTTATTCACATTCAATGTCAAAGTTCCTGAAAAAATTTATTCCCATATAATGGTCCATTTCTTCACATCTACAATCTACTCAACTTCCAAGCAGTCAGACTTCCATCTCCATCACTTTAATTACAGTATTAATCCAAATTTTATTAATAACCTACAGATCATTGAGTTCAGTTGTTTCTTTCAGATCTTCTCTAGTGCTCCAAGACTTCTCTATACCCTCTGACACTACACCTATTCAATACTCTCTCCTATTACTTCTCATTCTACACTAACCTGATTGTTCTACTTCTCTAAGTAATCCTCTATTTGAAACACTTTTGTTTGAAGCTTTCTCACCAACACAGACTATATAACACTTGTATAGTCAATGTTTCCAAAGAAGGGAGTTTTCCCCAAGTATTCAATATCCGTTTTTTGTCTGTTTTATTGCTCCTTTTTGCTTCTCATAATTCAGAATATAACAAAATGCCTTTCAGCTTAATAGCTCACATAAGTTTGAGGCTCTCTTATTTTTTTTCTTTTTTTTTTTAAACCCTTGTACTTCGGTGTATTGTCTCATAGGTGGAATATTGGTAAGGGTGGGCAATGGGGGTCAAATGACTTGCCCAGGATCACACAGCTGGGAAGTGGCTGAGGCCGGGTTTGAACCTAGGACCTCCTGTCTCTAGGCCTGACTCTCACTCCACTGAGCTACCCAGCTGCCCCCGAGGCTCTCTTATTTTTGCATTATGTTGTTATTAGTGAAAGTACTTTTTTTCTCTTGTTGCATCTTTGATTCTCTTATTATTACATTAAAATGTTATAGAATTTTAACCACAATATGTAAAAGGGTGGAAAAAAGAAATGATACAAATAGAGATGGAGAAAAGATATATATTTTAAGTTTATTTTTTAAGTTAAGAGAAGATTTTGTTAGATAATATACTAATACAAAAATATCAGGTAATCAATATATTAACATAAATATTATATGCAAAAAGAGGCTGCCCAACACATCTGGCTTCTAAATATATGTTTTCTTCCTATGCATTAATGAGCCAAGAATCATATAAAATCAGATTCTGACAGCAATGGAGACCCTGTTAATAAGCCCAATATCTTAACTAGGTGTAATTTTCCCATACTTGAACAAATCTAGCAATGCCAATGAAGAAAATTTAAATAACAGTTGTAACTCCTATAAAAATATTTTAAGTCAATCATTACATATATCATAAATTTTCTATTTTTCATGAGATATCAACTTTTTAATTAAATATTCACTATGGCTTTAATTATCATAAACATGTTACATCTATAAAGAATTGAACTGGCCTTTATTCTGAGTTTGAATCACCAATTAAAGTTTCATCTCTCTGTATCGCCACAGACATCACAGTCCCTTTTGCATCCACCTGACTCCCATGCTTCAAATCACTGTCCCTGATAGCAAAAACTAGATTATATCATAAACTCATTGCCTTTGCTATCACTTTAATACTCTAGGTTTTAGGATTCTGTTGCTACAGACTTAAATCTGGATAATCTTTAAAAGATAATGGTGCTTTTTCCTCCACTGAAACTTTACAGGAGACCTTGGTTCCTGTCATTGTTTCCATGGGAACCTAAATAACATCAACCAATGTGATCTCTGGTCCCTTAAAACAATCTTTCCAAATCAGTGAATCTGACATTGCCAAGTCTGGTTTTGCTGGTCAAAAGCCAATCAGTACCTGCTATTAAGCAATTGATGAATACTTCCCCTATGCCACCCCCACCTTTGCCTTCAAGGAAAATATTTAGTCTCTTTATAGAGCATATGTGTATATGTGAACAACTTTTCATCAAAGCTTGTGAGCCTTAGGACCTTTTTCAGGATCTTACTTCTTATTTCTATTTTGTGAATATTTTAATGAAACACTTATTAATCCAATGCTTAAACTTTCTCAGGCCCTTTTGGTTCAAAGATATTCTCAAAAGAAAGTTATTAAGTCTGTGTCTATAGTCAGCCATGCCTTGACTCTTTAGTCTTTTGAAAATTAACTGCAAATAGAATCTAAAGCAGCTACATGGTGAAAATATTCTTATTAATAGTGTCTTGTCTATTTTGTTCGGATATTGTGCCACTGGGATTAATGAGTGACCTCTGCCCAGGAAGAGATTTGGGAAAATTTCCATTATCCTAATATTTTCTCTCAGAAGTCCATAATGAATGATACTTTAACTAGTTTCCATTTATTCCAACACTGAAAAGATATATGATTTAGTTGGTATAAGTTTGTCTTCCACTGATAAAGATCATAGGCCCTTTATATTTTTTAAAATATTCCCATCTTAGATTCAATGTGATATATTGGTTCTAAGGCAGAAGAGGAGAAAGGGCTAGGTAATGGGTGGAAAGACTTGCTTAGAAGAGTAGGAAGGTCTAGGTAAAAGGGGGGACTTGCCTAGAGTTACACAGATAGGAAGAATCTGAGGCCTGATTTGAGCCCAGGATATTCTATCTCTACTCTTTATCTTTTAATAAATCATCTTTATGAGTCAAATATATATATAATACATTATATATAATATAAAATATAATATAATAAAAATATTTGTCACTTTCTGATCAACTCAGTAGTGAGTATCTCTAAACTCCTTTATACCATTCCTCATACTCTGCCTTATAATAGTGACCATTCCTAATTATGTACCAAGAGAAATTATGCAGCTTTATTTCCCCTGGAACTATCAAGGTGAGTTTTGCACAAACTGTTGGAAATTCTCCCAATCTTGGTTCCACATCACCTACTCATATAGAACTAGATTTATCTAATCTGGAGAGGCATTGATTTAATGTTACACTAATGAGTTGATAGGCAGCTAGAGGATACAAAGAATAAAGAGTTGGACCTGGAATTAGGAAGAGCTGAATTTAAATCTACCCTTAGATGCTTACTAGATGAGCAAGTCACTTTGTCACTGGGCAACTCACTTAACCCTGCTTGCCTTAGTTTCCTAATTTGGAAAAGGAAATGGGGAATCATTCCATTATCTTTGGCAAGAAAACTCCAAATGGGGTCACTAAGTGTTGGGCACAACTGAAAAATGACTAAACAACTACCAGTAATGAGTTTATTCATTGCAGGTGGACCTTAGGCTTGGCATTTTAAAGGAGATGGAGGCATCAAAAAATAGTCAGACTTATGGACCTACAGATATAAAAATTTCACACAGGAACAATCCAGATTGAACAAAGACCTAGGAAGAGACCTATACGTACATTTACGAGGTCTCTCCAGGTAACCACATGCTATCAGAAGCTGACACTGCTTAAAGAAACAAAAGAAATGTAACTTTTACATGACTATGAGAAACAGAGTTTAGGGTTTTAATTGAAAAAAGGTGGAAGAGGATAGAGAAACTCAGAAAGAGAGAAAGACCCATAGGCCCATACCATCTATGATTTCCTAAAGGAGAACAAGGATCAGTATAGCTGTATGCACTGAGGAAAATCTCTTCACAAGTAATAGAAAACACATGAATTATATAGTTTATAAGAGAAAGTTGGAACTCTAGAAGTCAGGATAATTGGATCTATCCAGAAAGGGGAAGGAAACTTATTGTGACTCTAAAGGACCTGAGTAACAAATATACTTTAAAATATTTGAGATTAAACAAAATTTGTCTTAAACCCAAAATCTTGTTTGCCTGAAAGCTTAAAGAAGAGCTGAAGTCCTTTCCTTAAAAAGAAAAAGGAAAATTCTGATTTTCATTCATTCCCCTCCCATATGTGCTCCAGAATTTCTAAAGTCCAATACAAAAATTCATCTGAAGTCTTGCCCTAGAATAGCCATTCCCTGAATTTTCTCATCCTAAAATATCCTTCTCCTGGGCTAGCTCATGGTTTGCATTGATTTTATACCAAGGCCTCCATTTTCAGAAGGGACTTCATTTGACAAACTTATTTAGCTCTCAGCTATGCTTCTGTGTTTCCAGACATCGATGCCATACCCCAAAACTGCACAGCTTCATTCACTCTTTCCTCCCCCTTTACTTCCATTGTTTTCCTTCTTGTTTGGGGGTATTGCTTTTCCTTTTTAGAAATGTAAGATCTTTTGTTTTTTATTTGCATCCTCAGTACTTAGGACAGTGTTTGAAAAATGTTGCCTTTCACTTTTGATTTTTCTAAAGAAAACTTTGGGGATAAAATTAGTCATAAGGATTACTATTAATATTCAATTATCTCTACTATGGCAAAGGCTGGAGTTGGGGACCAACTGCACATGGGCTACATTAAATAGGGAGGGTCTGCTAGCAGAATGCTTAGGTCACTTGCATGACATGATGGAGGAGCATAGTGGAAATCTGACACTTCATTATAATGGAATATTGATGATAAACAATAGCCTACATTTGAATTTTTATTTGGTCAAAGAAAAAAAGTTTGCTTTAGTAAGCAACAGGTATGTACTAAAGTTAATTACTGTTTAAACAGTGGTTTCTCTCATAAATTGTTTTCACTGCTTCTGTTATATCAGGATACATATCCTTTGTCCCATCACTCATGGGAGATTACTAAAGAAAACTTCTAGTCAACTATTTTCTCACCATCTAGCATAAGAGTTTTACCTCTTCCAACAGCTTCCCAAGATGAATGTCTCACTGATAACTATCTTGCCATTTATAGTTAAACAGATGTTCATGATAAGATAGGCTACATAAGTAACTAGGATGTGTAACAGAGATGATGGATAGTAAGATAGTTCATCAATTATTAAGCTTTTATGTGTCAATCACTATACCAAATTCTGAGGATGCAAATATAAGGAAACAAGATTATCCCTACCTTCAAGAAGCATACATTCTAATGGTTTATGATACCACCAAAAGAGGAGCTAGAAAAAAAGAAAGATTGGCAACGTGGAGGAAAGGTACCTACCTGGGGGCAAGGTAGTTGTGAAGAAATGAAATCCAGTGAGTAGAACTTTAAGTGAAATGATCAGGACAAGGTTGATGGGACTCCAAATCATATTCTGGATAAAGAGTTACCAGGAGAATAAGATACAGGTGGAGGTTAGTTCTGAGTGGGAACAACCTGTGGAAGGGGTGAAGTAATATGGAGGATGGGTAGAATAATTATTTTTAAGAAATTTAAGAAATGATAGACCTGGCTGGGGAAACATCATCGACAGAACAGTATCCCAAATCTCACATGCCCAAGTGGAATTCCCTAGTCATTATCGATACCCAGCTCCCAAAGATCATTGTGTCCCATATGCCCAGGATGGTGGCATTTTGAAGGTATTGCAATCTCAATTGGTGAACTAGGAGGTTATCATGAGACTTTTGATGCTTCTTCAGTTTCTCTAAGCCACTGATAGCTGATGACCCCTGCCTTTCATTTCTATAATACTGATGGTTCACTAATATTTTAAGGACTACAGAGGAGAACCCATATAGTTTTGCCAGAGGCACTAAGGGTCCTATGATTCTATCCTTGCAAGAGGGGGAAGTGTCTACCTCCATTATCTTCAGTGACATGGTGAATCTCAATAATATTCTCTAGTCTTCAGTTTCTTTAAACTCAAGATCCTAAGTCACTTATTCCTATATTATCCCTAAAGAATCAAATTATTATTATAGTCTAAAAATTACATGTGATTATATCATATGGAAACATTATGCCTTAAGTAAAATTGCAATGTTTATTATAAGCGTGTCCTAAAGGAAGATTTCCAGTACTGGTCTTTAAAATACCATGGTCACACTTAGAGGAAGAATAGCTTTGGTTACTTCATGTAACTTATTTATGAGACTAAATGAGAAGTGGAAAGAGTTCCTCTTCCTGCTCCTAAAGAATCATAGCAATCTTCTCATAATCAAAGATTATCAGTGAAGGGGAACTAGTGTTGGAAATGATCAAATCTAATACCTAAAATCCCTAAACTTTCAGTCACTGGGCTGTGAAAATTTACTACCATTTCCAACACATTCTTAACTGCCTTGAGATGTTGCTCGTTTGTCTGAATCATGTCTTTTATTTGAGACTGAAGGGAATTAACTTTAAGTAGCCTGACAAATTAGAAGAGAATACTATACTTTCTGCATCAGCCTCTTCACCAAAATGCCAAGAAAAAATGGAAAATCCAGAGAGATGAAATTGTCGAGGAACAAAATGAGGCTCAGGCACAGAAATCAAATATTTATCTCTGGATAAGAATGATACTAAGAACATAAATACATTGAATTAGGCAAAACTACTCATCTCCAAAAGTGATCCTTAAGACTAAGAAGATTAGATGGTATCAAACAGCACACATGATTTCTTCGAGACATTGAGGCCTACTCTTTCTGAAATTTCAAAGGATTCTCAGCAATAACTCACATATCTATAATGTTTTAAAAGGCTTTATTAACAATAAACCTATATGTTCAATACTTATTTCAAGTTTTGCAGATGAGAAAAGAGATTGAACTTACATAATTTACTCAATGAAAGCCAACTAGAAAGTAGTGGTAAAATTGGACTTTAACTCAATACTCTTTTTACTAAGCTATGCTGCTCACAGTCTTTGTTCGACTGTGGGGCTCATGCCAATTCTATTATAAAGAAAATAATAACTAGTAGCTTATAGTGGAGAGAGCATTCTGATGGTACTTTTTTTTAACTGAAAGAAGGTTTTGTCTGTTGCTTTCTTTGTTTTTCCTGGCCTAAACCTCTAATTTCAGTGATTTCATCTAAAATTGCTGAGATGAAAGAAAGCAAAAGGGGTGGCTGCCAAGTTGTGAAAAGAGTATAACAGGCTGTTTAAAATTCTTAATGTGACTCTTGGGGCTTGAGGTATAAATACTCACATGTAGTTCAAAAAACAAGACAAAAACTCCAAGTACAGGAAGATTTTTTTTGCAGTGACTTGTTGTGGTGCGATGCTGGTAAAGTGCCAAATGACTCCTATCTGTGCCTCAACTGTCTGTTTCCTATAAGAAAATGTTAAAAGACTAAAAGGTATTGTTTATTAAAAGCATTTTTTAAATGAAGAGGTCCTCAATAAATAGAAATAGACTTTGATGATGGGGAAAGGTAAGAGTTTTGGGACAGAGCTGAGACTTGATGTTCATCAGGAAATTGAAGTTGTTAAGTGAAAGTGTTACACAAAAGTGAAAAGTTGTACACTGAAAACTTAAAAAAAAAAAGATTTGAGACCTTCTAGAATTGTATGGAGAAAAAGCCAATGTTTGTCCTCCAAGAGTAAAGACAGGCATCACAGAACCTATGTAATCTGCAAAGAGTGATAGTTTAGTCTCCTCATTGCCTATTTTAATCTTTAAACTTAAATTTCTTTTTCTTCTTTAATTGCTACTGCTAGCATTTCTAGTAAATATTAAATAATAGAGGCAATAATGGGCATCCTTGCTTCACACCTGATCTTACTGGGAAGGCTTTTAACTTATCCTCATTGCATATGGTTTTAAATATATATTTTTATTAATTTTAGGAAAGGCTCATCTATTCCTATATTTACCAGTGTTTTCAATAGGAATAGGTGTTGTTTTTTGTCAAAAGTTTTTTCTGCATCTATTGAGATGATCATGTGATTTCTGTTGTTTGGTTAATGATATGGTCAATTATATGAATGGTTTGCCTAATATTAAAATTTCCTGGCATTCCTGGTATAAATCCCACCTGGTCATAGTAAGTAATACTCACTGGGATGAGTTGTTCTTTCTATGTTTGATAGAATTCACTTGTAAATCCATCTGGCCCTGGGGAATTTTTCTTAGAAAATTCCTTGATGGTTTGATGTTCAATTTCTTTTTCTGAGATATAATTATTTAAGTATTCTATTGTTAGTTAGTTAGTTAGTTAACCCTCTTTTGTTATCTAGGCAGTTTATATTTTTGTAAATATTCACCCATTTCTCCTAGATTGCCATATTTATTGCCATATAATTTGTCAAAATAGCTCTTAATAATTACCCTAATTTCCTCTTCATTATAGTTGAGGTTGCCTTTTTAAACTTTGATACCATTAATTTGATTTTCTTCTTTCTTTTTTTAATTAAATTAATCAGTAATCATCTATTTTATTGTTTTTTAAATTTTTTAATATAGTTTTTAATGTTTTTGACATATGATCCCATATAGTTCATCACCATACCATATAAGTACATCCCTTCTAGCTATTATGATGATGATAATAATTTTATTTTTTATTTTTTTTAAAACCCTTACCTTTCATCTTGGAGTCAGTACTGTGTATTGGCTCCAAGGCAGAAGAGTGGTAACAGTAGGCAATGGGGGTCAAGTTTTTTGGTAGTTTGATAGGTATGGTGCTAAATAGGTAAATTAATTTGGGTAGAATGGTCATTTTTATTATGTTAGCTTGTCCTACCCATGAGCAATCAGTGTTTTTCCAATTGTTTAGATCTAGTTTTAATTGTTTGGAAAGTGTTTTGTAGTTGTTTTCGTGTAATTCCTGTGTTTGTTTTGGTAGATAGATTCCTAAGTATTTTATGTTGTCTAGGGTGATTTTAAAAGGTGTTTCTCTTTCTACCTCTTGCTGCTGTGAAGTGTTGGACATATATAGAAATGCTGATGATTTATGTGCATTTATTTTGTATCCTGCAACTTTGCTAAAGTTGTTCATTATTTCTACAAGCTCCTTAGTTGATTCTCTAGGATGTTTTAAGTAGACCATCATATCATCTGCAAAGAGTGATAGCTTAGTCTCCTCATTGCCCATTTTGATACCTTCAATTTCTTTTCCTTCTCTAATTGCTACTGCTAGTGTTTCTAGTACAATGTTGAATAATAGAGGTGATAATGGACATCCTTGTTTCACTCCTGATCTTGCTGGGAAGCCTTCTAATTTATCCCCACTGCATATGATGCTTGTTGATGGTTTTAGGTATATACTGCTTATTATTTTTAGGAAAGGACCTTCTATTCCTATACTTTCCAGTGTTTTCAATAGGAATGGATGTTCTTTATTTCAAAGACTTTTTCAGCATTTATTGAGATAATCATGTGGTTTTTGATTGTTAGATTGTTGATATGGTCAAGGTCAATTATGTGGATGGTTTTCCTAATGTTAAACCATCCTTGCATTCCTGGTATAAATCCCACCTGATCATGGTGGATGATCCTCTTGATCACTTGCTGGAGTCTCTTTGCTAATATCTATTTAAGATTTTTGCATCTATGTTCATTAGGGAGATTGGTCTATAGTTTTCTTTCTCTGTTTTTTATCTACCTGGCTTTGGAATCAGTACCATATTTGTGTCATAAAAGGAATTTGATAGGACTCCTTTGCTTATTATATCAAATAATTTGTATAGTATTGGAATTAGTTGTTCTTTTAATGTTTGATAGAATTCACATGTCAATCCATCAGGCCCTGGCGATTTTTTCTTAGGGAGTTCCTTGATGGCTTCTTAAATTTCTTTTTTTTTTGATATGGGATTATTTAGGTATTCTATTTCTTCTGCTGTTAATCTAGGCAATTTATATTTTTGTAAATATTCATCCATATCACCTAAATTACTATATTTATTGCCATATAATTGGGCAAAATAGTTTTTAATGATTGCCTTAATTTCCTCTTCATTAGAGGTGAGGTCTCCCTTTTCATCTTTGATACTGTCAATTTGGTTTTCTTCTCTCCTTTTTTTATTAGATTGACCAGTACTTTGTCTATTTTATCTGATTTTTCAAAATACCGGCTTCTAGTCTTATTTATTAATTCAGTAGTTCTTTTACTTTCGATTTTATTAATTTCTCCCTTGATTTTTAGTGCATAATTCATTAATCTCTACCCTCCCTAATTTGTTAATATATGCACTCAAGAATATAAATTTCCCCTTGAGTACTGCCTTAGCTGCATCCCACAGTTTGGTAGAATGTCTCATCATTATCATTCTCTTCAATGAAATTGTTGATTGTTTCTATGATTTCTTCTTTGACTAACTGGTTTTGGAGAAATCATATCATTTAATTTCCAATTAGTTTTTGATTTACCTGTCCAGGTGCCCTTACAAATTATTATTTTTATTGCATTATTGTCTGAGGAGGTTACATTTATTATTTCTGCTCTTTTGCATTTGTATGCAATGTTTCTATTCCCCATTACATGGTCAATATTTGTGAATGTACCATGTCCAGCTGAAAAGAAGGTAAATTCCTTTTTGTCCCTATTTATTTTTCTTCACATATCTATTAAATCTAATTTTTCTAGGATTTCATTCACCTCTCTGATCTCTTTCTTATTTATTTTTGGTTTAATTTATCTAGATCTGAAAGAGGAACATTTAGATATCCCACTAGTGTGGTTTTACTATCTATTTCCTTCTTGAGCTCTGCCAGTTTCTCCTTTATGAATTTGGATACTATGCCATTTGGTGCATACATATTGAGCACTGTTATTTCCTCATTGTCTATACTGCCTTTAATCAGGATGTAATGACCTTCCCTGTCTTTTTTAATCAAATTTATTTTTACTTTGTCTTTGTCAGAAATCATGATCTCCACTCCTGCCTTCTTTTTCTCATTTGAAGACCAAAAGATTTTTCTCAAGCCCTTTACCTTAAACCTGTGTATGTCCACCCACCTCATATGTGATTCTTGTAGACAACATATGGTAGACTTTTGGTATCTAATCTGCTCCGCTATTTGTTTCCATTTTATGGGCGAGTTCATCCCATTCACATTCAGAGTTATAATTATCAGTTGTGTATTCGTCAACATTTTGGTATCCTCTCCTAGTTCTACCTCTTCTTCTTACACTATTTCCTTTTAAACCAGTTGTTTGCTTTAAGCCATTAACCCTTGTCCCCTCCCTTGATTTATTTCCCTTTCTTCTCCCTCCTTCATTATTCCCCTCTATTTTATTTTTAAGGCCTAATGAATTCCTTCCCCCTTCTTCTCCCCTCCCTTTTTTAACCTCCCCAATCCCCCGCTTCCCTTGGTTTATCCCTTCTGACTTTCTCAGTAGGTTTAGATAGAGTTTTATATCCCAATAGATATAGCTACTCTTCCCTCTCAGGGTTAATTCCACTGAGGGTAAGGTTTAAATAATACCTATTAATGCTCTCTTCCTCTCCTTCTTATAATAGTATTCATCCCCTCCCCTTCCCATGCCCTCTTTGTGTGTAATAGAATATCCTATTTTTCTTATTCATTCAAGTTTTTCTTGATGTCCTCTACTATTGATCCCACTCTTTCCCATTCCCCATGTCATCTTAGACTATTTAGTATTCCAACCTCTCCCTATGAATTAGTCTTATAATTACTATAATAGTGAATACTATAATAGTGATTAGAGTTCACTACAGAGAATTACTCATAACATTTCTCCATATAGGAGTACAACAGTTAGATCTTATTGAAGCCCTTAAAGAGGCAATTTTAAACATAAGAGCTTTCTTTCTTTCCCTCTGTTTCTTATTTACCTTTTCATGTTTGTCTCGGTTTTTGTGGTTGGAGATCAAACTTTCCATTTAGTCCTGGTCTTTTCTATGCAAATACTTGGAAATCTTCTATATTGTTGAATGCCCAAACTTTCCCCTGGAAATATATAGTCAGTTTTGATGGGTAGGTGATCCTTGGTTGTAGACCCAGTTCTCTTGCCTTTCTGAATATCATATTCCAAGCCTTGCAGTCTCTTAGTGTGGAGGCTGCCAGATCCTGTGTGATCCTGATTAGTGTTCCTTGATATCTGAATTGTCTTTTTCTGGCTTCTTGTAAAATTTTTTTCTTTTACTTGGAAGCTCTTGAATTTGGCTATTATATTCCTGGGGGTTGTCTTTTCTGGATCTAGTGTAGAGGGTGATCTATGGATCCTTTCAATGTCTATATTGCCCTCTCGTTGTAGAACTTCAGGGCAATTTTGCTGAATAATTTCTTTTAGCATGGAAAGGCCCCAATCCCACATACCTTCAATGCTGCACCCTATTGTGGGGTCCCTTCATTCGTCTGGATTTATTTTTATGTCTTCTTGAGGAGTCCTATATGTGTGGGTTAGGAAAGGTCAAGAAGGTGCATTTTACTCTGCCACCATCTTAACCCCAAATTTATGTTTAAATCTGGTCTTTTCTTCAGTAATTCTTGGAAATCTTCTGTTTTAATAAATGGCCATACTTTCCCGTACAAGAATATACTCAAGTTTGCTTGGTAGTTGATTTTTGGTTGGAGACCCATTTCCCTTGTGTTCCAAAATATATTATTCCATTACTTCTGGTCCTTCAATGTGGATGTAGCCAGTTCCTGTGTGGCTCCACAATATCTGTATTATTTCTTTTCTAAGAATAATAAAGAGAGCCTCTGCCAAAACTTTAATAATAAACAGAGCCAGTAATTAATGTTATGGTAGAAGGGGGAGAGAGAGAGAGTCTATGAGGTGGGACTCTCTCCTAGCTCTCCCCTCGCACCAAATATACACTGGGAGACCTCGAGGGGATGTCATCCTGAAACTGGGTGACCTGGATGGTCATGCTGCCCCACAGGAGTTGGGACACAAGAGTCCCCTATAAGATGAGGTATGGGGTACCCTAATCTGATTCTGAATGAGGCTGGGGTTCACACAAGCCTCCCTTAAGATCAGTCAACTTCACAGTGGATGGTCTGGCTCCAAGATGGAGGCAACCAGACCAAGCTGTGATCCCCTCACCCTTGTTGTCTCTCCAGCACTCTGGAATTCTATCTGACTAATGAATGGCTTTTATTATTCCCAATTTAGGGGTTTGGGAAAGTGGTGAAGGGCAGAGGGATTTTGGGGTGCCCTTTTCTTTATTTCTATGGGGTCTGTCACTCAGGTGGGAACATTTGAGGTTCCCTTTTCCAAGCTTCTTCTCTGTCCTTCTCCTTCAGATTCTATTTTTATTTTCTATTTCTATCCTTTTCTATAATTGTAAGTTAGATTGGAAAGGGTCTCTCAGCAAGGTTGGGTTATGGGTGAAGGAGACTAAGAGATTTCTCTGAAAATGGAGTCCAAAAACTTATCTAACTCAATGTTTGAAATCTTGATGGGTAAGGTGCAATGAATGGCTTTGATCAGGGAATCGGGGTTCAGTTTCCAAAGAAAGATCCTCAGGAAGTCCTCAGGACTGGGTCTGAGCTGGGATGTCTACCTCCTCCCTCTCTCCAGTCCTCCACCAGCAGCCCCCTTCCTCCTTCCTCTTCCGAAGAATTTCCCAGAATCCTCTCTGGTCTCAAACATCACTAACTGTCACCAACTGTCAGTCACTCCTTTTCTGGCTTCTTTTGTCCCATTCCCCTTGCACAGATCCCATCCTTACACCTTCCAGCAATTTGTAGTATCTTCTCCTAGATCTGGAAGTTCTTGAGCTTGGTTACAAAATCCTTGAGAATTGTTATTTGGTGATTTAATACAGGAGCTGATCTGTCGATTCTTTCAATCTCTACTTTACCTACTTGTTCAAGAATATCAGGGAAGTTTTCCTGAATAATTCTGGAGATCTATCTATCATCTCCAGATAATCTGATAAAGAAGGCTTAGTTGATAAGGAAGCAACAGACACTGAAGATCTTTTAGGTCATGCTTCCAGCTCTGTCTCTTGCAGCATGGAGTTTATTATATATACTTCAACACTCATTTCACACAAAAGCACCCCCAAAACTTCGTGTTTGTCCAGAAATACAAATTATGTCATAGGAAAGCACAATAAAGTTATAGTTTTACAAAGAATTTTCTTATGAAGATAATGCCGGATGAGAAAAAAGTCCCAAGGGTAAAAATGAGCCTCACTTTATCTAAAAGTTATTTTGCCTGAGCTTGCCACTCCATGACGTTGGGATGCATGGAGCAGTTAGAGAGATATACCCACAGCTTCAGCTTTATTCTGCTGAGTGAAAAAAGGTTGTTAACTCATTAAGTGCTGATTTACTAAAATCTTAAAGTCTTCCTAGAGGCTATTATGTTTTTCAATAAGAAAAGGTGTGGATCATAAAAGGGGTCAAAAGAGGAGTCTCAGATTTTCATCTATTTGAGACTCTCTTTCTCTCATTGGCCTCCCACAAATAATTTCCTGTAGAATGTTGTCCAGGATTTTTCTTTGGTTATGATTTTCAGGTAGTCCAATAATTCTTAAATTGCCTTTCCCAGATCTATTTTCTAGGTCTGTTGTTTTATAAATGGGGTGTTTCATATTTTCTTCAATTTTCATTCTTTTGATTTTGTTTTATAGATTCTTGCTGCCTTTTGAAGTCATTCACTTCTGATTGTCCAGTTCTAGTTTTTAAAGACTGAATTTCCTCCTTCACTTTTTTATCTTCCTTTTCCTTTTGATCTATTTTTCTTTGCAGGTCATTGTTTTTATCTTTTAATTTCTTTGCCTCATTTTTGAGGTGGTCAAATTTGGATTTTAAAACACTATTTTTTTATTTTAGTTCATGTTGTATACTCATAGTTTTTCCTTCTTTCCACCTCCTTATGGGCTGTATTATTGCTCCTCTCTTTGTTTGATCTATCTGTGAGTTTGAGTTTTTCTGCCCTGAAGGGGCTTCTTCTCTGCTCTTTTGGTAAACTTGTTAAGGCTTATGGAGATGACCTCTTGTATTAATGTGCCCTGAGGCCAAATCTTCTCCAGGTGCAGGCAGAGGCTGAAGATAAAGGTGAAGGTGTGGAAGATGAAGGTAGTTACCCTCAGTCTTCCTCTCTACCAGCCACCTCCCTGCCAGCCTCTTGGTCAGAGCCCTAAGCTTCCCTTTGTGGTACCAAGGTATTCCATCTTGTGGCAGCCTTCACTCTGAAATCCCACAGTCAGTCTGAGTCTAACCACAGGTGTCAGTGCAGTAGCTGGGGAAGGTGTGTTGGATTTTTCCCTTATATCTGCGAATTCAACTTTATCTGCATACCTTTCACATTGAATCAAGTAGGGGATACCTACCTATGGCTCTCTCTTGTTGCTGAGTTTGGCTTTCTGTCTATTTTGACATGCTTATTTCTTCTTTTGGTGTGGAAGAAAAGTCACAGAGGATTCAGTTTCTGCTGTTTCTAAGCTATCATCTTGACTCTGCCCCAGAACTTTTGGGTATTTTAATTGGTATCACACAGAAGAGGCAAATTAATTTTGATATAATTGTCAATTTAGTATATTGGCTTTACCTATACATAAGCAAATAACTTCTTTCCAGTTATTTAGGCCTGAATTCTTTTGTGTAAAGAGTGTTTTATAGTTGTGTTATTTGCTGAGTTTGTTTTGGTAGGTATATAATTTTATGTTGTCTAGAATTATTTTGAATGGAATTTTCCTTTTCTATCTTTTGTGTGTTGGACTTTGTTGGTGATAAATAGAAATGCCGATGATTTATGTGTATTTTATTTCATACACTACAATTTTGCTAAAGTTGTTAATTATTTCTATTAGTTTTTTGGTTGCTTCTCTAGATATACCATCATATCATCTGCAATGAGAGAAAATGTGGTTCTTCATTGCTTGTTCTAATTCTCTCAATTCATTCTGCTGATCTTCTTGCTGTTGCTAGCATGTCTAGTACAATATTAAATAGCAGAGGTGATAATAAGCATAATTGCTTTACCATTGACCATATTGGGGGGGGGGGAGGTAAGTTTATCTCCATTAAAGATAATGCTTGCTGATGATTTTAGATATATTACATTTTTCTCTTTAAAAAAAACTCCATTTATTCCAATGTCTTCTAATGTTTTTTTTTTTTTAAATAAGGAATGGATGCTATATTTTGTCAAAAGCTTTTTCTGCACTGTTATAAGGAAAGGATAAGTTAGAGTAAGAGATGATGGTTTACAATGGACAGATACATGAGGAAAGATTCTGGAATGTTGAAAAGGAGTGGCTGCCAAGTACCTAGTGGAGTTCCTGTACCTGTCCTTGCTGCTGTGACCAGTGTTTCCTTTGAAAGAAGATCTTTGAACCTGGAGCTAGCCTAAACCAACATCCAGCTATGTGCACTGCCAGTAAGCAGAGGTCTGGGTCCATGTGGATCTAAGACCTTCCCTTCACTCTTTGTCTAATCTGCCACATACCAATACCTCTAGTAACAATCAAGAAAGGTTTGGTAAGTGTAGGGTAGCTAGATTTAGGGTTCAGGATTTTAGGTGAGAGAGGAGACAGAGATAAGAGTAGTACATCAAATCTCTGAAGAACTGTCTCATGAAGATTTAGTTCCTGGGGTATTTAGCTAGTAAATTAGTGATAGAAATTCCCTTTCCCATCCAAACCTCTCTTTGGGAATAAATTACAACTTCCAGTGATTTTTGCCTGATCTGTGACTGAATGATCTGTGTGCTGGACCCTAGACCAGGTTCTGGCCTAGTTAAGGCTGTCTGTTAGGCCCTTTCACCCACAGTGTAAAACCTTGATACTGGCCCATCGTAATCTATTTAATGCCATATAATCCCATCCCCCAAATACCCCTATTACAGCACCTACTGAAATAATCATATGGCTTTTTTTATTAATATGATCAATTATACTGATGGTTTTCCTAATATTGATCCATTCCTACATTTCTGATATAAAACCCACTTGTTTATGATATATGGCCTTTGTGACATAATGCTATAATCTCCTTTCTAATATTTTATTTAAAATTTTTGCATCAATGTTCATCATTGAGTTTGGTTTATAGTTTCTCTGTTTTAGCTCTTCCTAGTTTAGGTATCTGTACTAATTTATGTCATAAAATGTTTGAAAGGATTATCTTTGCCCCTATTTTTCCAATTAATTTATGTAGTACTGGAATTAGTTGTTCTTTGAATGTCTGGTAGAATCTACTTGTAAATCCATCTTGCCCTGGGGTCTCTTTCTGAGAGAATTATTTGATACATGTTCATTTCTTTTTCTGTGATGGGGTTGCTTAAATATCTTATTTCCTCTTTTATTAAAATGAGTAGTTTGTATTTTGTAAATATTAATCTATTTCATTAAGATTGTCAGATTTATTGGCATATAGTTGGCCAAAATAACTCCTAATAATTACTTTAATATCTCCTTCATTGTTTGTGATTTCACCTTCTTCACTTTTGATACTGGTAATTTGGCTTTCTTTCTTTCTTAAATCAAGGTAGAAAATGATTTGTCAATTTTATTTATTGTTCTGTAAAACCAGCTCCTGGTTTTGTTTATTAGTTAAATGGCTTTCTTACTTTCAGTTTTATTAAACTCTCTCTTGATTTTCAGGATTTCCAATTTAGTATTTAATTGGGGATTTTTAGTGTGTTCTTTTTTACTTTGTTAGTTGCATGCCCAATTAATTGACCTGCTTTTTCTCTATTTGATTGATATAAACATGCAGGGACATAAATTACCCCATTAGTACAAAAATAGTTTGCCCCCTTCTATCTCTCCCTTTCTCTACTTCCTATGTGTTTCTTTTTCCACTCCTTTGATTTACTTTTGGATATCAGCCCATACTTCATTCCTTGCTTTTTGTAGATATATTTTTCATTACTCTAAATAGTGATTAAGTTCTTAAATATCTTAAGTAATTTAGATATCTTGCATATTTCAAGTACCTGAACTATGGGGGTTGAACGAATTGAATGCATTTATTTTCAATGGACACTCTTATGCCAGTGGGACTGCCCCAAAATTGGCTTTTGGTCAACGTGGCTAGCTTTTGTCCTCTTTTCTTTTGGTTTAAGATCCACTGAAAAAGACCAGTCTTTTTCACGTATCTCAGGGGGTTAATGTGTTAGTTAAAATCACCTGGGGTTCTATTTGGAAGGATTGAACCTCAATATAGTGTTTGACAAACTTCTGTGGACCTGTGGGAGTCCTTAAAACTACATTTCCCGTGGTCCAACGGGTTTCATGGGTTTCCTGTTTTGGATTACGTATTCAAGGTGAGGGACTGTTTTAAGTAGGGGGTAGTGACTTGGAACTTCCACTTTAGCTACCTGAGCTCACGGAGAGAGGAAAGGTAAATGGCGGAGGTGAGGTTGGAATAGGTTTCTTACAGGCGTGTGGTCAGTTTATCTCTATCAGCATGGCTTTTATTAAAATATTATTCTTCCTTTTGATCTCAGCCCTCATCATTTTTAATCATAACAATATCAAGTATCATAGAGACCTTAAGTATTTCAATTATGACCTTTCCAGGTATGAAAATATTCAATTAAATCTTATTTAAACCTTTACATTTTCACTTTATCTTTTTTATGATTCTCTTGATTATCAAATTTGTTCATCTAATTTTCTTTGAGGCTATAGTTTTTTGGTCAGAAAAGTCCAAAATTTCTCTATTTCATTAAATGTCAATTTTTTTTCCTGGTGGATTATGCTTGGATTTGCTGGATATGTAATTTTGGTTGTAGTCCTAGAGTCTTTGCCTTTTGGAATATCATAATCAGTGCTTTCCAATCCTTTTTAGGTAGAAGGTGCTAAGTCTTGTGTAATCCTGACTGTGTAGCTCCATTTTTAACTTTTTTCTTTTGGATGCCTGTAGTATATTTTCCTTGGCCAGGGAGTTCTGGAATTTGGTTATGATTCCTGAGGTTTTATATTTTGGGTTTCTTTTAGCAAGAAATCAGTGGATTGTCTCAATTTTTCTCTTTTTCCCTCATGTTCAGTCATATTAAGGTAGTTTTCCCTGATTATTTCTTGTAATATGTTGTCCTGGATTTATTTATTATCAAGGCTTTCAGTAATTCTGAAGATTCTTCAATTATCACTTTTGTATCTATTTTTCAGGTTAATTGTTTTTTAGTGGGGTATTTTAGCTTTTCTTCTTCTTTTTCTTCTTTAGATTTTGTCTTATTTTTTCCTGATACCCTATGGATCCATTACCTTCTATTTTCCCAATTCTAGTTTTCAGGGAGTTTTTTTTCTTCCTTATTTTTGTTTCCTTTTCTATATGACCAATCATAGTCTTTAGAGTTGGTTTCTTCAAAATATTTTTGTGTCTCCATTTCTTTTTAGCCTATTCTAATTTTATGGAGTTTATTTCTTCAGTGAATGTTTTCCAGCTTTTGAATTTTTCTACCAGGTTTTTATTTTATTTTTTAACTTCCTTTCAATTTTTTAGGTGTTCTTTTGGGAATTTATATACTTTTACACCTTCCCATGAGATTTCAGATGTTTACTTTTTGGCATTGTCCTATTCTGAGTTCTTTCTAAGGTCAGGTTTTTTGGTTAGAGAGGGATTTGTGCCTTTTGTTCATTTTTCTAGTTATTTTCTTTCCCATTACCTTAGCTATGTTGAGGTTCTTCTCTGCTTGTGGGAAGGAGGGAACACTGTTCCAAGATTGCAGATTACTCTTCTCTGGTACTTTGGGTAAGCATGGATGCCATTGTTTCCCACAATGTGTCTATTAACAGTATGTCTCTGCTTCCTTACTCTGATGAGATTTACAGCTGTTAAGTCTTGCTGTATTTAACTCCCCATATTACCAGTTTCTGAAAGGATGGGTCCAGTTGGCAATGTTTGGTAATGGAGACAGAGCAGAAGATGAAGCTGGCTATAATAACAAGGGGGAGGGGAGAGAGTGATTAGAATTCTTTCTACTCCCCCTCCTGAGTAGTTGTTCCCCAGAATAACAGTTATAACAGAAACCCTTGTAGATCAAGAAATGGAGGCTATATTGACTAGGATATCCCAGGGCTAAATTGGTTGACAGTTAGGAAATAATCCCAGAGAGATTAGCAACTTTAACTGTTAGAAGATTATTCCCTAAAGCCTAAGGTAGATAAAGGTTCAGGATGTCTTCAAAAGCGAATTCTTGCCCTCTGAATAACAGCTATGCTCAGTGCCTGCCTGGAGGAAGATCTGGCCTAGGTAATGTATGAAATTGGTTGGTAAAGCTTAAAAATATAACTTCTCACTGGTCCAAAACTTAACAAGGGAAGAGATTTATTAATTTTGGGAAATATAGGAAAGGAGTGGAAATTCTTGGATTGAGGGTAAGGAAAGCTACCTATTATCTTCAGGAAACTTGTTAGATATAGCAAACCCCAGAGGGGAATGCCTTTGAATAACTTATAATTCTAACTCCCTCACAAACTAACTTTCTCTTAATCTAATGTTATCAATTTTAAGATGGTGAAGGTAATCTTGATTGTAGATCTATATTGATTAGAGATTAACTGAGATACTGCAAGTGAGGTATTTATCCAGTACACACAGCCTGGTTAGTCTGTATGGAGTAAACAGCAAAGTAACACCCTGCTCCCTGAGGCCAGAGATGAGCTAACAAAAAAGAGAAGCAAATCCTACTGTTTTCCCAGCCACCCTGATTCCCAAAGTGTCTTTGCCCAGCTGGATGTCCTGCTTCTTATACCCACATTCTTAACTGCTCCAACTGTCCCCTTTCCTGTAGTTCTGGAGGGTACTGTGGAATTCTGTGAGGCAGTTTCACCCCACTTAAGATCATGCATGTTACTGTTTCCCTGTTGTTTCATGGTCTAGGCTGATCCCTGCTCTGCTGCTTTGCTGTCCCTACTAAGTGTCTTGGGTTGGGTAGATCCCCTGCTGTAGGCTCTGCTACCTCAGGTTCTCTGCCACTTCACAGACTCGGGTCCTGTGAAAGTGCATTAGTCTCCTATCTGTTTTGCCTTCTGATCTGCCTTTACTGCCTCTTCCAAATGTCTTAGAATGGGCCATACCTCATATTCAGCTGCTTTGCTGCTTCATATGTTCTGCTGCCACATGGGAGTTTATAGGTACCTGCCCTTTCCACATTCTATACTTTCTATACCTGTGTTGAGGGACTCAAGCTGGGCTCATCCCTGTTCTGCAGGTTCATTCCCTCTGGAGGATCAGCAGAGTGTAAGGCAGGCCCAACACTCACTACCTATATAAACCTAGGCAAGTCACTCCCTGTTTACCTCAGTTTCTTCAACTATAAAATTATTTGGAAAAGGAAATGGCAAACAACTACAGTAACCCAAATTGGGATCATGAAGGATAAGACACAACCAATCAACAAAAAATATCTTATCTCAGTGATGTCTGTTTCCTATGCTTCCCTTTGTTTTGAGGTGACTGTGTGTGCGCGTGTGCCTTTGGGTATTTATAGGGTTGGAAAGAATGGAGAGTCCTTTACTCTGATATCTTGGCTCTTATCATGCAACTCTTAAGTTTACATATTTAAAGTAAATATTTTGTTAATTACAATATTGTTCTGGGTTTTAGCTCTTTGATTTGAATAAAATAACATCATTTATTATTCTATATTCAATAAATTTTGCCTTAAAATAAAAAATACAATTTCTAGGTATATATCATAATCAAATACAAAAATCAAAATCAAAAAATAATACAACATAAACAAATATGTTATGTTTGCCTATAAAAAGCACTTAGATGGCATAATGGTGACGAAAAGATTAATTTAGCAGACCAGAATTAAGCTGGATTAAGTTTAACAAGACAAAACTTGAGGGCACTATGCATGACCTTTAGGGAAGCAAACACCTTTAGACCCACTTGATCACAAATAATTATGGGACAATTGACAGTTAGTACAGGGCAATAGTTCAGGACCATATCTGGAACAGGGAAGATCTCCAAGGCTTGACTAGAGCTTAGCAGCTTGCCTCCCTTGCATATAGGAAGAGTGAGAATAAAGAGAATATATTTTCAATAGATGTACCAGTTTGAAATATTGCCCTACAAATAACATAATGTAGGGTAGCTAAGTGATGCAATGAATAGAGGACCAGGACTGGAGTAAGGAAGACCTGAGTTCAAATCTAGCTTCAAACATGCATTGGTTATGTGAACTTAGGCAATCACTTAATCCTGTTTGGTTCAGTTTCTTTATCCATAAAATGAGTTGGAAAAGGAAATGGTAAACCATTCCAGTATCTTTGCCCCAGACAGGGTCACAAAGGGTAGGACATAACCTAACAGTAACAGTGATATATAAAATATACTCTGGTATCAGATTAAAGATACTCTGGGTTAGAGAAGCTATGATGGGTAAAACTTCAAATTTTTTTGAGTTAAGAATGATCTCTCCCTTCCTCTCTCCATGCCTCTATCTTCCCCTTCCCTCCTTCCCTCTCTCTATCTTCCTACACACACACACACACACACACACACACACACACACACACACACACACACACAATTTTATTCACATTAACAGCTAACTCTATATGATCTTGGGCAAGTCATTCTATCTCTAGATTTATTTCCATAGAAAATATAAAATAAGAAGATAGATTAGATGATCTTTGTGATTAGATGCCTTCTAAGTCCAATACTGAACAACTTATTAATTGGTATGACGTGTGTCATGTGAACTCTGAATGTTGTCACCTTGACCAAGGTTATTTGAAAATCAATTCATTATTAAATTCAAGTTCTTATAATAGGAGACAGACCCTACAAGGAAGTGTCACATTCTATCCATTTTTAGAACCATTTAGAATTCTGTTCCTATACTTATTTCATCTTGATGTAGAGGTGACCCCTGACTTCTCAAAGGATATGTCTTCTTATGGAAGGTTTTACAAAGCTGGAAAGGCTTCAGATAGATTCTGATAACAGATGGTGTCTGCTCTTTGAGGACCAGCCTATTTATGATGAGACTTATTAGCAGGAACTAGTCACTCACTGATAAATCCTTTGATCATGGCAATCCACGCAACAAAGGAAAATCCTAAAGCACAGTATAAATGAAATCTTTTAATATCATTATTTTGGGTAAATGAATGAATGGAAATACACTTCTTTGTTAACTATATACATGTCTTTTGACAATGCAAAGGGTCATGAGCACTTTTTATTCCATTTTCTTTCATTCCTTTAGTAACTATGGCTACTGAGAAGTGGGGGCCACAGCACTGTAATAGACAACTGTGCATGCCATTTCCCCATCCCCTTTGGATGATATCTATGGGGTCAGTCTGGAAGCAAGACTCATGATCTGAGGGGTGCTGCTATTCCATAGGCTTTTGGGTATAGTGTTGTGGGCTGTCTTGATATAGGTCTAAGGTAGCTGATGGTTAAAGCAATCAATGTGACCACATCAACATACTACTGGAAGAACTAGACCAGGAGGATATTGAAAATTTCAGTTTAAATGAAAGTAGAAGCCATAAGAAACTTGTAGCTAAATGGAATGATGACTCATTGTTCCTCCTCGGAAAGACAAATAAAGGAGATGACAAAGCTGTTTCTGTCATCTATCGAAGGACAACAAGAAATATCCTTTCATAGCATACTGTAGTATTTCATTCTCCCATACTACTAGTGAGGTTGCACAGAATATTAACTAGAGCACAGGCTTTAAAATCAAGAATGCCTAAATTCAAAACTGGCTCATATCATGGGTAGAACCACGGATATGTCATTTAAATTCTATGACATTCAGTTTCTTATAAAATGGGAATTACAATAGTGCTGATCTTATAGGTTGTTGGGAAGATTAAGTGAGATAATGTATGTTAAGTGTTTTGCAAACTTTAAAGTGCTAAATAAATGTGAACTACTCCTCATCCTAAGAATGAACAAATAAGCCAATATATAGATAATTGCAGGTTTTGAATAAATCACTATCAGTTACAGAAGATTAGATATAAAGAAAATCTCTATCAATTCTAAACCTCCACAACATTTCTTGTATCTCTTCTCGCCAATCACATTGCCAAAATCTAGTTCAAAGTAACACCATTTCTTTCTCTGAATATTTCTAGAGCCTATCTACCTTTCCCCACTGCACTCTATCTCCCAACAGAGATGCTTAATCATTATTTCCTGAGGAAAATTCTGTCCACAACATTTCCCTATTCAAAAATCTCTAGTAGCTCTCTATGCTGTCAGCATAAAATTAAGTTTCCTTGGGTTATCACTTAAAACTCATCACAGATTGATTCTATTCTCTCTTTCTGGACTGATTTTGCATCACTCCCTATAACATGCTGAACTGTTTACTCTTCCCTATATGTGACATTTCATGCTTTTGCACATGCTGTGTCCCATTACTGGAATCCTCTCTCTTACCTCTAGCTCCTGGAATCTCTTATTCTATCCAAAGTCCAATTTGAGCATCAAGTCCAACATGAAACTTTTCCCAATCCCTTCCTGAAGTTATTAACACTCTCTTCCACACTGAGATGTTTCGAATTTATGTTGCATACATCATATCTATTTTTCTGTGTACATGATTTTCCCTGAAGTAGAAGCAAAGAATCTAAGGATTATAAGGGACCTCAGTGTTTATCTAGTCAAACCCATATCCAGAAAGAAATCCCCCTGGGAGCCATTTTTGTTACTTCGTTGCCAGTGCAAGGGTCATTCTCTCTGGGTAAGGAATAAAAATTCAGCCACTCTGCTTTTTTCTGTTGTCAGTTATTATCATCCTTTTTTATCCCAAGTAGAAGATCTACCCTTTCTCTGATTCTCCTTTTTCCTGCCCAAAACATCTTTCAAAATGCCTTTGTTGCTCATAATTTCCCTCATCACTTCCTAATAATTCTGAACTTTAGCATTCCTGATGCTACCACACCACACTAATACTCATCCTTTGTAATCTATCCTTACCATAATCATGAGGATACATACTATTCTATATTTTAGTTAGTGTCCACTGCACCTAGCTTGGTGCCTTATTCAGACACGAACTAATTCTTGAGTGAACTGAATCACATAACAGTGACAATACTTCCTCAAACCATTTAGTCTAGGAAAACTTCCTGAAAAAGGCAGCACTTAGACTATGCAGCTACTTTAAAAGTAGATAGAACAGAATAGAATATTATTACAAGAGAAAGAAGGCATAAAGCTATTATAAGGACCATAGTATGAATCAAGTAGAATTTAGCAGAAGTGCTCATTATGGAGAACCTTCCAAGTTTCAGTCATTTAAATGTAACAGATGCTTGAAGAAAACCTGTAGCATATAGTTCCTGTCTGAGCTGATTCATCTTTAAGATGTAGCAGCACAGTTGGTGTGGTTGGAAGAAAATTTGCTGCCAAGTTTCCCAATAATTCCTTTCAGGAAAAACTGAAGAGCTGCTGGGGAGAAGGGTGAGAGTTATGACTGATTCCTCATCAGTGTAATGTATCAACAGTTTTCTTCACCATGTAGCTTCTCCATCAGGAAACACACATACATACATACACACATACATTTGTATTTGTCTTCCTGAAGAAAAGTTAACTTCAGGATGATGGAATGAACTCCTACACAAAGTGGAGAGTCTAAAGAATTGGATCAGTGTTGAGAACCCATTGCAATTAGTCTATTCAATATGTATTAGTGATAAATATATGTATATATGTTTGTGTGTGACATATATATGCATGTATACGTGTGTATATGAACTAGAATCTTAAGGATATTACAGTCTAATAGAGAGGAAAGGTTTTTGGGAACCCAGGACAGATCTAAGCAGTATTCTAAGAACTTTGAGAATGGAAAGTTACCCTCACTTGTAGGGTTCAAAAAAACTTCATTGAGGATGTAATTCCTGAGCTTCGTCTTTGAGGGAGAGAATTTCAATAGTATAATAGGAGAAAATCATTCTCATCATGAGAGATTCATGCATAAGTGCACAACTATTGGAAAGGCCCCAGTGAGACTGAGGAACAAATGAAAAGTCTAGTTTGCCTAGAATGTAAAAACCATGATAAAAGTTATTGTGAAAAAGGCCAGGAAGGTAGTTGGAAGGAGATTATTTCTGAGAAAGGAGGGATAGTTTAGAAGAGAATAGTGGTGAACTAAATGTCACTCTGAATTTGTATTTTATCCTATCAGCAATGATATAGTTGCTGAAGATATTTTACAACTTCTACTTCATATAATTTAGCACCGTGATATTAGAGATCTAGAGCTCAAATGTGTCTGAAAGGCCAAGTAGTCAAACTTTTTTATTTTACGTATGAATAAAATGAGTTCTCAGGAAGTCAAGTGATTGCCCAAAATCATATGAGGAATCATTGACAAAGGATTTGAATCCAGGTCCTCAGATCGCAAAGCCAATGTTCTTTTCTCTATACCTCACGCCTCAGTCAGGGTCCCTCTCCAAAAATGTCTCTCACTAGCTATTCATTTCCATCATTAGAGCATTCTTCTTGTCAGTTTTAGTGGTTTTACTATATCTACCAGTTTTCTGTTAAAATGTGAACACCACTGGGATGTATAACTCCTCAAATCATTCCCAGCTGATAAATATGGGAATAGTTTAGTGAGAAAAAAAGCCACATATAAGGGGTTAGAATCCTTAGTTTAGTGTGTGCTTGGCCATTTGGTCAACCTGTATAATCTTGTACAAATGAAAAAAAAAATCTCAGACTTGGACAGGGTCTCGAAGGCTAACTAGCTCAATCTTCTCTGATAACATCCCCAACAAGTAGTTATCCAGACTTTCATTGGTCTTTATGGCTTCTGAGGTTTCTTCTGACCCTGAGATTGTTTAAATTGAATTCATATGCATGATGTCTTTCACCTGAAAGTAATTTCTCCCTCTCCCATTTTCTAATAAGAATTTGATGATCCTTTTCACTTTTCATAGTCTGCCTTCTATCAGAGTTAAATGTTTTTCCTTGCCCCCAGACTATAAAATCTGAAACATTTATTAATAATATTAATAGCTCTTTAAGGTTTGCAAAGTGCTTAAATATATTATCTCATCTGATCTTCACAACAACCCTTAGAGGCAAATGCTATTATTACCACCAACTAACAGACTATGACACAGGTTAAAAGAAATTAAAATTTCTTTCCCAGAGTCATTTACCTAGTAAATGTCTGAGGCTGCATTTGAGCTCAGGCTTTCTTGACGTTTAAAGTCCAACAGGATTTCCAACATGTGACCACTCGTATCATTCAAAGAAGGCTATGGGCATCACATTTAACTTTGTTTTTTGGTACGTTTTTTACTTTAATTTTTATAGTGATGCAAAACATACTTCCATATTGGTTATTGTAAAACCAAACTAACACATAACAAAAACCCAAAATAAAATCATAAATACACTGATGTAAAAGATGACTCAAACAGTTCTTTCTCTGGAAGTAGAAAACATTCCCCTTCATTAGCCCTTCAGGATTGTCCCTTTTCACTGCATTGCTGAGAGTAGCCAAGTTTTCATAGATAATTATAATAAAATATAGCTGTTATTATGTATAATATTCTCCCAGATATGCTTATTTCACTCTGCATCAGTTCCAGCAGATCTTTCCAGTTTTTTCTAAAATGATCTTGCTTATCATTTCTTATATCAAAATAGTATTCCATCACCAACATGTACCACATTTGTTCAGCCATTCTCCAATTGATGGACATCCTTCAGTTTCCAATTCTTTGCCACTACAAAAATCACTACTATAAATAATTTTGTACAATTAGGTCCTTTTGCTGTTTTTATTATCTTTCTGGGATACAGACCCAGTAGTGGTATTACCAGATCTAGGGGAATGTACAGATTTATAACCCTTTGAGCATAGTTCCAAATTGCTCTAGAGAATGGTTGGATTAGTTCAACTCCCCCTACAATGCATTAATGTCTCAATTTTGCAACATCCCCTCCAATATTCAGTACTTTACTGCCATATTGGCCAATCTGATTGGTGTGAGGTGGTACCTCAGCATTTTTTAAATTTGCATTTCTCTAATCAAGAGGGATTTAGAACATTTTTTCATAACATTATTGATGGCTTTGATTTCTTCATTTGAAAATTGGTTGTTCACATCCTTTAACCATTTGTCAATTGGGGGGATTGTTGGTATTCCAAGAAATTTGACTTAGTTCTGTATAAATCTGGGAAATTAGACATTTATTGGAGACATTTGTTAAAAATTTTTCCCAGTATATTGTTTCTCTTCTAATCTTGGTTACATTAGTTTTGTTTGTACAAAAGCTTTTTAATTTAATATAATAAAATTATTTATTTTAAATATTATAATACTTTCTATCTCTTCTTAGGTCATAAATTCTTTACTTCACAAAAGATCTGCCAGATTAACAATTCTATGTTCTCCTAATTTAGTTATGGTATTCTATTTATATCTAAATCACATATTTATTTTAACCTTATCTTGGAATAGTGATGGCAAACTTTTTAGAACTTTTTAGAAATGATGTGCCATACCCCATGCCCCAGACTGTATGCAGTGCCCCACCACCACAGAGATAGAGGTCCCTACTTTCCCCCCTCCAGACTTATACCAAAATGGATAAAGATAAAGGGAAGGGAGTGGCTCTCTTTTTTTTCTTCCTGGATTAGGTAACAGTATCATATTTGTGTCATAAAAAGTTGATAGGATTCCTTCTTCCTATTTTCCCAAATAGTTTTTGTAGTAATTGGGATTCATTGTTCTTTAAAAGTTTCATAGAATTCACTTGTTAACCCAGCTAGTCCTGGGGATTTTTTCTTAGGGAGTTATTGATGATTTGTTCAAATTATTTTTCTGATATGGGATTATTTAAAGATTCCATTTCTTCTTTTGTTAATCTAGGCAATTTTTATTTTTGTTAATACTTATCAATTTCACTTAGATTATCAGATTTATTGGCATATAATTGGGCAAAATAGCTCTAATCATTCCTTTATTTTCCTCGTCATTGGTGGGGAGTTTACCTCTTTCATTTTTAATATGAATTTTTTTCTTCTTTCCTTTTAAAAAACCAAATTAACCAATGTTCTGTCTATTTTATTTTTATAGAACCAAATCCTAATCTTATTCATTAGTTCAATGATTCTCTTTATACTTTATTAATTTCTCTTTTAATTTTTAGGATTTCCAAATCCTTTAAATGAGGGTTTTTAGGAGCTGAAAAGGATGTATTTTTTCTGCTTTTCTCCATTTCACTGTGAAGTTTTTATTCATTAATACATGGTTGACTTTTGTGTAGAAGCCATATACTCCTGAAAGTAAGGCATATTTCTTTCTATTTTCATCAAATTCTCTCCAGAAATCTACTAGTTCTAACTTTTCTAAATTCATTCACTTCCTTTAATTCTTTCTTATTTATTTTTTGGTTTGATTTATCTAGATCTGAAAGGGGGAAGTTGAGGTTACACATTTGTTTTTTTAATATAGTTTTACTGTCTATTTCCCTATGAAGCTCATGTAATTTCTCCTTTAAATTTTTCAAAGCTATAGCATTTGGTCCATATAGGTTTGCTAAAGTTACTACTTCATTGTTTATAGTACCTTTTAACAAGATGTAATTTCTTTCCTTATCTCTTTTAATCAGATCTATTTTTGCTATAGCTTTGTCTGAGAACATGATTGCTACTTCTGCTTTTTTTTTACTTTAGATGATACACAATAAATTCTGTTCTAGCCCCTTACCTTTACTCTGTGCATGTCATCTTGCCACAAATGTATTTCTTGTAAACAACATATAGTAGAATTCTGGTTTTTAATCCACTCTGCTATCCACTTACATTTGATAGGTGAGTTCTTTCCATTCACATTCAGTTATGATTACCAACTATGTATTTCCCTCCATCTTATTTTCCTCTTTTGACCAGGCTGTTTTTCCATTCACTCAGTCCCTCCTCACCAGTGTTTTGCTTTTTATCACTGCCCCACTTCCTCTTCCTTCCTATTACCATCTCCCTTCCCCTTGTCTCATTCCCCTCCTACTTCTCTATAGGGTAAGATAGGAGTCTATACTCTAATGAGTATGCTTGTTATTCCATCTTTAAGCCAGTTATGGTGAGAGTGAAGTTCAGGCATTGTTCATCACCATCCTCAGTGTCTCCTCCACTGTAAAAGTTTTTGTATTCATTTTGAGGCGAGAAAATTTACCCCATTCCATTTCTCTTTTACCTTTTCTCTCAATGCAATCATCTTTTTCACCCACTAATTATGTTTTGTATATCATATGATTCTAAACTGCTTACTTCCTCACCCTCTATCTATGTATTCACCTTCCAACTGCTCTACTACTAACAAGAATTTTTAAGAATGACAAATATCCTCTTTCCACAAAGGAAAATTAAGTTTGACCTTATTGAGTCCCTTAAATTTTCTCTTTCTTATTTACATTTTTAATTTTCTCTTTGGCCTTGGGTTTGGACTTCAAATTGTCTGTTTAGGTCTGGTCTTTTCATCAGGAATACTTGGGAGAGACTTCTGAGTTAAGATGGCTGCAAAGTAGTTGCAGAACTTTTACCCTACCCACCACCAACCTGTACGATAACTCAAAAGAACAAAAAGGCCAAATTCAGATGAGTAAAGGGACTCCACAATAGGGTGCAGCATCAAGGGTACATGGGATTTGGGCATTTCCATGCTCTAAGGGGGTAAATTTGCTCCCACCAAAACTCAAGCTGATCAAACCCTCCCACCCCTACTTATGGGGAGGGATTCATAGCTGGCATCCTAGAATTAAAGCAGGAGAGAAAAACCTCTGGCAGCAGATCAAGAGCAGCCCTGATTGCAGTTAGACCTGAAACCCCAGGAGGCTGAAGAGTGCGCACTTGGGCTTGGAGATGGGAGTGGGGCTAGGGAGGCATACAGCAGAAACTGGTGCAGACTCAAAAAGTAGCCTCAGGCAAAAACCTCTCAGTAGCTCCATATACAGATAGCCTGTCCTCTTCCCCCAGACTTCTGAGGGAAGCAAGAAACAGCAGAGTAATGGCTAGCAATGCTCAAGAAAAACCAACCAACAAAAGAAACAAGAAAAAAGCATTAACTCTAGATAATATTTACATAGAAAAAATCCAGACCACAGAACAGACAGCAGAGGAGGACAATAAAGTAAACACATCTAAACCCTCCCCCCAAAAGGAAAACTTATCACAAGCTCTTGAAGAGTTACAATATGAGATCATGAGAAAGGTGGAACAGATTTGGCAAGAAAAGTAGGAAATAGTTCAAAAAGAAAACAAAATAAAAGGCAGAATTTCGGAACTGGAAATTGAGGTTCAGAAATCAAATAAAATGATGAGAAAATTGAAGACCAGAAATGTCCCAGCTGGAAGCCATGAAAAGCCAAATAGTACATACTGAAAAGGAAAACCAAAAGATTATAGCTGAAAACCAGTCTTTAAAGGCTAGAATTGGGCAAGTGGAAGCCAATGATCTCACAAGACAGCAAGGATTAATAAAGCAAAGGCAAAAGACAGACAAAATAGAAGTGAACATGAAATATCTCAATGAGAAGATGACAGATCAAGAAAACAGATCCAGAAGAGACAACTTTAGAATCATTGGTCTTCCTGAAAAATCAGGGACAAATAGAAATCTAAATATTGTTCTATAAGAAATTATCTAAGAAAATTGCCCTGATGTCCTTGAAGAAGAGGGCAAAATAGACTTTGAAAGAGCCCATTGAATACCCTCTACACTAAATCCTCAAAAGACAACCCCCAGGAATGTAATAGCCAAATTCGAAGCTTCCAAGTTGAGGAGAAAATATTACAAGAAGCCTGAAAGAGACAATCCAGATATCAAGGAACACTAATCAGGATTACACAGGATCTGGCAGGCTCCACACTACAAGACCACAAGGCTTGGAATATGATACTCAGAAAGGCAAGAGAATTGGGTCTACAACAAAGGAACACCTACCCATCAAAACTGACAATATACTTACAGGGTAAAGTATGGTCATTAAACAAGATAGAAGATTTGTAAGTATTTGCACAGAAAAGACCAGGACTAAATGGAAAGTTTGATATCCAACCACAAAATCCAAGAGAAACATGAAAATATAAATAAGAAAGAGGGGAAAGAAAAAAATTAAAAGTTCTTCTTTAAGGGCTTCAATAAGATCAAATTACCTATATTCCTATATGGAAAAAATGTTATTTGTGAGACTCAGAAATTTTATCCTCTATTATAGTAATTAGAAGAACTATATATAGGGAGAGACTGGGGTACTTAGTGGTCTAAGATGATACACAAAAAAAAGAAAGAAAGAAAAAGGGTGGGGGAATATAAGATGGCACCAAGAGAATCTTAAAGGAATAAGAAAAATACAATAATCTATACCACACAAAGAGTCATATGGAAAGGGGAGGGGAAAATACTATTATAAGGAGGAGAGGAAGAGAGTGTTAATAGGTAATACTTAAATGTTACTCTCAGAGGAATCAATTCTGAGAGGGAAGAGCAGCTAGGTCCATTGTAGGTAACAAATTCTATCTTATACTACAAGGAAAATCAGAAGAGAAAAAACAAAACAGGGGTAGTGGGGCAGGGAGAACATAAAGGGAGGGAAAGAGAGGAAGGAGGGAATCTAATTTACCTTAAAAAATAAATAAACAATAGGGGAGCAAAAAGTGAGGGCGTGGAAAGGGAAGTAAAATAAGGGTGGGAATTAGGGGGATTAATTAAAAGCAAACCACTGGTTTAAAAGGAAATAGCAAAAGAAGAAAAGGAAGAATTAGGAGACGACTTCAAAATGTTGCAGAATACTTTAGATTTTATTATTTCCTCCTTTAATTTTCATAATCTCTAATTTACTTTTCATCTGGGAATTTTTAATTTGTTTGCTTTTTAGTTTTTTGATTTGCATGCCTGGTTCATTGATCTCTGCTGTTGTGAGCCATAGAGAAATAACATAAAATGTGAATCCAAACAGATACAGCTGTAGCTGATGGTTGTAACTACTCTATGACTCTTTTCATTAATAAAGGTTTTGCTGTGTAATAAATCACTTTAATTTAAAAGAAAATGGGGAATATGTGGGAAGTGAATAAGAGCAACAGCCTCAAATAGATAAAAATCTGCGACTTCTTTTTAGACCCCTTTTATGGGCCATAACTTTTCTTATTGAAAAACATTATAGCCTTATTGGAAAGCTTTAAGTTCCTAGCAACCCAACAGTTAAGAGGTTAACAACTTCTCTCCAAGACTAAAGACAGAAATTGAGCAAAAAACTGCCTGGGCTCTGAATTTGTTTCTAAACAAGTCAAGGTCAAAACTGGACAAAATTTAGACAAAACCTCACATAATTGACCATATCAACAAGCTAATGAACAAAAATCACATGATTATTCTCAAGAGATGCCGAAAAAGCCTTTGACAAAATACAGCACCCTTTCCTATTGAAAACAATAGAAAGTATAGGAATAGAATGGCCTGTCCTAAAAATAATAAACAGTATATATCTTAAACCAGTGATGGTCAAACTTTTTAAAGAGGGGTCCAAAGGAAAGGAAATGCTCATCCCTCAGTCTATTTTTAAGGCAACTCTTTTGAAGTTTCATTGAATTGTATCCTACTCATTGTATTTGTCAGATTAGGAATAATGTTGCAAGGCCAGATAGAACATTTCAGGAGGCCACATCTGGTGGAGGGGCCATAGTTTGCCCATTACTGTTTTAAACCATCAACAAGCATCATATGCAATGGGGACAAATTAGAAGCCTTCCCAATAAGATCAGGAGTGAAACAAGGATGCCTATTATCACCGCTATTATTTAACATTGTACTAGAAATAGAAACACTAACAATTGCATTTAGAAAAGAAAAAGAAATTGAAGGTATTAAAATAGGCAATGAGGAAACCAAGCAATCACTCTTTACAGATGATGGTCTACTTAAAAAAGCCTAAAGAATCAAATAAAAAGCTAGTGGAAATAATCAACAACTTTATCAAAGCAGCGGGATACAAAATAAATGCACATAAATCATTAGCATTCCAGTTCTACATATTTCCGGCATGTCTCAGCAGCAAGAGGAAGAAAGAGAAACACCATTTAAAATCACCCTAGACAATATAAAATACTTAGGAATCTATTTACCAAAACAAACACAGGAATTTATGAACACAATGACTAAACACTTTCCAAACAATTAAAACTAGATCTAAACAATGGAAACACACTGATTGCTCATGTGTAGGACGAGCTAACATAATAAAAATGACCATTCTACCCAAATTAATTTACTTATTTAGTGCCATGTCTATCAAAATACCAAGAAACTTTTTTTACTGAATTACAAAAAACTTTAACAAAGCTCATTTGAAAGAACAAAAGATCAAGAATATCAAGGGAAATAGTGAAAAAAAATGTGAAGGAAGGTGGCCTAGCAGTACCAGATATTAAACTATACTATAGAGCAGTGGTCATCAAACAATATGGTACTGGCTAAGAGACAGAAAGGAAGATCAGTGGAATAGACTTGGGGTAACTGACATCAGTAAGACAGTCTATGATAAATATAAAGAGCCCAGCTTTTGGGACAAAAATCCACTATTTGACAAAAACTGCTGGGAAAATTGGAAAACAATATGGGAGAGATTAGGTTTAGATCAATATCCCACACCCTACACCAACATAAATTCAGAATGAGTGAATAGCTTGAATATGAAGGAAAGTATAAGTAAATTAGGCAAACATAACTTGTCAAATCTTTGGGAAAGGAAAGATTTTAAAACCAAGCAAGAGTTAGAAAAAATTATAAGACTTCCAGGAAGAAAGATGGACAAACAAAAACAATGCAACCAAAATCAGAAGGGAAACAACAAACTGGGAAAAAATCTTTATAACAAAAAGTTCTGAAGGAGGTCTAATTACTCAAATATACAAGGAGATAAATCAATTGTATAAAAAATCAAGTAATTCCCCAATTGATAAATGGGAAAAGGACATGAATAGGCAATTTTCAGATAAAGAAATCAAAAGTATCAATAATAATTAGAGAAATGCAAATCAAAACAACTCTGAGGTACCACTTCACACTTAGCAGATTGGCTAAAATGATAGCAGGGGAGAGTAATGAAATATTATTGGGGATGTAGACACTAAAGGATAACTCTAGTCCAACTATCAATAGTATGGAAATAGGTCTTGATCAATGATACATGTAAAACCTAATGGAATTGCATGTCTGCTACAGAGGAGCAGGGGGGTTTGAGGAGAGGGAAAGAAAATGAATCATGTAACCTTGGGAAAATATTCTAAATAAAATAAAAACATTTTTAATAAAGGAATACTTGAAAATCTATTTCATTGAATTACTATTTTTCCCCTGAAAGAAAATACTCATTTTTGCTGGATAGGTGATTCTCGGTTTTAAACCTAGTCTTTCAATTTCTGGAATATCATATTCTATGCCTTCTCATCTTTTAATATGGAGGCTGCTAAGGTCTGTGTAATCCTGTTTACAGTTCCATAGTATTTGAATTGCTTCTTTCTGGCTGCTTTTGAAGTATTTTCTCCTTGGCTTCAGGGCTCTTGAATTTAGATATTATCTTCTTAGGAGTTGTCATCTGGGGATTTCTTTGTGGAGGCAATCTGTGGATTCTTTCAGTTTCTATTTTACTCTCTTATTCTAGAATATCTGAGCAATTTTCTTTGAAAATTTCTTGTGTTATGATGTCTATGATTTTTTTATCATGGCTTTCAGCTAGTCCGATAATTCTTAAGTTGTCTGACCTGGATATATTTTTCCAGCTAGTGATTTTTTAAAAATAGTATATTTCGCATATTCTTGTTTTTTTTAACTTTTGATTCTGTTTTATTGTTTCTTGATGTTTCATGAAGTCATTAGCTTCTAGTTGTCCAATTCTAATTTTTAAGGAATGATTTTTTTCCATCAGCTTTTGAGTCTCCTTTTTCATTTTACCCATTTCTTCTTGTATTGCTTCATTTCTCTTCCCCATTTTCCTCTGCTTCTCTTAAATGAATTTTTAAATCCTTTTTGAGTCTGAATTTGGAACTTCGCATGTGTTTGCTTTGCTTTGCTTTCATTGTTCCCTTCCATATCTATGCCTTGCTTGTTTTCTCCACAAAATTTTTCAATGGTTAGGTATTTTTGTTTTGTTTTGTTTTGTTTTGTTTGCTTGCTCATTTTCCTACCCTTTTTTTTTACTCTCACTTTTATTTTAAAGGTAGGCTCTATTCTCAGGGCAGTTCAGGCACTTCTTAAATTTCAATATTTCCTTCATGGAGTATTATTAAGAATGTAATCTAAATGGTTTTGTGGGTTCACACTGGGTTGAAGGAGAGACAGGAATGTCTGATGGTCTGGACCAAACAGGATAGGAAGACCAGGGTTTGCTGCCAAGCTGTTAACTGTCACAAGAATGGCAGTTTGGCCAACAATCACTTAGCTCACCTAGGCTAGGGCCTATGTAACCAGGAGGCAACAGGTAGAAGTTGTAACAGTTTTAATTGAATAAACAAATAAACAAGGATAGGTATTAGGATTCTACTTTTAACAACTAAAGGCAAACCACAAGGTCAAGGGAGGGACTTAACTATACTATTCTATTGACCTAAATCAGCCAGGGCCCAAAGGAAGCAGCACTGAAGTCACAGGGGAAAAGCTCCTCCAAACCTGGTTCCAGCCAGGTATGGTCAGCTCAGCTAAGGGGCCTGAGGATGGCTTTCAATTGGGATCTCACAGTAAATCCAAGGATGGTTTCAGGATGCCAGGAGCCAACTCCACCAGGACAGGTGATCCAAGGCACCCAGGTAGGGAGAGAGAGTTTGCAATGCTGTCCACCAGATCACAAACCACTTCCCTACTCGATGCTGCTCTGCAGGTCTGTTGTCCACTGCTGAAAGCCTCCACCTCTCTCAGGATCCCAGGGAATCTGGATGCAGTTTTCCCTAAATCTGAGTTCTCCCAGGGTTAGCAACAGTTGTGTCCCCAACCACTATGGAGTCTCTCTCCCCTGAGTCCAAGCCTCACTTCCTGCTTCTTCATTTCTTCTTGGAATTCTCCAGCCCTTCCTGCCAGGTCCATATAAACTATATAAAACTAATACTAAATAATCTTCCTCACAACAATGCCACCCTTGGTTTTTGCAAGTTTCAGTTCTTCCAAGGTGGTATAATGGCCTTTGGGCTGGGAATTTTGAGACATCTCCCACTGTTGATTCAATTATGCCCTGAGATTGTTGATGGCTCGGATTCTAGACTCGGGCTTGGATGTGGGCTTTTGGTCTCACTCTGGGCTTGATCATTTCAGGCATGACACATACTGCAGACTGCCCTGCCTTGGGGTTCCACCTTGTTCCTTGGAAAGGCCTAGCCAGGTACCCACAAACAAGCACCCTAGAGACTTCCCCTGCCAGGGCTCAGGGGCCCAGCGCTAGGTCTACTGACTGCCACAAACTTGGACTCAGGTCCTCACCACAAGCCTGGGCTAGGACTCCTAGCCTGGGCCTATGCAAACTAGACTACCTTAGGCTAAAATTCTGGTCCTTACCATAGGTTTGCTGGGAATTTTAAGGGGTATGCTTTGGATTATTCTGTTGTTGGTCCAGGCAGGGTCTCAAGGTCTGGATTTGGCTTGAGCCTGGGTTCAGAACTTGGAACAGTAGACTTTGGATGAGGAGGACTTGCTGTTGGCTTACTTCTTACTTCTTTTTGTAGTCTCTTGTTAGCTGTGTTGCATTCTTACCTCCGTGGCCCAGGTGCTCTCTGCCTACTTTCCAAGTTGTTCTCTGCATGAAATTGCTCCACTATGTCTCCTTCTTAATTTTTTAACTCCTGTATTCATTCTGTGGCATTATTTTAAAATTGTTTGGAGAGGACTCTAATGGTCTTCCCTGCTTCTACTCTGCCATCTTGGCTTCACCTCACTGTTTTTTTTGTTTTTAATTCTGAGGATCACCAATGTGCCTTATATATACTAAGTGCTTAATAGCTTTCAACGCACATCTATTAACCACTTACAATTTAAAAAGCATATTACTGGCACTGGGAAGTTTTTTAAGCAGTCATTCCCCAAAACTCTACATTTCTTCAATAACTGAAAAATCAACCTAAAAAACTGAACTTGCTACAATTTGTTATAGCAAAAATCATCTTTGTCTTTAAAAATTGAATCATTGTATACATCTTACCAAAGGGAGATGTGTACAGGGCAAAAAAGAGTCATCTTAGATGAGCTAGGATATATACTGAATCCTTGGACCTTTGTGAAACATCTTTATATCCCCACCAAAAAAAAGTTTGATGATTCTCCATAGGCCTTAGTCTAGGAGAGAATATGACAATGAGGCAAAAGAGGCACTTTGCTTCACTAAGAGACCAAGAGCCAGTCACTCAGCAGGGGTGTGGACAGACATAATGGCTCCAGGATAGCATAGACAATGTTGCTCTGTTAAATGTGGAAGGAAATGATTCACTGTTTTAAAAAAAAAATCAACCTTGAGTAGTTAAAGCTCTGATTTTGCTGGGCTATTTGAGATACAATCTTATATCATTTTTCTTTTTTTTTTTCTTTTTTTTTTTTTGGCTAGGCTGTTTTTAGGAAGCTCCTTTTACAGAAGAGGGCAATTTGTACCTACATAGTCACAATGGCATTTCTGATTTCACCTGGCTGGATTAAATTACTCTAAAAGTACCCAGAGTGGACAAGAGTCCAATTCCAAGATAAAAGTGACAATCTTTGCTGAGTTCATGACTACAGAGTCTGGGTTTGCTGTTTCTATGCATTTCTGATCCAGGAATTTTCTCTAAACTCACAAGGCTCTATCTTCATGGAAAAAGGCAAGATTCCATGGAGTTAGTCATACTATATGTAATATATGGAAATATATTGTTTAGTGCTAGAAAAATTATTACAGGCCTTTTATCAATATTCTCTCAGGTTTACTATTATACTCATATTTAGCTCTTCAGGGCTTAAAATAGAGGAAGAGAGTAGATTGGCAATTGGGTTCTTCCTTTCACAGGCTGACTTACTCTTCCCTGCTTCCAAGAGCTCTGAGCGCTCTTCTCACCATTTCTTCTCATCTTCCAGTTCGGTTCCTGCTCTCTTATCTTCTCCGTCAGTCTTCTTTTCCTGCAGCTACTTTTCCCCAAAGGTGAAAATGATATATTATTGATTAATGTATTGTCAAAGCTGGAGGAAGAAAAAGGACCCATCATCATTTATTTTTCCCTCTCTTCAAGCCATAAAAACAACATCTTTGAAGGCACATCTGCTTTCACATCTATTTCATTTAAACAATATTTGAATGGAAAAAGTCAAATACATAAATATATTTCAATTTCATCAAAAGATACATCTGTTTATGGATAGGAAAGTGATGTGAATTTGTGTCACGTGGAATCAAGGGTGACCAAAAATAGTATCTACATTATAAGTTAAAAGTAGTTTGGTATCAGTGGAGTGAGAGTCAGGCCTAGAGACAGGAGGTCCTAGGTTCAAACCCGGCCTCAGCCACTTCCCAGCTGTGTGACCCTGGGCAAGTCACTTGACCCCCATTGCCCACCCTTACCAATCTTCCATCTATGAGACAATACACCGAAGTACAAGGGCTTAAAAAAAAAGTAGTTTGGTAAATCTGGAAAAAAGGTCTTAGGTAAAATTTTATGCAGTAGCATATTAAACATTTAGCTGATAATAAAAATTTAAGGTTTATAAAGAATACTTTACATAAACTAGTATATTTGATTTTCACAACAATCTTCTAGGGCAAGGCAGACAAATGTCATCATTTTCATTTTACAAGTGTGGAAATAATATGTTTTTAAAAAGATATATGCATTACTTGCACATGGTCAGAGGGGGAACAATTGGAAGAACTCACACTAAATTCCATGCTCTTGCCTCTCTTCCCAGTATACCAAGGTTGTGTGTGATACGGTAAAAAGCACCAAAGTCAAACCAAAATAAATAAATAAATAAAGGATCCCTGCAGGCTGTCGATTAACTTTTAAAAACACAAATTAGCATATCTGTCATTTTCTTTTTGTATTAATTTTGTTGAACGTTTCCCAATTAAGTTTTAATCAGATTTGGACCACATTTGGGAATAGAACAGACTGTGGACTATGAGTTTGACCTCTCTTTTGTAGAGCTCCCTACTTATCTCTATGAGGTCACATTTGAAATAATTTAAATTTTAAAAATAAATTCAACAGGCCATCCCTTTCAGTAAGCCAATTCTCAGGTTATATTGAGTTCCTTGTCATCTGTCCCATTGATCACAAAGTCTATTCCAAACTTACTTTTCTCTTCTCAAGTCTCTCATCACCTGCACTCTTTCACTCAGTTGAGGATCTGATCTCAATATTTACTTTGAAAATACAGATCATTGTCCTTGAGGTCATTCTATTCCCCTTTGTTACATCTAAAAATCTATTAACATCACCATTCTCTCGCCTCTTACCTCAGTGTCTGATGAATAGGCAATTCTTTTTTCCAAGGCCAACATCTCCATTCTTTTGTTTGATTCCCTGTCCCTGACATATGATCTGGTAGATTCCTCCCTGAATTATACACTTTATTTCTTTAATCCATTGACTTACAATCACATTAAACAAACTAAAAAATGAAAGTCTTCATAAGATTTTTATATTCTTCCCAGAGGTTCTTAATTGGGATCCATAACCTTATTATTTTTGTTTTGTTTTAGTTTAACATTTTGACTATGCTCCATGTAATTGGCTTCCTTTTTTTATTTTCTTTCTTTAGCTCCTGCTTTAAATCTTTTAGGAATTCTTCTTGACTTCGTGTCCAATCTACATTTTTTGATATTTTGCTTGCAGTTTCAAATAATTGTGTGGGTGTGTGCATGTGTCTTAACTTCCCTTTCACAATATGTTTGGGTCTTTTTTTGTTCACTCATTCTTCAAGTCTATTTCTTGTCTTCAGATTTAGTGTTATTATTAGAAGAACAAGAATAACAAGAATCAGTAGAAAAATAGAAATGAAATATTAGAAACTTAGAATGAGTGAAGAAGAAAGAAGGCAAAGAAAAATGAACATGAGAAAGGAATGGTAATGAATGAGCAATACAGGAGAAGAAGATGAAAATCTAAAGGAAGAGAATATAAACAGGAATAAGACAAGAAAAATAAAGACAAAATGTGAAGAAAATCTTTATAACTTAGAGATGATGAAGTAAGAAACTCAATTTAAAGATAGGTAGTTGATGAGAATTTGAGAACTCGAAGCACGTGAGCTTAAAAAAAGAGAAAAGCTATGGAAAAAAGAAGAGAAGAAAGTTTCAAGAAGAAAGTACCACATAGACAAACCTGAGGAGAAGGAGAATAAGAAATAGAAGGAGAAGGAAAAATGACAAGAAAAAAGATTAAAAATAAGGATTCAAACAAACTGGGTAAGACAAGGCAAAAGAATTACAAAAAAGAGAAGTTAGACATAATTGTCATAGTGCTACCAAGAAGACACCAGACATCTCTGAGCCCACACTACGATGCACTATGAGAAATTTGCCTTAGATGAGATGTTTCATATTTATTTGTCTTTCAATCATGTCTGACTCTTCATGAATCAAACTATTTAGAGTTTTCTCAACAAAGATATGAAAAGGTTGCCATTCATTTCTTTCTCCTGCTCATTACAAAAATGAAAAAAAACTGAGGCAAATAGGGTTAAGTGACCTGCCCAAGTTCACCCAGCTAGTAAGTGAGGCCAGATTTGAACTCAGATCATCCTGACCCAGGCCTGATGCTCTATCTACTGCATTACCTACCTATCCTACTAAATGAAATATGAAGGTGCTAACAAAGTAAGAAGGAAAGTGATAATTTGGAAATTTAAAACCATTCCTTTTCAGCTAAAGTAGATATCTAGGAGATCAATTAAAAAGGATAGGAAAAAAAAGGAGCTCCGTGGCTCAGTGGACTGAGAGCTGGGCCTACGGACAACAGGTCCTGGGTTCAAATCTGACCTTAGACACTTCCTAGCTCTGGTGACCCTGGGCAAGTCACTTAACTGTATTTGCTTAGCCCTTATCAAACTTCTGCCTTGGAACCAATACTTAGTATCAGTTCTAAGAGAGAAGGTAAGGGTTTAAAAAAGAAGTACAGAAAAGCCCTGAGGATCTCATTTGCCACATGTATGAGACTCAGCAATAAATTTTTATTAACTAGAACAGCACACAATATTTGTGTTTACTAGATGAAATGTTTTCTGTGCAAAAAATTCAGGTGGATTTTCTTCCCAAAATAAAAGACAAATTGAAGAAATGGCTCTCTAGTCATCAGATTTTCCAGGAAAATTAATATTTCCTTTAAAAATGGGAAGTTTCAACACGGATGGTATGATTCTAAAAAAGATCTGAAAAGACAGCAGTATTCTGCCACGTACCAGAAGACAAAAAGTTGAGATATGGACACAGAAGAGAAATTGAAGGACATTTAAAGATCTTTAACACATAAGAGCCTAATCCAGAAGAGGAAGGCTTTCAGCTACCCTCCCCATAAAAAAAACATTGTTAATAAAAGGAGAGTTAGGAAGTAAATATCTGATAAGGAAAATGATGTCTGAAAATGTAATTTGAGTTTCTGGACTATGGCTTAAAATATAGGAATGGCAGGTTCCGGAAAAGGAACAGATTAGGATAAAAATATATTCACCTGGAGTCTAAGAGATTCACTTAAGAGTACTTTAGCCTGTTCCCTATCACCACTGCATCAAATGTAAAATCCATTGGTGGACACACGCCTTCATATCCTATCTCTTTCCTACTTTTTTAGTTTCCTTACTTCTCGCTCACTACCTGTCCTATGATCCAGTGTCACTGGCTTCTGTGGTGCTGCTTGAACAAGACACTGGGTCTCTTAACACTGGGCATTTTCACTGGCTGGCCCCCATGCCTTGAATCCTCTCATTTTTCATTCCTACCTCCAGTCTTCCCTGACTTCCTTCAAGTCCCAGCTAATATTCCATTTTCTATACAGTTTGCTTCCTGATCCTTCGGCTGAGCATCTCCAATTTACTTTGTATATATCTTTTCAGTTATACTTGTTTCAGTGTTGTCTTCCCTGATTCAACTGTGAGCTTGTTGAGAGCAGGGACTACCTTTTTGTCTTTGCTTGTCTTAGCACAGAGCATGGCACATAAGAGATGCTTAATTAGTGCTCATTTATTTTAATTTATGTATTCCTCAAAACCCATCTCCCATAACAAAGATGCTATTTTAGTCTTTAGTCTTATTATACAGACTAGGAGACTGAGACCCAGAGAGGCAGCTTCTTGCCCATTGCCTGATAATTCCTAATCTGAAATAGCTTATTTTAAACTTCTGAACATCATGCCACCACCAAGATAATTTGTTCACCAGAAATTTCATCAATAAAGCAGATTAACTCAGCTTTTGATATTCAGTTACTCAATTCCTTCCATTTTTCCTCTCCTCTGATTAGAGGACTGAAAAATGGAGCAATAAACTTTCCCCAAAGCCTTCCTTTCTAGGGAGCTCAGAACCTTCCAGGTAACTTTATTTTTCATCATTACATCTGCTTGATTTTGACTCCATGACGATCATGATCCCAGGCAAGCTATGCTTCGTTCCTACTCCCTTTTAAGCTTTCTTTTACATATTGTCTTCCCCATTAGAATGTAAACTGCTTGAGGACAGAGATTGTCTAGTTTCCTTACTGGAAGCCCAAGCACTTAGCACAGTGCTTAATATACACCAGTTACTTAATATTTATTGAATTGAATTGAACCTGCCAGTCTCTGGAGCACACCAGAATAAGTCTGATCCTTCCCCCATATTAATCTTTCATATAATTAAAGAAAATTATTGAATAACTGAAGACTTCTCTAAGATAAATATCCTTCTATTCTTTTAACCAGTCCCTTTTATTACATAATTTAGAGTCACCTCACCATCTCAGGTCCTTTGGACAGTCTCTTAAATACTGTTTCCCTCTCAATGTGGTGCAAAGAACTAGACAAAATGGCCCAGCCATAATCTGATCAGTCCCCAAATAATTCACAGCAGGAAGAGATGCCATTTTTTTAAAAAGGTACAGAACAATACATAACTATCCCTATGACCTGTTTCACTCATTCCAATTACTGCCATTCACTCCACATATCCCAATGATGCAAGAATTGCTTAGCCCTTGTGTGCTATAGGATGCAGTTACAAAGGGTTGAAAAAACTAGAGAACCAGGAAAATGTGAAGTCATAAAGTTAGACTATCTCAACAATTATACCAAATGAATCAGTCTTTCTAAAAAGGGTCAAACCTGTCTTTGTCTCTCAGTTATAATAGTGATGCCCAGGAAGGAACAATAAGAATGGTCTAATCAAAGAGTCCAGAAAATGGTCAGAGGGCAAAATGGAAGTAATTGTACCATTCATTTTGAAAAGAGCTACAAAACACCCAATCTCATAAAAGCCAGCTTTTAAAATGAAGCCTATTTATTGATCAATATTGCAACTTGATCTTGTAGGCACATCTGTGTGACAGAAGCAAAAAAGCCATTGAGTAAATAAAAGTGCTTTGACTTAGAGGAAGTAGTTTATTTCAGGAGTTCAAAAAAGCATGGAGTAGCAGAAAAAATTGAGCATTAGATGAATTCGGTTAAAGTTCTGGCTCCCTTGATGAATGTGTGATCCTGGTCAAGTAATTTAAACATCTCTGGACCTGCTTCTTCACTCATAAAAAGCAAATTTGTGGCTAGATAGATAATCTCTTCAGAATTGGTTCCGAGTGTCAATGTTTTTCCCATTTAGCTTCATTTTATTTCAGTTGTTCAGTCTCTTCCTGCCCCTTTTTGGGGTTTTCTTGGAAAAGATCATGGAATGTTTTGTCATTCCTTCTCCAGATCATTTTACAGATGAGGAAATGAAGGCAAACAGGTTTAAGTGATTTCTCTGGGGTCATGCAACTAGTAAGTATCAGACGCCAGATTTGATCTCAGGTCTTCCTGACTTCAAGTCGGGCATTCTATCCACCATGCCATCTACAATTGCTTCATTTTATACCATGTATCAAATAAGGCATATGGGATCCATTTTTTAAAAACAGATGGAATAATAACAGAAGGAAAATTCCAGTAATCTAACTTCCTTTACTTTCCTAGAGTGTCCCATATTTCAAAAAGAATCATAGCTATAAGCGGATGGACTTAGAATTCAATTTACAATTGAGAAAACTGTGACCAAAAGAAGATAAGTGACATGTCTAAGGACACGGGGAATAAGTAGCAGTGCTAGAATTTGAATTATTTTTTGTTTTTGTTTTTACCTTGTGTCTGCAATTCCAATGGAGCTGCTATAGAGAAAGTACCTACCTTCATTGGTAGAGGAAATTTCCAAATTTCCTCTTCCAGGAAATCATTATAATAATCAAATCACAAGAGCAATCTCTATTCCTACCTTTTCTTTATATATATATATATAAAATCAGTAGTCCTTTTTCTTGTAAGTTAACTTTTTATTTGTGAGTGTCATCTTTCCAAATCAATTTTAAGCTCTTAAAGGCAGGGATATTTTTAGGTTTTTTCCTTTACACGCTCCCTGAGTACCTAGCACATAAAGTGCCTTTCACATAGAATGTACTTTATAAATGTTGATTGAAGTAAAGATAGACACATAATAAATGTTCCTTTATTGATTGTCATTAGTAATAACAGTGGATCAAGGAACTGGTATTGAGTAACTAGTGTTGAATAACTAAGGTAAGAAAAATGGCCCATACTAAAATATAACAGGAAGCTCTTTTACTACCATAATCCCAAAGCACGTGGGGGGCTCAATTTCTTCTCCTAAAATAAGCATCAAAACACAAGGAACATTTGAAAATATTCTTAAGTTGGGAATCTAATAGACTACTCTTGGAGTTGCAAATTGATACAACCATTATGGAGAGTAATCTGGAACCATGTCCAAAGGGCCACAAAACTGTGCATATCCTTTGACCCAGCAATACCACTACTATGTCTATATCCCAAAGAGACTAAAGATAGGAGAAAAGAACTTACCTGTTCAAAAAAATTTATAGAATCTCTTTTTGTTATGGCAAAGAATTTGAAATTGAAGGGATTTCCTTCAATTGGAGAATGGCTGATGAAGTTTTAGTATATACTTGTGATTCAATACTATTGTGCCATAAAGAATGATAAATAAGATGTTCACAAAAAAAAAAACCTGGAAAGACTTAAATGAAGTGAGCAAAATAAGAAGAATGTTCTACACAGTAAAAATAATAATATGATGATCAACTTTGAATGATTTTATTATCAACAAGGTAAGTGTGTGTTTTGTACTATTAATGGGATAGTATCAAAAGCATCAGGGGTGTTAATTTAAAATTCTACAAATTACTTTTTTGGCTCCAGATTGGAAACTCTATCCACCTAGCCACCTCTTCATATGACTCTTTAACATTATGGATGACAAAAGAGAAACTTGATTCTATATATAGTTCTATAAGCAGTCAGTGACAGAGCCAATGAGTGTCAAATGAGTAGATGCAAACCCTGCTCATTCTTGGCAATGAACTCCAGAACTTATTTCTTATTATATCACAGTGTACTAATAAAGAGTAATACAGATGTGAAAATAATAGGGACTTGGGAAGGAAATTTACTTCATCTTGGAATTCATATTTTAAGAGAAAAGGATGAAAGATGAGCAGTCTCACATGTACCCTTGAGTGAGGAGAGCACATATAATCAAATACAGAGAAAACAGGATGAGAAGAGTTCCAGAGGAAGAAAGCCTTGGAGGTATGGAATTTTCCCAAGAATGAAATTGGAAAGACACAAAATGAAACATTCCAATGGAGCATGAATAGAGAGCTGTCTAAAAAGCCTGACATGGATGTACAGGGACATCTCAAACAACTTTGATTTTTAAAAGACTAATATAGATGTTTGAAGCAGGAATGAGTAATGGAGGATAAATTATTTTTAAATATGCCACTATCCTGTTAAAATTGCATCAGGAGGGCTAATTCAGTTCTAAAAACACTAACATGAAAAACATTGACTTCAACACAGAATAATCTAGGAGAATAAGTATTAACAACAACAAAAGTATAATAGATTGTGTAGATTAGGGAAAAGAGGAGAATCATAGAAGAGATAAAACCACAGTCACAGACTCAAGGTGAAGGAGAAAATGTTGATTAATTCATCAGAACTATTCAACTCTAATCTGGAGTTTACTTTCTCTAACAAGAAGAACAATCTTGGACTAGGAAGGAAGGGATATAAATAGGGAATATAGAATTGAAACTGAAAATAAGAAGGGGGATATTAAGAGATTTGTTCTACAGTTTAAATGTCTAAGTTCAAATGAACATTCAGAGTAATGAAAGAATCAATGAAAAGATTATTGAGTCTTTGTCAGTGATCTTTGAGAGAGTGTGGAAAATGATTGAGGAGGAATAGCCCTCTAGAAGGGCAAAGATCCCAGTTTTCCAAAAAAGAAAGCTAATAGAGTTGAAAAGTTATAGGCCAGTGAACTTGACAACTCCTGGCAACAATCTAGGAAATGAGACATTTAGGTGATTCAGTGGATAAAGCACTGGGCCAGGATTCAGAAGACTTCTCTCTGTGAGTTCAAAAGAGACCTCAAACACGTACTGTGTGACCTGGAAAAACCATTAACCTGTTTGCCTCCGTTTTCTCATCTATAAAATGACTTGGAGAAGGAAATGGTAAATCTCTCCAGTATCTTTGCCAAGAATTTCTCAAATGGGGTCATAAAGGATCAGACCCAACTGAAATGAATAAATAATAACAAATATAAAATATATTATTAAAAGAATGATTTATGGAAATATTAAAAAGAAGTTATACTGTTATAAATAAAAGTAGTCTATCACTTAATTCAGCATTTGATAAAAGCTCAAAAACTATTCAGTGTCAAATTAGAAATTCCCCAGTGGCATGTCCAAGAGAATGTGTGGAGCTCCAATCTGTTTAATATTTGTATCTTTTATTGCCAAGGATAAAGGCATCGATGGCTTGCCTACTAAAATTTGCAAATGAGGCAAAGTTGTGAGGGAAAACTAATATACTAGATGACTGAGCCAAGATTCAAGAAAAATGCTGATGGGCTATAATATTGGGCTAAATCTGGTACAAAAAATGTAATAAAATTAGTTTCTTGCACTTGTATATTAAAAATCAACTTCACAAAGAGAAGATAGGTGAAACTTGACACTATGGTAAGTTTTTTTGATGTAGGCGTTTTAGTCTACTTCAAGTTCAATATCATTCTATAGACTAATAATGTAGTCAAAAAAAGTTCATTCCATCTTAGGCTTCAATAAAACAGGTAGGATTTCTGGACAGAAGGACTTATACCATGTGCTTATACTATATTCTCTCTTAGTCAGACCATAGATAAAAGTCAGTTTTCATTTCTAGGTTCCAACTTCAAAGAAGACCAATGGTAACTGGAAGAATATTCAGGAAAAGGATACTAGTACATTGAAAGGTTTTTGGTCTTAAGTCATGTGAGAATCTACTGAAAAAGTTGGAGAAGAGAAATATTTGAGAGGAGTTTTAATGATTTCAGAACATGATAGTTACATTCAAATACTTTGAGATTTTTAAGGGAGAAAGGGATATATTTTTTTCCTTTTGGGATCCACAGAATAAAATTGCAGAATTAGTAACAATGATGAAAGTTTCAAAGAATAAATCTAAACAATTACAGCTATCAAAAAGTGAAATAGGCTCTCTCAGGATGGAGTAGATTTCCCCTCCCTGAGTGTCATTTAGGTAAGGAAGGAATGATCACTTCCTGGGAAATATATACAGGAGATCCTTACTAAAGCATTCATTTAAACCAGATAGCCTCTAAGTTTTCTTCCCACTCAGAGATTCTGTGATCAAAGACAAGAGATGATAACTTCCATAGACAGGAATTGGGCCACTTGACATCAAATTATGTTTTGGGGACTTGCATTCATTTAAATATAAAATAGATGGCAATTGGTACAATTCATTTCTGTTTTTCCTAAAATATGGAAATGATAACATTTTCAAAGATCAACATTTTCATATGCAAAGTGTATCAATGCTAAATTGTTGAGTTTTAATTATTAGTTTATTACTATTTCCCTATTTCTATTTTCATACATATTAATGATCAACTTTTAAAGACTTGCTAGGTCTAGTAGACTAATGGTATTCTTTAGGATTTTAGAAGAGATCTCAGAATTCTCCTTAACAGTCACCTCTGTCACTAAACTCTCAAACATGTTATTTTGCATTTCAGATCATTTTAAATAGTTTGTTCCCTTGATTAAATCAGTAAGTTTCTTATGTAAACATTTCTTAGATTCACAGATCCGTATCAAAACTAAGGCCATGTTTCACTAAACTATGAAGTAGGTCTAAAATGGATCAATAACAGACACCACTATCATTAGGATTAAATACAATGTATTTTCCTTGCTCAGCAACCTTTTTTTATCGGTTAAGTTTTCTGAGGATACAGGCTGCTTAAGTTCACTTTTCTGGGCTGAGATTAATATATCATTCGCTCCCTTTCAGTACATAAACACCAAAACCCCCCCTTTACATACTCTTTCCCCATCAAGGGGGAAGGGGAAACCACAATCCCTTTCATATTCCTTTAACTATTTTCTGCTGAGGGCATTTATATGTGATTTTCTTGTTGTCAGCTTTTCCACAGTACTAAATATGGGAAGAGGCTTCATCTCTCTCTTATTATATAATGCCCTGATTTATGGAGGCAGAGAAATGTAGAAGTGCTGGATTTAAACTCAGAAGACTGGATCCAAGCCTCGGAATATTATTAGGGATACAATATCAAACATGTTTTTTAATCTATCAGTCTGTTTTCCTTACCTGTAAGATGGAGTTAGATCAGATGATTTCTAAAGTGCTTTCATCATTTAAAAAAATCTATTAACCTCATGCTCTCTCTTATTTACACAACAATATTTAAAAGGTTGGACTTGTTTCTTAATTTTTAGAATAACATGCACACTAGTACCTATGATGCCTGAGACCAGAGGCATAAAGGTTTGATAATATGTTCACTGACTTTTTTGTTTTCTAATATCATCTTCTCTGTGTGTGTGTTCTTTGTCTCCAATTAGATTGTAAGATCCTTGAGTTTATGGGTGAGTCTTGTTCATCTTTCTATTCTCCACAGTACTTATAAGAATGCTGTGTACATTTTAGGCACATAGTGAAGACATGTCAAAACACATTTATCTCATTTTCTAAGTCCTAGCTTTCTGTTAACTTCATTTTATTATTGTGTAAGAGGATGTTAAACATTCCACAGAATCCCTGTACCTTTAAGACTCTAATAAAAATAGTTTTTATTTTCATGATACAATGATGTCTTTTTGGTACATGGCTAATTTTTATTTTTAAAACATGTAAAACTTTTTTCTTTCCTTCCTGGGTAAAACAATTTATTGTTTAATATACATCATTTGAGTTATGAAACCCATCAGAGCTTTAATAAAAGATACTTAATCATTCTTCCCTAGAGGCTAGGAGGATAGAACCTAGACTGTTATAGTCAAACATATCAAGATGTACTAGTCAATAGTCAACTATTACATACACTTAATAATGACTTCATTTATCACATCGATTATTCTTTTCAGAGTCAAGACATGCAACTAATTAAAAGAGATTTTAAAAATGAGTCTACAAATATTTATATCCTGATGACCAGAAATATATTCCAAGTTTCTTATGTCTTTATCATTGATCCCCAGATGAATAGGCAGAAGTGTGCAGTGGGAAGCAGATTTAATGGATCTAAGGAGGATTTTTGACATATCTCTATTAAATCCTCTAGTAAAGTAACATGAGCTCAGATAAACCCAGAGATGTATATAGAGACCTTTGGCTATCCACCATTTAAGAGGATGTTATAAATCAGTAGTATTTAACTAGTCTATGAATAGATTTTTAAGGTATCAGTGAACTTGAGAAAATATATCTTTATTTTATTACTAATAAGATTAATATAATTGTTACATATGTAACATTAGTAACAAATATCTATAAAAAGCTTTAAGTTTTGCAAAGAACTTCATATGTGTTATCTCATAACAATTTTTATGTGAATATCATTATTTCCCTAAATCTAGAACTGAAGAAACTTAGGTTAAGAGTAACATAGCTGGAATCTAAGGCAAAATTTGAACTTTTGTCATTCTAATTTAAGGTAACAAGTTGGTGCAGTGAATAGAGACAGGAACCTGGAGTAAGGAAGACTCATTTTCCTGAATTCAAATCTGGCCTCAACACCTCTTAACTGTCTGACTAACCTTGTTTGACTGTTCTTTTTTCTAGAAAATAATCTAGAAAAGGAAATCAAATCACTCAAGTATCTTTGCCAAGAAAACCCCAAGTGGCTCACAAAGAGTTGTACAATTGAAACAAATTAACAACAATAATATGGCAAAACTTGAACTCAGGAATTTCTCATTTCCAGTATAGCACTATATCCACAGTATCTCTTAACTGCCTTACCTCTAACAGAAAAGAAACATTTCTTTAAATAATTAAGGTAGACAACATGCCTTATTCTGAGAAATCATCCATAGGTTTCAATAAATAGCTAACATAGTACATGACACATGGGAAAAAGATTAAAATCCATATTATAAATCATCCCAATTAGTCTTATTCTACCAGTGTATTTCCAATCTGTTAGTTGTTCTATTTCATGTAGCATGGCATTCCTGCAGAATCCTGTTCCAATCCCACTGTAGAGCTCCAATGGGGATGAGTTTTTCTTTTTTTTGTTACCACTGTATCATGTTTTCCCCACTTATCTCTTCAGTTTGGTTTTGTTTTCTCTTCACACCCTCACAATTTTTTTTCAATTTCTGGCTTCCTTCCTTTAAAATTTCTTCCTTTCTCTCTAAGGTTCCCTTGTCCCCTCTAGCAAAGTGAAGAGTAAAGAGGTATTCTTTACTTCCTTACCAAAATCACTTAGCATTTAACGATTCATAACTGATAAGTTCATTTCCTCAAATATTCATTACATTCATATCAATCACCCAAACAAAAATCTGGTAGTTATTATCTTCATACCTCTTGGTTACTTGCTTTCCTTCCTCAGTGAGTTCAGTACTTGTGCTTAGTGCATTTTCCCTCCCCAACTCCTGCCCTCATATTAGGGAATTTCAATTTAAATACTGACTTTCCTTCAAACACTACCCACACAGTTCCTCAGCCTATTCACTTTATATGACCTATTCCTCCACTTCATCTCAACCAAACACAAAGAAAGTTATAGCTTTCTTTTTGCTATCAACTGTAAATGTAACAGCTCTCACATTCAGTAATCCTGAAATCCCCTTAGCTGTCAATCTGTTGGCTTTTCACCTCTTCCTTTGCTTTCCTTACAAAATCTAACTTTTTATCTATATGTGATATCTAATCCCAGTTCTCTCACAGGCTGTCTGTCTCCTTTACACAAGGCACTCTCCCTTCTTTTCCCACTCTTTATCCCTTAGTGAACCAATTCAACTTCACATTGTCCTCTTTTCTTGAATTCCTAATCCCTTTTATCATTTCACCAATTAGACCCTGCCAAGTCTCAGCCTTCAATCACTCTCATCCTTAGGATCCTTTACTCTTACATTCATACCCAATCACATCCCATTCTATTTCTTCCAAAGCATAACCCTTTCCTTTACTTATTTTCAATCTTGTTCTATTTGCCAATTCACTACTTCCTACAAATATGCCCATGTCTCTTCCATCCTCAATAAACCTTTACTTGATCTTTCCATCTCTGCTATCTTTCTGTATCTCTTCTACTCTTTGTAACTAAACTCTTTGAAAATGCTACCTATAGCATGTACCTCAACTTCCTCTCCTCCTGCTTCCTTCTTAACAATCAGGTTTCTTACCTCATTCCAACAAAACTGTTCTGTCCAAAGCTATCGGTGATCTCTTAGTTACCAAATCCCATAGTCATATTTTTCAGTTTCTCTGCAGGCTTTGGCACTATTGATCACCCTTTCCAATTTGATACTCTCTTCTCTCTAGGTTTTTGGGATACCACTCTTCTACTTCTCCTCATTCCTATCTGACCACTCCTCATTTTTTTGCTGGATCTTCATCTATATCACATCTCCTAACCATATGTGTACACAGAGTTTTGTCCCGGGTCCTCTCCTCTTGTCTGTCGATATTACTTCACTTGGTGATTTCATCAGCTCTTATATTTTCATATTAATTACTGCCCTTATACTGATGATTCTCAAATCTATCTATTCAGCTTAAGCTTCTCTGTTGATCTCTAGTCTTGCATCTTCAAATGCCTTTTCAACATCTCAAACTGGATGTCTAGTAACTTAAAATCCACATTCAACTACATGCAAAAACTCATTTTTATCCTTAAACCCTCCTCTTCCTGCTTTGCCTATTACTGTAGTACATAACACTACCCCTCATGATTGATATCTAGAAATCATCTTTAACTCTTCACTATTTCTCAACCCCTCATATCCAATCTGTTGCCAAAGTCTGTTAATTTTTACTTTTGTATTATCTCTGAAATATGCTTCCTTCTCTCCTCTTAACACTGAATAACTATAATGGACAGGCCTTTGTCAGGTCACACCCAGACTATTTCAATAGCCTGCTATTAAGTGTGCATGCTCCAAGTCTCTTCCCACTTCAATCTATCCTCAATTCAATCACTAAAATAATTTTTGTAAAGAAAGAATCATAGAGGCCTCCAAATAAAACCCTTTTTTTATGGATGAGGAAATTGAGACTCAAAGAGGTTGTGACTAGCTGGTGGCCAGAGAGCTGGTAAATATAAACAGCAAGATGTGAACCCAAGTCTTCATGACTCCAAATAAAATGCCATATCCACTACATTATGCTGCCTCTGGAACCAACAAAAATAATTAATAATTGATGCAATGGTTGGAATTTCAGGGTACATGGACACTAACCATGATTGCTGTTATCCATGCCATGGCATTCTATTGCAACCATGAATCTCACTTCAATCAAAAAATTCAAATCATGCTTAATTTTATAGATTTCTTGATCTCTGCACTTCATAACTCCTATTCTGCATTAATTATAGCTATTAACCAAGTCATACCTTTGAATTTCATTATAAATTTCTTCTGACAAACTTTCCTCATTACCCCATTTTAGTCATCTTGAAATTGAAAGACAAGCCAGTTCTCAGAATATGCTTCTTAGATTAGGATTCTTTGTAAGTTTTTTAAAAAGGTGTCATTTGTCATTCATTTCTGAGTTGCTCTCTCTTCTTAATAAAACAGACTTTTGTGAGGCACCTCTTTGACAAGTACTTCTGACCAAATCATTATCTATCTTCATGTGCTTTCTCTAGTATTCTTTAATGAGTCTTTTGTCCAGTGGTGCATGAGTTCGTTTAAGAAGGGTGTTGTCAACAAATTTGGTCTGATTTCACATATTCATTTATTGATTTTTAAGAATAATTCATGTTTAACTTAATTGTAAGTCAATATGATTGCAGGGAACCCATCTCAAAAAGTTACATTTAAATCAGACAGTGGCGGCAAAGCAATGTAATGTGAATTGAATATCAACATTTTCAACAGTGACTGTGAAGCACTATCAATTGACTCGGTTAGGGTCAGTGAAAAAAATTCAACATGTAGACCTAGAAAATCCATAATTTGTACGATATATAAGCTTGAGGATCCTGACATTATTCCTGTGATATACCAGCCCACCAGGTCATATTTTCTCTTGAAAAGTTTGCTATAGCTGCACACTGTTGTATTGCTCCAAGTCAGAAAAAGAATTATTTCAGAAGAATTGAAGTTGAGCATTACCCAAAGGGCAGTGCAGAGAATCTTAGTGAGGGTGAGAAGACTTCAACACAATATAAATGAAGAATTACACAGAATAAAAGTAGAAGATGGCATTAGGGAAATGTATGACTAGGAAGAAAAAATAAGATTGGTTGAAAATATAAGAGCAAGAGATAATGGATAGACAAGAATGCATGCCCCATTGGTATCCAAGTAATGTCCAAAAATATGGACAAGAGTTTCAGCATGCTATGTGGGTACTTTGGAATAAATTTATGTGATGGCAGGGAGAGAAGTTACATAGGAGAGACAAGTACTAATTTGTGCTTTGCATTCCAAGGGGAAGTATATATGCCACATGGGTGAGATCACATACCTTTGGAATACCGAGGTATGAGAGAATCTGCATGAAATTTTAGGTAAAGTGCTCGTCCCCAAAAAGAGTAGTCAATGCTCATCAGTCTTTGGGCATTGTCTTCCCCAGTGCAAAAATCACCAGTGAATTCTAACAACTGAATTAAACCCATTAATTCAGTGAGGACAGTCATTCCACAAGTCAAACTGATGTTTGAATTGGGTTAGTTCAGTAATAGAAATGTCAATTTATTTTTTAAAGCAGCCTTTCTAGGAATTCAAGTATGTGCATTCTACAGAATGTCAAATGAGTCAAGAAAAAATAATGTGTGTATGTGAAAGACATGTATCTGAGAATATGTTACATCTTCCTAGTAGTATATAAATTGCTTAAATGCCTTTCTTCCTTTTCTGTTTTTATGCCCAGTGCCTGGCATAGTGTCTAACACAAAACAAGCAATTAATAAATATCAATGATTGATTCATTGTATGTGTGAATATATTCATAGATGTACATAAATATACAAATAGGAAAATCAATAAACATTTATATGGGATATGCTCATATATATAATGATCAGTCAGTGCCTATTAAATGCCAATCCAAGTTTTATTGAAGCTGTATTCCAAAGGAGTCTTTCCTTGGCACTCCCAAGGACAGCAAAGATCTCAATTTATTTACAATTAACTTCAAAATAATAAGTATTAGATTATTTGTGAAGGAAACCACAGAGACAGAAAGTAATCCAGAGACAAAGGGAAATGAGAGGCAGAAAAGTAATCTATCTACTAAATAATAATTTTGTCATTCACCAAAAAAAAATATGGTTGCCTAAAGAAGAATTTTACTGATTTATGAAGGGAGGTAAATTGGAATGAAGGTTAATCATCTACAGATATGGGAGAGTATTTAGCTTTTTGAGGAAGAAGAAATAAATTATTTCATTACCAGGAAAATCTACGAATGGACTAAAGACCATCATGATTATAAGAAAAGGCCAATTTAGTGATTTACACTAATAATACTCCTTGTGTTCTGATGCTACCCTGGCCTACTTATGCTACCTTATAGTAACATTCCACAATGATGATTTCAAAGGCAGTTTTATTATTTTGAGTCATTCTAGGAAAATACTATAGAATATACCTCCCTGTTATAGATAACATCTTTAAAAAAGGAATAGATAAGATTATCTTTAGATCTTTGTCAACTCTTAATCTTATATAAGATATTTCTTATAAATTAAAAATTTGGAAATCATACAAAATAAATGCTTCAGGATTTACAGTTCTCTCTGGCTCTAATTAATTTTGAATGTTTAGTTTTTACTTTCAATTTTTTTCATCAAAATTCACTGAATGTTGTTACTAGCAAGTTGCATAATGCAAGATTTAACATCATTCTAATGACTATATTAATCTGGAAAATGTTCTTAAGAAATGCTTCAATTAAGCTCATATTTAAAATAATGACTTTTAGAATGTTCAATTATTCTTTAAAAAGTAAATAAAGTAAAATATTGTTTTTTATTATTTTTTCTCTATTACCTCAGATTTGTTTAATGGAATGGGTAATTAGTTATTCAGTACAAGCAGATTCACATGTCTCCTGACCAACAAATCCTAGAATCATAGGTAGAAAAATGTGATGATTTTTAAAAAAAAATTCTGAAGGGAATGTATGTACATTCATAAACACCTATATATGCATGCCTATACATGTTCATATGTTTTCAGATATAATCATGAAATATAATTAAACCTTATTTACGTTATAAGAATTAAAAGGTTTAAAACAAAAGTTTTAGAAAAAATATTCATCACTTATACATAGATCAGTCTCATTAGTGCTAACTTTTGAAAAAGCATTAGAATTTAGGTTTACATGAAATAATATTTGTAAAGTATATAGTATGATGGCTAGAAAGTAGAAAATGCTCTTCAAATACTTATTTCCTTAGAATTTAAAGTTGTGGGACTAAAAGGGAACCAAAAAATAATCTAGCCCTCTGTATTTTATTTCAATTCAACCAACATTGTTAAAGCACCTATTATATGTTAGGTACGATGATAGGCACTGGGTTTATAAAGACAAAAAGAAAAAATTTCCTGCTTTCAAGGACTTTACATTCCATGGGTCACAGGATGGAATAAAATATACCCAAATAAATAAAATGAATTCAAAATATGTGTAAAGTAAATACTTGGTAATTTGAAAGTATTAACAATTGAACTAGGAAGGATCAGGAAAAGCTTTATGTTGGAGATAGCACTTGAGTTTTAAAGAAAGGCAGATACCAAGAGGTAGAGGTGAGAAATAATATGAAATCTGTTCTATAAATAGGAGCTGAAATGTTGTTTAGGGGGAATAAAAAAGGGACTAAAGTTGACTAGAATTTAGAGTGGTTGATGTTCAGAAATAGAGAATTAGGCAATAAAGATAAGCTATATGCAGATTTTGGAGGGAAATCTGAATCCCTGAAGATCTAAATTACATGCTCAAGGTCATACAGGAATAGAGTATTAGAGCAGAAGCTAGATCCCAAGTTTCCTAATTCCCCCTTCAAATTATACTCTTTATATTGTACTATCAACTTCAGCAGGACCTAAATTTATTTTTTTCTGGATTATGAAAGAGTTAGCTAAGCAAACTTTCAGAAAGTGTGTTTGTATAGTTAATGCAATGTTTTGTAAAGACTGGTAAATTAATGTTTACTTTCAAACTGAAGCTTTCTAAATTAATTCAATCTATTAATTTACTTTTGTCTAGTATTGTCTGTCCCTCTGAGAACCTTCCCATTCCCTTAAAGATAAAAAATATGTCCTTCAGAATATTATGGATAAAACAGGATTGGCTATAAATTCATCTAAGTAACTACCTTAGCACATCAATAATGAAGAATTCAGTTACTAGAGTACCAGCAGGGTTCAGAAAAAGAAGTATAAAATGGGATAGACAGACTAGAATTATTAACCCTTATGGACTCTGCATAATGATTAAAGTTGTGTTAATCAGTCGTAAAATCCAGAGGATATAACCAAGTCAGGAAGGAAATCAGCACTAGAATTTTACCTTCACCTGGTTCATATCAGATACCTTAGGGGAAAAATTTGAATCTGGAATCAAGAAGAACTTTACAGGCCAATTCTATACTTGGAAATAATTTTAAGGAATTTTCAAATTAATGTAAATCCCCAATTAATAAGGAAACTAATGCCCTTTTCTTCGTCTTCATCCATCTTGATATCTTTGCAATGTCTGACACTGTCAACCATCCTTTTCTCCTTTATCTTCTTTCTTTCCTTGTCTTCTTTAATATTATTCTTGGTTCTCCAACCTGGTCATTAAGTCATTAGCCTCATCATTATAGCAGCACTGAACCCAAATTGCCAGGATAAAATGCCCTCAGTTCCTGGGAGAGTTAATATAATTAATTATGGAACTCCCAAACTGAAACCAGCTGTCTTTATGACTGTGTGGGCATAAACTCATATATTGTATTATATCTATCAGTCTCAGACCACCTACCTCCTCTCCAGTCTCCCATCTATCCATCTTATTTTTTGACTTGTGTTTCCAATGTTGGATAAGAAAGAGGTGATGGAGCGTATAGGGAAAAGTAATCACATAAATTCCTCCATTGTTTCTGAATAGGAGGTTTTAATCAACTACCCAGTGACAAAACTCAACATCCATATGGGTCTCCAATATATTCCCTTCCCTGGCCACCACTCATATATATACATATATATATATATATGCTGTTTTTTCCCATTAGAACATAAGCTTCTTGAAGGCAGGTGCAGTCTCACTTAAATATTTATATCCTTTAGAACTTAAAACAGTATCTGAATCTGCACAAAAAATGTATCTTCATTCATCTCTCAACTTTCTGCCAATTTCTAATTCTTTTTTTGTCAGATCATACACCACATCCAACCTACTCAAAGGCTCTATTCTGAGTCATCTTCTTCTTGGTCTAATGCCTTCTTCCTTGCTGATCTCATCAGAACTCCTAGGTTCAATTATCATCTTTATATTGATGATTTCCAAATCTATGTGGCAGCCCTAATTTCTCAACTGAACTGAATTGTTATCTTAGAAACTGTGTGCTGGACAGCTCTAATTGGATGCCTCAGACATTTCAAATGCAAAATGTCAAAAGTGAAATTCATTATTTTAAAAAAATAGCCTTTCTTCAAATTCCTGATTACTATTGATAATGCCATCATCATTACAGTCACCAAAATCACAAATCTGGAGTCATTCTTAAGTCCTCTGTTTCCCACAACCTCTAAATCCAATCAGTTGCCAAATCTTGTAATTTCTAAATCCACAACTCTTTTGTATTCAAGTCCTCTTTTCTATATTCTTTAACTTGGTTCAGGCCTAATCACTTAATGGCTGGACTATTTCAGTGACCCCAAAGTTTTTTCTTTTCTTCCAGGATATACAATCTCCAACCCATCCAACATAGATGCCAAATTGGTATAAATACAAACCTGACTATGTGATCCCACTATTTCCTATTCCCTCTAGAATAAAATATAAATTCCCCAGCCTGGAATTTAAAGTGCTCCACAGTCTGACCACTACTAACTTTTTCAGTGTGATTGCATATTATTCAATTTCATATACTCTTTGCTCCTGTCAGATTCCCCAAATAGCTATTCCCTATACACAAAATTTCACTTGCTATCTCCCTGACTTTGCACAAAAAAGTGCTTCCTCATGCCTTGAATGTACTGCCACCTCACCTCTGCCTTACAGTATTTCTATCCTTCTATCCTTCTCCAAAGTAAAGCTTATATATCACTACCCTATGAAATCTTTCTAGAGCTGCCAAATTATTTGCACTCTTTCCCTCTTGAAATACTTTGTATTGCTTCATATATTGAATTACAATAATAGTGGGATATTGTTATGTTGATCTTAACAGAGATATTTGGGAAGCTGAAGAGATGGCCTGAAACTAGAAACCTGCAGGACTCACTCCTCCCCCAAACACAGGCTTGAGTGAGTAAGGGGGGGGGGTAGGTACTCCTTGCTCTCAATTCTCCCAACAAGCAGTTGGAAATCAGTTGGAAATGGAGGCAGGACTGATGTCTTCAGGCAAGGCTCAGCAAGGCAAATCTCTAATGATGTTCACTTTCTCAATTTATATTCCCCACAAGTTTGACTGAGCTACAATAGGAGAAGCTTGATGTCTATAGTTATCAGGGACAGATGAATCTAACTTGTATGGGCCTGACAGCTGAAGGAACTCAGCTGAAGTTGGATGTAAGTATTCCCAGAATAATAAAGGCACTGCTCCCAAAAGATGAAGCTTTTACTGATAAAAGAGGAAGGGGAACCAAGGAAAAGGATTTCAAAGATTTGAATAAGATCTGGGAAGCTCTGAACTGTTAGGTAGAAACTGCCCCTCCCTGCCAGGAGGGAGTGGCAGACTTTTAGCTAGCTTGCCCTCAAACCTAAATTATCACTTCTAATATGCAAAATAACTAAATAACAATTGTGCTGTTGCTGGAAAGGTCTAATTCAGCTAGACAGGCAAACTTCTGAGAAGAAACCAAAATGGTTTTTGCCACTATGGCCACCAAGGCAATCCCAAAATGGAGAACAGCAAGCAGAGTGATCTGCTCACCTCAACTCCTAGGAACCAACTGTTCCTAACTGCTTTCAAACTGTCCCCTCACCCAGAGTTCTCCAGAGCGGGGTCCCCCTGGAATTCTGGGTGAGGCTTGACCCTATATCTTGCAGGAATACCACCCAGAATTCCAGGGGGACCCTGCTGTGTATATATATATATATATACACACACATATATATTTATATGAACACACCATTGTGTCAGGCATGGTTATAAGTGCTTTACAATTATCTCACTTGATACAATGCTGGTACATAGGGTGTTATTACTATCTTCATTTTAGGATGAGGCAGCTGAGGCAAACAAAGGCTAAGAGATTTGCCCAAGGTCATGCAGCAGGTAAGTGGCTGAGACAAGATTTGAATTCAAGCCATTTTAACTTGAGGTCCAGGGTACCATCCACTACACTTGTACATGTATTTCCTACCACCACTCCCAAATAGGATTTGTTTTTTGTTTTTGCATCCTCATCACCTAGCACAGAGTCTTACATATAACAATCACTCATTAAATGTTTATTTTATCAACTTGAGTTCCTTTCAATTATTCTGTAATCTAGACTTTTTCACTAACACTGCTTAGCTTTTACCTGATTAGTCCAATTTAATGAGGTTTCTCTGTAGGGAAATACATTATAACTGTAGAACTTTAATGTTATTTTTTTCATCATTCTATTTAACTAAAATATGTAGTGCTATTTAGGAAAAAAATCTGACCTGTTTCAGTAGGCATGATATTAGTTGTATTTAAGATGATCTTTTGGACATTAGAATGAGATCAATTCATCCAAATATTATTATTTTTCTATGTACAAAAATTATTGTCTCCATGTATAAAAAAGTAAATTTTTTTCATTAAAATTCATAATTTTTAGATGGATTCTCATATCTGTTGAAAATTTCTGGTTCTGTAGTTCTACTGCCCTAGACTCTGAGTATATTGTTTTGATCTCAATGGTGTTTAAACTTATTTACCTCAAAATTAATCTCTAATTTATTCAGTCAAGAGGATCAAGGCAATGGAGCATATTGACATGCCTTGGAGAAACCTATTTTTGTTCTTTGTGTATAATCTTAAATTTATTTTGGGTAAGAAATATATAAAATAATCTTCCAAATCTCTCAGTTCTAAATATAGTAATCATGTTGGGGAAGGGGTAAAAAGTCTATAAAGATGTATTTCACTTAGATTTTCCCTTCCAATTACTTATTCAGCAACAGCTTTAAGGTAACACTTAAGAGAGGGCTTAGCTCAGGGAAAGAGAGAAATATTTTGCTAAGAGACAGAAAAGTAAAAGTCAGCTAGATGATCGATGGACTCAAATCTCAGAATTTAAAATGGGAATCTTGTTTTGTAGTGCTGCTCCTCATCCAAGGAAATTTTACTTACTGAATCAGACTATATTTCATAAGCCCATCTAAGAACATGAAAAGATTTCAGAAAGAAATTTCTAACTTCATTGATTATATGTGGAACTAAAAAGAGATTTAAACTTGTGAAAGTATCTTGCTAGTCATCAGAGAAAGGCAATGCGCAGTCTTCCTCCCCATCAATTAAACATAAAATAAATTAAACTTGGTTTTTTATTATATGTACTCAGATGATTTGGATGGAGCTTTAAAGATCATTTGATAAAAACCTCTATTTTAAGGGCAGTTCTAGATTCAAATATGGGCTGATACTTATAAACTATGTCTCCATGGGCAAGTTACTTAACCCTCATTGTCTAGTCCTTACCATTCATTCTTCTGCCTTGGATCTAATGCATAATATCAATTCTAAGACAGAAGGTAAGGGTTTAAAAATCTCTTTTTTGAAGAATGAATCCCTTCTATAGTACCATGGCAAGTGGCCATTCGACCTCTGTTTGAAAACCTCCGGTAAAAGAGCTTTCCTAAAACAGAGCCACTGCCATTTAAAAATATTACTATTAGAGTTTTTCTAATGTAGAGCTAAAATATCTTTAGCTATAACTTTGGCTCAATTCTATTCTATTTCTGCCTTTTGGACCAACAACAAAAAAGTACAAATCACTGAAACTTAAGTTATTTCATATAAGTGGCTATTTTATTTTGCCTCTTTATCTCAATACCACAACATTTTACACATTATCCATTTGTTCAACTGGATCTGGATCATATGGATCATAGTATGACAATAGTGTCTGTGAGGTTTTCTTGGCAAAGATGTTGTGGTATCTTGCCATTTCCATCTCCAACAGATTAAGGAAAATAGAAGTTAAGTGACTTTCTCAGGGTCACCTGGCTAGTAATTCTATAAGGCCAGATTTGAACTCATATCTTCCTGACTCCAGGCCTATACTCTATCCACCAAGCCCCTATATTTGGCTTCTGTCTTATACATTGCAAGTGCTTTATATATTTTAACTCAATTTATGTGAATCATTTGTCATATTATAGCTCCACAAAAATTTAAAATGGTGCCTGGTACAAAATAGACATTTAATAAATTCCTGTTGACTAACTGATTGATTGATTGATTGATAGTCCTGCCTCCATAATCCTTTTAACTTCTAGTTTATGTAGAATGATTTCTACTTTTATGTCTGTTCATTTAATTGACATGTCTTCACTATGTGCCTAAAATGTACACAGCATTCTTATAAGTACTGTGGAGAATAGAAAGATGAACAAGACTCACCCATAAACTCAAGGATCTTACAATCTAATTGGAGACAAAGAACACACACACAGAGAAGATGATATTAGAAAACAAAAAAGTCAGTGAACTTATGAAGAGCTAAAGGTTTTGGTACAAATGCAAGGACTATGAGAAGAAAGGAAGGGAAAAGGTCAGTTTAGGCAAGTGTCATTTGGGAAGATTTCATGTAAAAGGTGGGAATTGCAATATTTTTGAAGGATAGATAGAATTTGGAAAAGGAAAGAAAATACATACAGGTAAAGATAGTGAGAACACAGAAGAAAGTAAGATTATAAAATATCTAGCATATCTGTGAATGGGTTAATGAATATAATGGAAGGTTTGTGTTAATAAGTAGTGATAATAAAGGTCTGGATGGGAAATTAAACTTTGATCAAATAGGGAACAAAGTTCCACTATAGTTTCTTTAGTGAAGTGACATAATGGAAAAGGGATACATTATGAAGGCAGGTCTAAAATTAAAGGGGGGTAGTGTATACAGGATAAGACATGGGCTAGTGGTCAGTAGACAAAGATTCTAGTATTGACCCTGACAATTATGAACTGTGGCACCATACATAACTTGTTTTGCCTTTTTTTGGCTCAATTTATTTATCTCTAAAATTAGAGATGTAGATGATCTCCTATATGCCCTCTTCCAAGAGGTTTTTGGGTCATTGCACTTTCTTGATTTGTCCTTCTCAGGAGATTGAATCACCATGAATATTCTGGTCTATATCTGTAGGTGTACTCCAAGATTTGATGATAGGCCTAATTTCTAATCTGTCTATGCTTTTTGAATTGGGAACCTCATCATCACCCTTGGTTTTCCTTAACATATCTATGCAGCTGATTATCAGACCTAAATATCTAACCCTATTCTCTCTCAAAACTGGAGATCCGTATCAACTGCTTTTTTAATATAGCATCTAGAAATCCATTGGCATCTCACACTCAATATTAATGTAAAACTCAATCTTGGGGGCAGCTAGATGACTCAGAAGATAAAGAGTCAAACCTGGAGGCAGGAGGTCCTAAGTTCAAATTTTAAATCAGACACTTCCTAATTGCATGATCCCAGGCAAATCATTTAATACCAATTGCCTACCCCTTACCACTCTTCTGCCTTGTAATCAATAGGTAGTATCAATTCTACAACTAAAGTAAAGGGTTCTAAAAAAAAGAAAGAAGAACTAACTTTCCCCCCAAATGCCCCTTTCTTCCAAAATTCTCTATTCCTGAATGAAATACTATCATTCTTCCAGTCACAAGTCTCCATTTTTTATCTCTGTCCCTTTTCACAGGCTATCCCACACTTCTCTGGAATGCAAATCTTCTTTTCAATTTTTTCCAAAGTGTTTCATTTAAAACTCACCTCAATGAGACTTCCGGGTTACAGTGGCAGCAGAGTTGAAGCAGCATAGTTAACCTCTCCTAACCCACATACACGTGACTCCTCAAGAGGAGTAAAAAAAATAAAAAACAAATCCATACAAATGAAGGGACCCCACAAGAGGGCATAGCATTGAAGTTATGTGGGATCAGGACAATTCCATACTATTAGGCAGTGAAATAGCTCTCACTAAAATGTGAGCTGAGCAACCTACACACACGCGCACCACCTACAGTGCCAAACCCAGAGGACAAGAGATAGAGCAAGTCTGGGGCATTCAATAAGCTCTTGGCAGATACCTGGGATCACAAGGGCATGCTCATGAGAGCAGCAAGTCTTAAGACCCCAAGAGGCTAAAGATCAGGGACTTTGAACACAGACCTTGAGCAAAGGCATGGACCTTGAGCTCAGGTGCGGACCTTGGGTGGGGACCCATTGGGGAGGGGTGACAGACTGTGGAAGCAGCTCTCTGAGACAGTTAAAGGAGCCTCGAGCAGAGGAGCAAGCAAGGGGACCACCAGGAGGCTTGACCCTGAGAACAGCTAGACTTGAGACACTAGGGGCCTAAAGAGCTCAGACCAAGAGTGAGCACGAGTTTAAAGCTGAGAGGACTTCATGATGCTGTGACTCAGGCTAAAACTACTCCACAACTCAATAGGAAGAGGCTGTCTGCCTCACCCAGACTTCTGATTGGGTGAGTCATATCATAATAATATCATATCATATCATATGATATAATCAAATAATAATCATATCATAATAATAATGGCAAGCCATGCACAAGAACCTCAAAAGAGAAAGTTCAAGAAGAAATCTTTAACACTTGACAACTTTTACACAGAAAAAATCCAAACAACAAAGCAAAAAGCAGAGGAGAATAAATGAGTAATCACATCCAAATCTTCCCCCAGAAAAGGAGAATTGGTCACAAGCTCTTGAAGAGTTCAAATCTGAGATCATGAGAACAATGGAAGAGATTGGCAAAAAAAAAAGTGGGAAATAGCTCAAAAGGAAATTAACAGGTTAAAGGAAAGAAACTCCCAATTGGAGAAAGATGCCCCAAAATCAAACAAAATCATAAGCAAATTGGAGGAAACCATGAAAAACTGGATAGACCAAATTGAAAAGGAAAATCAAAAGATTATAGTAGAAAACAAGTCTCTAAAGAACAGAATTGGGCAAGTAGAAGCCAATGATCTCATAATAACAAATAAAGCAAATGAAAAGACTGATAAATAGAAGGAAACATGAAATATCTCACTGAGAAATTGACAGACCAAGAAAACAGGTCTAGAATAGACGATTTGAGAATCATTGGTCTTCCTGAAAAAGCATAAATCAATAGAAATTTGGATTCCATACTACAAGAAATTATCCAACAAAACTGCCCTGATATTCTTCAACAAAAGGGCAAAATAGACATTGAAAGGATCCATAGATCACCCTCTACACTAAACACTCAAAAGACAACCTCCAGGAATATAATAGCAAAATTCAAGAGCTTCCAAGTAAAAAAAAAATACAAAGAAGCCAGAAAGAGACAATTCATATATCAAGGAGCACCAATCAGGATCACACAGGATCTGGCAGCCTCCACACTAAAAGACTACAAGCCTTGGAATATGATATTCAGAAAGGCAAGAGAACTGGGTCTACAACCAAAGATCACCAACCCATCAAAATCGGTTATATTCTTCCAGGGGAAAGTACAAGTATGAACATTCAACAAGATAGAAGATTTCCAAGTATTTGCACAGAAAAGACCAGGACTAAATGGAAAGTTTGAGATCCAACCATAAAAACCAAGAGAAACATGAAAAGGTAAATAAGAAACAGTGGAGAAAGAAAGAAAAATCTTATTTTTAAATTTGCCTCTTTATGGGCTGCAATAAGATAAACTTATTTGTATTCCTCCATGGAGAAATATTATGTGTAATTCTAGGTAGTGAACTGTATTCACTATTAAAGTAATTAGAAGAATTATTCATAGGGAGAGGTTGGAGAATTAAATGTTCTAAGATGATAAGGGGGGGTGGAGACAGGGGGTGAATAGTAGATGGCACCAAGAGAAAATTGAATGGGATATTCTATACCACACAAAAAGGACTTGGGAAGGAGAGGGGATAAATACTATTATAAGGAGAGGAAGAGAGCATTAAAAGATAATATTTAAACCTTACTCTCAACAGAATTAACCCTGAGAGGGAAGAGTAGCTATATCCATTGGGATATAGAATTCTATCTAACCCTACTGAGAAAGTCAGAAGGGATAAACCAAGGAGAGCAGGGAATGGGGAGGTCAAAAAAGGAGGGGAAGACAGGGGTTAGGAAATTCATTAGGCCTTAAACAATAAAAGGAGGGGAATAATAAAGTAGGGGGTGGAAAGAGAAGTAAACCAAGGGAGGGGACAAGGGGGACTACTTTAAAACAAACCATTGGTTTTAAAGGAAATAGTGTAAGGAGAAGGGGTAGAACTAAGAGAGGATGCCAAAATGTTGGGGAATACAAAACTGATAATTATAACTCTCAATGTGAATGGGTTGAACTAGCCCATGAAATGGAAACAAATTCTTTTTATGATACAAATATGGTACTGATCCCAAAGCCAGGTAGATCAAAAACAGAGAAATAACACTACAGACCAATCTCCTTAATAAACATAGTTGCAAAATCACAAACAGCATACTAGCAAAAAGACTCGAGCAAGTGATAATGAAGGTTATTCATTATGATCAGGTAGTATTTATAAGAGGAATGCAAGTATGGTTCAAAATCAGGAAAACCATTCACATGATTTATCATATCAACAAACAAACCAACAAAAATAACACAATTATCTCAATAGATGCTGAAAAAGCCTTTGACAAAATACAACAACATTTTCTATTGAAAACACTAGAAAGTATAGGAATAGAAGGACCTTTCCTAAAAGTAATAAACAGTATATATCTAAAATGATCATCAAGCATCATTTGCAATGGGGATAAATTAGAAGCCTTCCCAATAAGATCAGGCATGAAACAAGGATGTCCATTATCACCTCTATTATTTAACATTGTACTAGAAAAACTAGCAGTAGCAATTAGAGAAGAAAAAGAAATTGAAGGTATCAAAATAGGCCATGAGGAGACTAAGCTATTAGTCTTTGCAGATGAAATGGTGCTCTACTTAAAAAATCCTAGAGAATCAACTAAGAATCTTGTAGAAATAATCAACAACTTTAGCAATGTTGCAGGATACAAAATAAATGCACATAAAGCATCAGCATTTCTATATATTTCCAACATATCACAGCAGCAAAAGGTAGAAAGTGAAACACCATTTAAAATCACCCCAGACAATAAAAAATACGTAGGGATCTATCTACAAAAACAAACACAGGAATTATACGAAAAAAACTACAAAACACTTTCCAAACAATTAAAACTAGTTCTATACCAGTGATTTTCAAAGTGGGCGCCACCACCCCCTGGTGGGTGCTGCAGCAATCCAGGGGATTGGTGATGGCCACAGGTGCATTTGTGGGTGTAAGTGGGACGTGATAGTTTGTGATGGGGGGCTCTAAGTAATATTTTTTTTGGAAAGGGGACAGTAGGCCAAAAAAGTTTGGGAACCACTGATCTAAACAATTGGAAAAACATTGATTGCTCATGGGTAGGATGAACTAACATAATAAAAATGAACATTATACCCAAACTAATTTACCTGTTTAGTGAAATACCTATCAAACTACCAAAAACCTTTTTATATTGAATTAGAAAAAAAAACTATAACAAAGTTAATTTGGAAGAACAAAAGATCAAGAATATCAAGGGAAATAATGAAAAAATGTGAAGGAAGGTAGCCTAGTAGTACCAGATATTAAACTATATTATAAAGCAGTGGTCATAAAAACAATACGGTACTGGCTAAGAGACAGAGGGAGAATCAGTGGAATATACTTGGGGTAAGTGACGTCAGCAAGACAGTGTATGATAAAACCAAAGATCCCAACTTTTGGGACAAAAATCCATTATTTGACAAAAACTGTTGGGAAAACTGGAAAACAATATGGGAGAGATTAGGTTTAGATCAACATGTCACACCCTACACCAAGATAAACTCAGAATTGTTGAATGTCTTGAATATAAGGAGGGAAACTATAAAGAAATTAAGTGAACATAGAATAGTATACTTGTCAGATCTATGGGAAAGGGAACATTTTAAAACCAAGCAAGAGTTAGAAAAAAAATTATAAAATGTAAAATAAATAATTTTGATTATATTAAATTAAAAAGTTTTTGTACAAACAGGAACAATGCAACCAAAATAAGAAGGGAAACAACAAACTTGGAAAGATCTTTATAACAAAAAACTCTGACAGATTTATTCATTACTCAAATATACAAGGAGCTAAATCAATTGTATACAAATTCAAGTCATTCCCCAATTGATAAATGGGGCAAGGCACATGAATAGGCAATTTTCAGATAAAGAAATCAAAAATATCAATAAGCACATGAGAAAGTGTTCTAAATCTCTAATAATTAGAGAAATGCAAATCAAAACAACTCTGAGGTATCACCTCACACCTAGCAGATTGGCTAAAATGAAAGAAGGGGAGAATAATGAATGTTGGAGGGGATGTGGCATAATTGGGACATTAATGCATTGCTGGTGGAGTTGTGAATTGATCCAACCATTCTGGATGGCAATTTGGAACTATGCCCAAAGAGCTCTAAAAGACCACCTGCCCTTTGATCCAGCCATACCATTGCTGAGTCTGTACCCTAAAGAGATCATAGGTAAAAAGACTTGTACAAAAATATTTATAGCTGCTCATTTTGTGGTGGCAAAAAAAAAAAAAACTGGAAAATGAGGATATGCCCTTTAATTGGGGAATGGCTGAACAAATTGTGATATATGCTGGTGATGGTATACTATTGTGCTCAAAGGAATAATAAACTGGATTAATTCCATGTGAAGTGGAAAGACCTCCAGGAATTGATGCAGAGTGAAAGGAGCAGAACCAGGAGAACATTGTACACAGAGACTGATGCAGTGTGGTAAAATCTAATGTAATGAACTTCTGTACTAGCAGTAATGCAGTGGCCCAGGACAGTTCTGTGAGATGTATGGAAAAGGACGCTACCCACATTCAGAGGAAGAACTACAGGAGTGGAAACACAGAAGAAAAACAATTGCTTGAACACATGGGTTGATGTGGACATGATTGGGGATGAAGACTCAAATCGACCACTCCAGTGCAACTATAGATAATATGGATATAGGTCTTGATAGATGACACATGTTAAAACCAGTGGAAATGTGCATTGGGTATGGGGGGGGTAATGGGGAGTGAAGAGGAAAGTAAAAACATGTATCTTGTAACCATGGAAAATTTTTCTAAAAAATAAAATATTTAAAAAACAAATAAATAAAATTCACCTGAAATACTATGTACTACATTATTTTTCCCAATTCTCTACCTAGTTGCTAGTACCTTCCTCTCCACCTGCAAAATAAGTTGTATTCATTTGCATATGTAAAAGTCCCCACAATATCTTGAACTCGTATTAAGACACTTGGAACATTCTGTTTTTTGCCTAAATATGTATTTGTACATGTTGCATACTCTACTAAAATATAAGATCCATGAAAGTAATGACTGTTTCATTTCTGTCCTTGAATCTCTATTCTTAGCACAGTGATCAGTACAAGTTTATTGATATTGATGATTTGCTTGCATTCTAAAGTCCTCTCTGCTATAGGGATGACATGTAAAATCATGAATCATTCCATAATTTTTTTCTGTCTCTGGACTATCTTTCCTGGATTACTGCATATTAATCCCTTATACACTCTTTATGTTCCAGACAAATTTACCTCCCTGTTCACCATACATAAGATTCTAGTTCCCAGGAAGTTTTTTCTCTCCCTCTCTACTTACTGTCCCCCTGCCTATAATCAACTCCTTTATCTTGGCCTTTTATGATCTCTACCTTCCTTCAAAACTGCTCAAGTACTACAAATACATAAACCTTTCCTGATCTCCTTCATTGTTCATATTCCCCAATATTAATTTCATTGACTTTGTATACATTTTGTATTTACTCGACTACATAGACATTCCAAGTTATAATGAAGTTTTAAGTTGTTAAAGCTCAAACCTACACTAAGATTTTTAAGCTATGAAAGCTTAAAATTGCAACAAGACTTTTGGGGCATCATGTTTCAACAGTGCTCCCTTTCAACACTCACACACCCCAGTCAGGATAACATAAGCTATTTAAAGTCTTTTGTATTGCCAGTGAACAACAAAATGCTTGACGCAGAGTAAATATTATTAAATGTATAATGATTGAATTAATATAGCTTTTAATTGAGGTTTTATACTTAAAGCACTTATCTATGTCATTCACCTACTCAGAACACTCCATTTGGCCTTTGTTCTTTCTAGGATCAAATACAAACTCCTCTGTTTGTCATTTAAAGCCCTTTTCATACCTTACTCTGGCTCTAGGGAACTCAATGTATAGACTTCTTAATATAATGTGTTAAAATCTATATATGACTCACAAAAAGTTAAGACTTCATGGTTTATTTACTTGTATATGTACATGTCTCTTCTCCGGTTAGATGGTAAGCTACTCACGGGCAAAAATTCTTTTACTTTTGCCTTTGTGTAGTAAGTTCTTAGCACAATCCCTGGCATCCAACAATCATTCAACAAGTATTTGTTCACTGAATAATTATTTTGGTTCTACAGAAGCAATTTCAGTAGTATTTTCCATTTAATTTGGCTTTGAAGCATTCTAGGATTGAAAAGTATTGATGGAATCCACAAATACAGAGCTACAACTAAAATCATATGGCAATTAAGAGGTAAGAACAGTGACTAGACTGACATTGGGTAGTGAGTGGGCATCCTGGGATACAAAGCACAGCTAAGCAGTGTTTCTGATCTTTTACTATCCTTCTTGTAAGCATGGCTTCTTGGAGACAGAACTTTTGCTGGGGAGTAAAGGAAGCCTGTGCTCTAATGCTGATTACTTTGGGTCAGAGACCCCTTCTAAGTTAGAAGAACCCCTTCTACATGATTCTCTACATCTAAAATCCTCTCAAGAAATATGTTGACATCACAAGGAATGTTAAGCCTCTGTGGAACATGCTTTGAGAAAAGGTAACTAGGTAGAAGAGAAGAGTGAAATGAAAGACATTGGTTTAAAAGCAACAGCTGTTCTCCAGGAATTAAATCCAAAACACTTATCAAGTTCCCACTATGTGACATGCATTTTTCTAAGTCATGGGGATGCAATTAATAAAAAGAAAGACAGTCTCTGCCCTCAAGGAGCTTACAACTAAAGAGGGACATGACACACAAAAGGAGACAGGAAATAAAGAGATGGAGGACGGGAATGCCAGCAGTTTATAGGGCATCTTATTCCATGGAATTAAAAACAGGTAAAAAAACAGGTGCAAAGTGGAGAATTAAATGATCTCAGCTTAATGGAGTCAGAGAAAGGCATGAAAAATACTGCTCCCACACAGTTTGAATATTGTAGACTTTAGGTGTTAATATCTTTGGATGACTTTACACCTTCAATAAAACATGTGACTCAACTTATCACAAGATTAATGCAATCCACTTCTCCTAGAAAATAGAATTTGGGGGTGCTACCAACAATATTTGTATTGACAAAGAAGTCCTATTTGAAAAGCGTACCTTATTGAGCTCTTCCCAAAATGCTGTGCTCTGGGCTATGACCAACTTTTCTACCTCTAGTTTTGGCTCTTGAGCCTATAATAATGATAATGGATATGGGGAAAAAAAAGGCAAATCCAAGAAATGTCTCCTAATTTTTATTGCCAGCTACCATCTGTAGATACTAATGACAGCAAAATGCTTGCCAATACTCTTGAATCCATGGTTTGAATGATAGCATCATAGAGTTACAAAGAGAAGATTCCTTAAAGTCCAAGGTCTTCAGTTTACAAATAAGAAAAGTGAGGACACAAGAAGAAAGGTATATTTTGCCCAACTACTTGTGATTACTCCAGTGTTTAATGGCAAGTTCCCTCTCATCACATGTATTAAGATGCAGCTACAGTAACTTCTCCTTTAGGGAACAGAATTGTTTTCTAAAAATTCTGATTCCACAGTGTAATGATTGGCAACATTTGTGGCACAGTTGAAGGAGTACTGACTAACGTCAAAGAGGCTTGGGTTCAAATCTTACCTTTGGTCAGTATTCAGGTTCCTTATATGGTTTGATACCTTGAATTTTATGACCTCTGAGGTCTTTTATGACTGACATTCAATGTAATTCTGTGAATAAATGAACCTGGGAAGAGAAATAGAAAAGTCCCTGATATGCAGTATATAACTAAGGAGAATGTCATCTAGAAGATAGACTTCATTCCACCCAGAGTTTAGTAACATGGGAAAAGGTAAAAAATAGATCATGTGAATGAATATGGGAGTATTCTTATGTGTGTATTCACATTTATCAAGGTGAGTGCCTTTCCCTAAAGGTAGCAAACATCTCTAATGGTATATAAGAAACAACAGAAAAGAAGCTCCCAACCATAAATATGATCAATATAAAAATAAGGAAGGGACATTTTTGGGTCATAATATTTGACCTAGTCATTAAGAAGAGACACCCTTTCTACGAAATGGCCATTAATCTTGGCCTAGAATAAAGATACTTAAATTGGAGTCTGAAGTGTAGCTTTTAAAATAAATTTGATAATTGTATTTCAATACAATTATTTTCTTTTGAAATTTGTTGTACTTTATGTTATGCAATATACATTTTAAAACATTATTCTGTTAATACTATAAGCTTCACCAGATAGACAAAAGGTCCCTTTAATACAGAAAATATTGAGAATCCCTGGATATAAAATACTTTTTGATGACTCTGTCTGAGTATTTGACTTTATGTGTGCTGCAAACATTTTGCCCAGCTCCATGTGAATTTTACTTATTTTGCTAAAAAAGCTCAATTTCTCACAATATCAAGACAGATGTAGGTTAGTTGAATGCTATTTTTCTGGGCTTTGTTTTCTATTTCCCTCCTACTGCCTATTCTTTAAGGAACAGAAGAGCAGATGGACAGAAATTTCAACTAACTGCTTTGTTAGCTACCTAATATCCATCCAAACAAATGGTGTGGCACGCCTCCATTCTTTCCAAGAGCCGTACAAGCAAAATATAACAGCAAATGACAAAATTAACTGTGCCAACGTTTACTGTAATCTATACCAAGAGCTGTAACTACCATTAGACAGAAAACTTACATCACTAATAACAAACTTGCTGAGACTGACACTTTAACAAAATTCCTCAAGCAGAAATGTCATCTCTGGGGGAAAAATGTAACTCAAGATAATTTCAAAGATCAGACTTTTTTAATACCATAGAACATATTTCATTGAAATCAGCATCTAAAAAAATCCAAAATGGCACTTTATTTCATGAAGCTTCTCTTAATATTTCTACTACATTAGACAAATATACAATTCTAAGCATAGTAAACATTGCATGCTGGGCCTAACTCAGGATGGTGTCTTGGTAGTTTAGGTCTGATACTAGCATGATATGAGACATTTACAAATCATTCTATAGTTAAATACGGAGGTTTACTTAAGAATAATGCATATGCAACAAAGGATATTTAACTTGAGTCAGACAAACCATATTCTTATCTCCATAAGGAAATAAATCTGATTATTATGGTAGGGTATGAGGACTCAGGAAGTCTTGGTACTTTTACCAAGCAAAAACAAAATAAAACAGCACTAGTAGTCATATTACAAGATATGATATGTATTGATGGTATAACTATGCTATGATAATTGCATTATTTAATTCAAATGCCTATTTTTGAAGAAGCAAATAACTAGGACAACCAGGTGAAATGGAAGAGCCAACTCATGTTAAAAACTATTTAGATAAAACAATTTAGAGATCGAATTATTGGGATATATGGGGTGATAAGAGCTGTGTTCAAATGATAGCTCTGCTACATCCCTTGGCTTGTTTGCTCAGCTATCAAATGAAGGAATTGGAATAAATGATCATTAAGGTTTTCTCAGTTTTAAATCTTTGTTGCTAAAAAGTTTTTTATGTAAACCAAATAGAAATACAACAGGCAAGCTCCTTACTTAAAGGAATTCTTTTGGCCTTAAGCATCCTTAAGCAACTTTAAGATTATAAATTAGAGAGGAATTGCTCGCCTATATTAGTGGAAGCAGTTTCCTTTTAAATCTGCCTTCTATTGCTCAGTTTTTTATGTATGCTTGTTTATGCTTTTTCTGATGGGAAGCTATCATAACTTATGTTTCCTTGAATCCACAATACCTAATATGATTATATGTACAGTGCAAGCAAACAAGTACTTGTTATTAACTAATATACAGAGCACTGTATAGTTTTGATAGCTTAAAACACTAACACTTTTATATAGTTTGTATTTCAAAGTTCCCTTTTTAATTTTTAAATATCTCTCCAATTATATTAAATAACAATTATCATTCATTTTTTAAAAATTTTTTAAACCCTTGTACTTCGGTGTATTTTCTCATAGGTGGAAGATTGGTAAGGGTGGGCAATGGGGGTCAAGTGACTTGCCCAGGGTCACAAATCTGGGAAGTGGCTGAGGCCAGGTTTGAACCTAGGACCTCCTGTCTCTAGGCCTGACTCTCACTCCACTGAGCTACCCAGCTGCCCCTATGATTCATTTTTAAAAAAAAATCATTTTCCTCCATGTTGAGAAGGCAAGCACTTTGAAATAAGTAGTATGTAGGAATACATGATATATATATATATATGCATATATGTGCATATATAGATAGATAGATAGATATAGATATAGCCATATTATGATAGAAAACAGTATTAAAAAGCAAGAAAAATAAAGTTTTTAAAATATGCTTTTATCTGCATTCAGTTTCCAGAAGTTTTTCTCTGGATTTGGATAGCATTTTTCTTCATAAATACTTTAGGATTGTCTTGAATCATTGTATTACTAACAATCATTTCCATTCACAATTATCATTACTATGTAGGATGATTTTACTATGTAGGACAATCTCTTCTGTTCGCTTCACTTTGAATCAGTTCATATAAGTTTTTCCAGGCTTTTCTGAAATCATTCTGCTCATAATTTCTTATAGTAAAATAGTATTTAACCTTAAGCATATTCCATAACTTGTTCAGCCATTCTCCAAAGGTAGGGCATCATCTCCGTTTTCAATTCTTTGCCACCACAAAAAAAGCTGTCACAATTCCATATTTCTCTCCAGAATGGTTAGACTAGTTCATAAATCCACCAATAGTGCATTAGTGTCTCAATTTTTCTATATCCCATCCATATCCCCCATCATTATCCTTTTCTGTCAAATAAACCAATCTGATAGGGGTGAGGTGGTACCTCAGGATGGTTTTTATTTGTTTTTCTCTAATCAGTTATATTTAGAGCATTTTCCCTCATGATTATACATAGCAGTTCCTCTTCTAAAACCTATCTCTTCTTCTCAATAAGATCAGGAGGGAAGCAAGGATGCCCATTATCACCACTATTATTTAATATTGATTTAGAAATGCTAGCAGTAGCAATTAGAGAAGAAAAAGAAATTGAAGGGATCAAAGTAGGCAATGAGGAAACTAAACTATTACTCTTTGCAGATAACATGATGGCATATTTAGAGAATCCTAGAAAATCAACTAAAAAGTTAGGAGAAATAATTAATAATTTTAGCAAAGTTACAGGATACAAAATAAACCCATATAAATCATCAGTATTTCTATATATTTCCAACAAAAATCAGCAGCAAGAGTTAGAGAGAGAGACTCCATTTAAAATCAATATAAAATTCAATAGTTCTTTTACTTTTGATTTTATTAATTTCTCCTTTGATTTTTAGTATTTCTAATTTATTTCATCTGAGAATTTTTTATTTATTCATTTTCTAGTTTTTTAAGTTGCATGCCCAATTCATTAATCTCTGCCCTCCCTAATTTGTTAATATATGCACTCAGTGATATAATTTTTCCCCTTAGAACTGCTTTGGTTGCATCCAATAGGTTTGGGTAAGATGTCTCATTATCATCATTGTCTTCAATGAAATTATTGTTTCCATAATTTGTTCTTTCACTAAATTATTTTGGAGAATCATATTATTTAATTTCCAATTACTTTTTGGGTTGCCTCTCCATGTATTCTTACTAATAACTATTTTTATTGCATTATGATCTGAGAAGGTTACATTTATTATTTCTGCTTTTTTGCATTTGTTTGCCATGTTTATATGCCCTATTACATGGTCTATCTTTGTGAATGTTTCATGTGCAGCTGAAAAGAAGGTGTATTCCTTTTTGTCCCTATTTATTTTTCTCCATATATCTATTAATTCTAATTTTTCTAGGGTTTCATTCACCTCTCTTATCACTTTCTTATTTATTTTTTGGTTTGATTTATCTAGATCTGATAGGGGAAGGTTGAGGTTCCCCCACTAGTATGGTTTTGCTATCTATTTCCTCCTTGAGCTCCACTAGCTTCTCCTTTAGAAATTTGGAAGCTATACCATTTGGTGCATACATATTCAGTACTGATATTTCTTCATTGTTTATACTGCCTTTTATTAGGATGTAATTATCTTCCCTATCTCTTTTAACCTTATCTATTTTTACTCTGGCTCTGTCAGAGATCATGATAGCCACCCCTGCCTTCTTTTTCTCATTTGAAGCCCAAAAGATTTTGCTCCATCCTCTCATTTTCACTCTATGTATGTTTGTCTATCTAATGTGTGTTTCTTGTTGACAACATATGGTTGGATTTTGGTTTCTAATCCACTCTGCTATTTGCTATTTTATGGGAGAGTTCATCCCATTCACATTCAGAGTTATAAGTATCAACTGTGCATTCCCAGAAGTTTTAATTCCCTCTCCTAGTCCTGTCCTTTCTTCTTTCACTGTTTCCTTCTATACCAATTCATCTGGAAGAACAAAAGACCAAGAATATCAAGGAAACTAATGGAAAAAAAGGGAAGGATGGGGGCCTAGCAGTACCAGATCTTAAATTATACTGCAAAGCAGTCATCAAAACAATATGATACTCTCTAAGAGTTAAAAAGGTGGATCAGTGGAATAGACTAGGGGTAAATGACCTCAGCAAGCTAGTGTTTGATAAACCCAAAGATTCCAGCTTTTGGAACAAGAACTCACTATATGATAAAAACTGCTAGGAAAAGTGGAAAACAGTATGGGAAAAATTAGGTTTAGTTCAACATCTTACATACTATATCAAGACAAATTCAAAATGGGTAAATGACAAATATGAAGAGTAAAATCACAAATAAATTATGTAAACTTAGAATGTATAGCTGTCATATCTATGGGAAAGGAAGGAATTTAAAACCAAGAAAGAGACAGAACATTACAAAGTGTAAAATTAAAATTAATAAATTTGATTATATTAAACTAAAAAGATTTTGTACAAACAAAAACAATGGAACCAAAATCAGAAGGGAAGCAACAGACTGGGGAAAATTTATAAGAAAATTCCCTGACAAAGGTCTAATTTCCCAAATATAAAAGAAACTAAATGAAATGTAAAAGAAATCAAGCAATTCCCCAATTGACAAAGGGTCAAAGGATATTAATAGCCAGTTTCAGATGAAGAAATCAGAACTACTGAACATGAAAAAGTGTTCTAAATCCCTCCTGAATAGAGAAATTAAAATCAAAGTAACTCTGAGGTACTACCTCACACCTAGCAGATTGGCCAATATGACAGTAAAGGAAAATAATAAATGTTGGAGGGGATGTAGCAAAATTGGGACACTAATACATTCCTGGTGGAATTGTGAATTGATCCAACCATTCTGGAAGGCAATTTGGAATTATGCCCAAAGGACTTTAAAAGAATGCCTGCTCTTGGATCCAATAATACCACTATGAGGTTTGTATTCCAAAGAGATAATAAAAAAGGGTTGTAGAAAAATATTCATAGTTACAGTCTTTGTGGTGGCAAAAATTTGGAAAATGAGGGGGTGTCCCTAGATTGAATGGCTAAACAAATTATGGTATCTGATGGTGACTGAGCTGTAAGGAATGATGAACTTGAGGATATGAACAGGAAGAACCTCCATGAATTGATGCAGAATGAATTGAATAGAAGCAGGAGAACATTGTACACAGAAACTGAAACACTGTGGCACAATCAAATGTAACAGACTTTTCTACTAGTAGCAATGCAACGATCCAGGACAATCTCCAGGGGCTTAGGAGAAAGAATGCTATCCACATCCAGAAAAAGAATTGTGGGAGTAGTAAGCAGAAGGATAACATCTGATTCATCACTTGATTATATGGATATATAGTTTGGGGTTTTAGTTTTAAAAGATAGTTCTAGTGCAAAAATGAATAATATGAAAATAGGTTTCAAGTGATAATATTTTTATAACCCAGTGGAATTGCTTGTTGCCTCTGGGAGGTGGGAAGTAATATAAGAGAGAAAGAAAATTAATCATGTAAACTTGGAAAAAATATTTTAAATAAAAAATAGTTTAAACAAATGAAATAAAACCTACCTCTTCATACCTTTAGCCATTTTTCAACTGGGCAATGGTTCTTAAGTTTATAAATTTGCCTCAGTTTCCTATATATTTAAATTTTCAAGCCTCTATCAGAGATAGTCACTGTAAATTGTCCGCTATTTTCCTACTTTCCTTCTATTCTTGAATGTATTAGTTTTGTCTGTGCAAAAAATATATATAATTCAAAGTTGTCAAAATGATCCATTTTGTATTTTGTGATAATCTCTATCTCTTGTATGTTCACAGATTCTTCTCTTATCTATAGATCTGACAGGTAAAATAGTCCATGTTTCCCTAATTTGCTTATCACATAACCCTTTATATCTGAATCATATACCCATTTTGACCTTTTCTTAGTATAAAGTGTTAGGTGTTGGTCTATATCCAGTTTCTGCCAAATTGCTTTCCAGTTTTCCCAGAATATTTTTTTCAAATAATAAGTTTCTATTCTAAAGCTTAGATCTTTGTGTTTATCAAACACTTGATTTTTATGGTCATTTATTACTACAAGTTATGCATTTAGTCTATTGCATTTATTTCTAATCAATACCATATTATTTGGGTGATTACACCTTTGTTATACAGTTTGATCTCTTTTATTGCTAGGCCACCTTCCTACACATGTTTCATTGATTTTTTTGATGTTCTTGACCTTTTCTTTCTCCAAATGAATTTTGTTATTTGTTTTTTCTTGCTTCATAAAATAATTCTTCGGTAATTTTAATGGTAAGGTAGTGAATGAGTAAAGTAATTTGAGTAGAAAAGTCATTTTTATTATACTGGATCAGTCTAAAAATGAACAATTAATATTTCTCCAATTGTTTAGATCTGACTTGATTTGTGTGAAATGTGCTTTATGAGAGGCAACTAGGTGGCTCAGTGGATTTTTAAGAGCCAGGCCCAGAGATTGGAAGTCCTGGATTTAAATGTGGCTTCAGACACTTCCTAGCTGTATGACCCTGGGCAAGTCACTTAAGCCCCACTGCCTAGCCTTTACTGCTCTTCTGCCTTGGAATCAATACACAGTGTTAATTCTAAGACAGAGGGTAAAGGTTTTACAAAAAAAAAAGTGTTTTGTAATTGTTTTCATAGAGTTTCTGAGTTGTCTTTTGTATTGTCTACAGTCATTTGAAATGGAATCTCTCTTTCTATTCCTTCCTGCTGGACTTTGTTGATAATATATAGGAATGCCAATGATGTAAGTGGGTTTTTTTATAACGTACAACTTTCCTGAAGTTATTAATTATGTCAACTAGGTTTTAGTTGATTTCCAGAACTCTTTAAGTATACCATCATATATTTCTAAGTTTTTTAAAGAAAAATTCCCTTATTTGTAAAGTAGGCAATCTTAATTAAAGTGCATGCATGTGTTTTAAATATACCTCAGAATTCTCCCAGAAGAGCAGTACGATAGAGTAAACTACCTATTACGTTACCTTCATACAAAAGGGAATGTTCCAGGGTAATATTTTATCACCAAAAGTTTCATCACCAGATGTAGTAATAGACTAGGATGAAAATTTCTTAATGATATGGGAATCAAATGGAATGTTCAATTAAGAGAAAATTTTGGACTAATTATAAATTAGGAAAATAAAATATAATAGTTTTAATTTCTGACACTTCAACTTTTGCACTCTTCTATGCTGCCTTTTCCTATGAGGCCAAATGAAACAAGTTTTGATAAGCATGCCTAAATTGGACTTGGCATTAGGAAACCAGCCTTGAATTCTGCCTCAGCCAACTGTCTGTGTGATCCTAGGCACATCCTTTACCCTCTCAGAGGCTCAGTTTCTTCATCAGTAAAATAGGGATGATACTATTTGCACTACCTACCTCACAGAGCTATTTTGAGAAAACTAACTACAAACCTAAAAGCATGGCATAAATGTGAATTACTGTGATCTAATGGAAGACTCTAGAAATTTCTGACAATTGGCTCCCATTTCAATTACTAGCCTTGTGTGGCTCATGTAGCTGATTGTGGGGATCAGTGTGGAAGCTGAATTAGGAGGAAATCAGCAGATCCATCATCATCTCCTCACCTAACAAGTTCACAATGTCCTGAGGCAAAAATGTTCTATTTTTAAGGCCACTTAGCAGCAACAGCAGCCATTTTCACCTCCTAAGTGAGGGCCAAATGGAAAGCTCATAAATGTACCTGCCTGGACTTCCTAGAACTGTACTATTGTGGTCCCACATCATTAAGCCTCTGCGCATAATGGCAGGTGCCAAATGATCCTCAGAGTACAGCTAGCCATTTAAGCAACCAACAAAAGAAACAACAACATGAAAGGCCCACAAGGTAAAGGTAAACTTTACTTCTCACTTGGCTTTTACTTTCAGAAACAGCTACCTCTGTTTTTCTTTACCCTGAGAGTTATAGTCTCTGCACATGTTTTAACTATCCCCTTAAGAATCCATTTAACCTGCTACCACCACTATCCAGTTCCTTCCTCATAAGTCACTACTTTCTCTCTGTAGGTCTCAGTTGTCTCATTTGGCAAATAAAAGTCTTGGACTTGATATCTCTTGAGTCTCTTAGGGCTCTAATATTATGTGATTTAAGGGAAATGAGCCCAAGTGATAGAAATTAAATGCCTTGTTTAACAGCTTTTAGTAAAAGGAAACTATTCTTTTATTTAGCATACACCCTTCTCTGCCTCTGCCCAAACAATAAGAATGTCCTTTTGCTGATTTATGTATCACTTTGCAACCTACAAATATGGTAGAAAATCAATCAAAATCTGTTACCTTGATTGACTCTGACACCATTTAAATGTGACATCTCATATAAGTCAATTCCCGTCTCTGGGCATCAGTTTCATCTTCTGAAAATTTTGAGGCAAGATAGAGAAAGAATATCTTTTAATTTCTTTCTAACCCCTTAATCTTAAGAATGTATACCCCCTTTTGTCATTTTCTGGAAATAATACTGAATTTGAAATTTAAAAGACCCGAAAATTACTAGCTTTCTGACACTGGGAAAGTCATTTAGGGACAGCTAGATAGCACAGTAAATAGAACAATAGGTTGAGAGTTGAGAAGACTTGGGTTCAGATATGACTTCAATCACTTCCTAGCTATGTGACCCTAAGAAAATCACTTAATCCCATTTGTCTAGCCCTTTCTACTCTTTGGTCTTATAATCTCTAAGGAGTATCTATTCTAAGACTAAAGATAAGGGTTTTTAAAAAAGAAAATCATTTAACACCTCCTTATATTCCTCACCCAAAAGACTAGACATAATGTCCTCTAAGGTTCCTTCCAGCTGTCAATCTATAAATCTATGATGGATGGAAGGAAGGAAGGAAGGAAGGAAGGAAGGAAGAAAGGAAAGAAGGAAGGAAGGAAGGAAGGAAGGAAGGAAGGAAGGAAGGAAGAAAAGAAAGAGAAGGTGAAAGAAAGCATTTATGTGATTACTATGTCTAGACACTGTTCTAAATGCTAAGGGTACAAATACAAGCAAAAAGATTCTTCTACATTCTAATGTGGAAGACATCACACAAAATGGAGGTGACAAGCTAAGGAAGCATCTCTTTGAAATAAAGAAATGCAGGTGTGGGGCCAAGAGAATAATGTAGGCAGATCAATCTGGGCTCTTCCAGAAAAGGTAAGCTCCAGCAGGAACTCATTAATGGAAAATAAGAGCAGGACGAAACAGACTACAGGGATATTATACTATTATTAAGTGAGGAGGCTCAAGATATTAAGAAAAGTTCCAGAATGGGCTTGTGATAAAGAAAATAAATCTTTAAAGTTCCCAAAAATCAGAGACAGGTCTTACATGAGAAAGACTTTGGTGGGCAGGGAGGAAGGAAATGAAAGCAAGGGAAGAGAGGAAAGAAAAGGAGAGAAGAATGGGAACTAGAATGCTAATACATGGAATTAAAATACGTGAAGGGATGTATTTTTTTTTCTTGCTTTCTCTCTATATGCCCCCATCCTTATACATAAAAAGAGAAAAATGGATCATGTAAGCAAAATTCTGATATCTTTCATGATGAGTTGATAGTATTTCCAAATAATATGGAGTAGGTGATGACACAATCTCAGATTTGGAATTTTCACAAATAAGCTGAGAGCATGTCCAACCAAAAGGTAATCACACAATCCCAAGATAGATTTGCATGAAACCATCACTTGGGTCTAGGAGAAATACCATAATACCCACAGCCTTGCTTGGCCTTCTTACCACTGGGAGGGAGGCAACTAGAGAAAGGTTTCAGCCTTCTTTTCCACACCCAGAACACTCAAAAGCCCTGTCAAGATATAAAAGGTAGAGAACAGATATCCTGGTAAAATTCCCCATGCTTCCTATTCTATTACTGCCTCTGGTTATGAAGCTTCTGACAATGAAATATACCTTTAGAGTGCTGACTTTATTAATAAAAACATCACAATGATGGGAAGAACTTTAGACCAGAATAAATGTATTGCCCTCTTTTGCCTTTGAGAATTTCTTCTTCATTTCTCTAATTGGAAAGATAAAGGATTCCTCCCTTTTCTGCAATCAAAACTTTGTTCTGATGCCACAGAAATATCCTTCTTACTCAGAGGGTAATGCTTTGCATTTGCAAATCATTTCAGGGAACCAAATACACTGGTAGTTCTAAAATGTCCACCAAGGGTTGTTTTCTTAAGGATAAATATCAATTCAAATGCTGAAACAGATCTAAGAGTCTATCCATCATAATGAAAAATAACTAGGTGGGCAATTCTCCCATTTAAAAAAAAATCAATGCTATTCCTTCACTACCCTCCCTAAAACCAACATAAATTCCATAAAGGTTTAGATGATGACATCTGGGAAGTGCATTTGAAGCTATTGAAGCTTTTCACTGTCTTAATGGAATGGAGACTGATTCAACAGAGAAGAAGCATTGTTTGCCCAGCAACAAACCAGAGAAGAAGCTGTTATCCAGATAAGGCAAGATAAAGTAGTATGTCATTCATTCTAAAGATATAATTGAGATGATCTCTAAGGCCCTAACCAGCTCTGAAATTTGATGAGTCTATGTGGCAGCATTCTTAAATTAGAGTCTCTGAATTTTTTAAAGTATTTTGATGACTATTTCAATGTAATTGGTTTCCTTTGTAATTTAATATAACTTATTCTATGAATATAAAAGCATAATCATAAAATTGGATTCATGGGCAGTGTCAAAAAATGCAAAAGGTTCCAAATCCCTACTCTATATGTTAATATCAAGATCTTAATATATATCCATATATATGCCTGAATTAATTGCATGTTCCCCCAGGACTAAAAAAGAGTTAGGTATATGTTTAACATATAAATAATTTATATTAAAGTATACCCATTGATGATGCAATTGCAATTAATACTTTTTTTAAGTTTGGTTTAAGAAAAAATTTAAAGTAACAGTTGTAAATTTTAATACTTAGAGTTTGTTTTGGTTTTGTTTGGCAGGTATGGGTTCTCCGAATCAAAAAAAAAAGTTAGAAGGAAACAAGGTTATATTTTCACTTGTATTGTGAAGGTTATTGAAATATTTAAATACATGGGGTATTTGTAATTATTTTTGTTCTCTCACTCAAAATATAAAGAAGGGCCAAGGATTTAGCTTCTTTTAAAATATATAAACTGAAGCAAAAATGGCCTTATATAAGAAAATTAAAGGCAGATCCTGTAAGTGGGTAAATATCTTGCCTTTAAAATGCATCTTAGAGCCAACAGAGAAAAAAAAGAATTGAAAGCAGATAATGAGGGTTTGATGAGCAGATTTGAAGCCAGATGGTAGGAAAGAATGAAGAGTTTAAAGAGAGAACAGAGGCTTGATATTAAAAAGACGTCTTACACCTGAAGCATTTAAAAGCTACCTAGAAATTTTAGTGGCCACAATGAGCAGAAAAAGTAATGAAGAAAACAATTAGTGATTAAGTATAAGCTAATGCAGGTAGAACATGCAGAATATGACAGGAAAACTTTTCTGACATGCTAGATGTTCCAAGAGGTGATTCTGTTGTATATTCCACATACAACATATACCAAACTGAACTCTCCCCTTAAAAAGATTTTCATCCTAATCCCTTTATTTTTCTTAATGGAACTGGCAATGTTTTATTCGCCCAGATGTGAAATTTCCAAGTCATTAATTGTTTTGTATTTTCTCTTTAAATTCAGTCATCCACTAAGTTTTGTGAAACTGTATCTCAAATAAATCTTGGATTCAGCCACTGTTCCAAATTATGTTTGTAAAAAATATAAAGTGAAGATGAAAGAAAGGGTAAGTGAAAATGTATAATCCTATGAGAATAGTGTCAGAAACACTAAAATTCAGAATGATTTAGGGGGTGACAAGGAATGCTAAGATCAATGAACAGGATGCTTTAACTAGATTAGGGAAAGAAAAGAACCAAGGAAGGGATATAACTGTTGATTCAGGTTGATGATTATTAGGACAAGAGAGAAAAGGCACACCATGCAACTTTTCCTTTAAAAACATATGGAAAAAGCTGTCTCATTCATTGATCCAAATGAAAAGTACCTTATTATGCTGCATATGCAGGCCATCTATCCCATAGCAGTATTATCCAGGTCCTCTCCAGAGTTTACCAGTTTGCCACAATGTTCGGGAGCTTATGACAAAATAATTATTTTCTACCTATTTAAAAGTATCAAACATCAGGCAAAATAAGAAACCTTTCTCTAATGACCGTATAATAGATTTCTTAGAAAGACTGGTCCTAATCAGTGATGGATTAAAGAAATGTTTTTCTCTTGTAAATGGATTACATAACTAACTTCTTTCTTAAATAAGGTAGATGTCCCTGAAAAACATAATCTGGACAATAATTATTTATACAGTTGTCTTTTTGTTTTTGTTTTCTTTTTTGATGTATAGGCAAAACTCTCTTAAGTTGTTACAGATCACTTCCAGAGGGCTCAACAGTTTTATCTGGTTTGATGTCATAGTCATGCACAGCTACAGAATCTCACCATCTACAGAGAATCTTTCTTCTGTTTTTACTCTGTACGAGATCTATTCCATTAAAGTGACAAACACCTTTAGTGACACATTTCCCTGATTTGTGGCACACTGAATGTTTATGTTCAGAGGGTCACTGAACAAATTTATCCACATACAAAAAATCTTGAATGATTGCAATGTCTGATTAAGAGCCATGCTGGAAGACAGACTTTAAGGTGGTCTTTTGCTCTAGCAAGCATTTTAAAATAAAAAACAATAAATACGATGTGATCTTGTATTCTCAACGTTTTCTGTTATTTGTATGAATTTAAAGATGTGGTCTACATTTGTGGTGACCTATGTAACATCCATGAACTTAAGTGGGACTAAAGCTGCCTCACAGAATTCCAAAGTGGCCCCCAGAACTCTAGGAGAGGGGGCAGTTGGGGCAGTTAGGAACATGGGTATAAAAAAGCCAGGACACCCAACTTGGAAGGACACTTTGGACACTCGTTTTTGGGTACAAGGGGCTGGGAAGGAGAGTTAGGTTGCTCTTTTTGTTAGTTCATCTCTGACCTCAGGGAGCAGAGTGTTACTTTGCTGGTTTACTCCATAGAGACTATTCCAAGCTATGAGCACTGGGAAAAATTACCTCACTTGCAGAATCTCAACTAATCTCTATTTTAAGCAGATCTTCAATCAAGGTTACCTTCGCCATCTTAAACTTAGTAACATTAGATTAGGAGAAAGGTTAGTTAGTGAGTGAGATAAAAATTAAGTTATTCAAAACACTTTTGCCTCTGAGGAATGTGAAGCCAACAAGTTTATTGAAGATTTTATATAGCTTACCTCCTCCTCATTCCTAAAATCCACCTCCCCTCTCCCTGTTTTCCTGAAATTAATAAATCCCTTTCCTATTTACATTTGAGAGCCTGTGTGAAGCTATACTAGGCTATACTTAACATCAATATACATTACCTAAGCAAAATCTTCATCTAAGCAAGCACTGGTACAGCTTTTATACTGAGAACAAGTCTGCTGTATTGAAGACAACTTGAACCTTTACTATCCTAAGGTTTAGGGGATAGTCTTAAATAGTGGGAGTGGCTAATCTCAGTGGGATTATTTCCTATCAATGTACCAATTTAGCCCTGGATTAGTCAAGCTTGTTCAGCCTCCATTACTTGACCTAAAGGGGATTCAGTTAACTGTTATTTCCTTCTGCTCTGTTTCAAGAGCAGGAAGGGGAAGAATTCTATTCACTCTTACCCCTACCCCTTGCTAGGATAGCAGCATCCTTCTTGCTCTGACTCCATTACTAACCATTGCTAATCTGACCCAATTCAAGACAATTGCCTAACCCTTACCTCTCTTCTGCCTTGGAACCTGTACTTAATATTAACTCTAAGATAGAAGGAAAGGGGTTTAAAAATGAAGAAGTAGAAGAATATCCACATTGAAAGTATTGAAGCCAAGGCTGGATGATGACTTGTAAAGGATGTCATACTTGGAGTTTTCAGTCAGTACAAGTAGGACTAGATCGCCTATGAGGGACCCCATAACAGAAAGATGTTGTGATTACAAGTACTATCTATTTTTCATTTGATTCCTAAATCTATGTTCCTGAATCCTGGGGTAGTAGAGGAAAACAATTTAGTTCCATGTCTTTTTTAACTTGGGGAAAGGATGCATCATTTTAATGGCTGACAGGTCAAATCATACCTGAACAAATAAGCATAGTGCCTTACCAGTTGCAGATATTTTAAAACTTTTTAAATTTTTTTTTGCAGGAATAAGAAGTAAATGTTATCTTTATAATGGCATAATCCATGGGAAACCCAGTAGAAAATTTCTCTCCCATTGTCAGTATCTTTAAAATAAGTTTATCTATATGCAGAATTGACTAGAATGTCCAAGTAAAAGTTGCAAAAAATTAGAAATTTTTTAGTGTTTTCAAAGGCAAAAATTTGTGCTTAGTTCCATTTCAAGCCTATTTATATAATAACAACATTAACAAAAATAACAATGTAGTACTCAAGTCTCATGCTTTCATTCATGTACAAAACTCTACAGAGAATTACATTATTATAGGATTATAGATTTTAGAAAGAAGCAGTAGATGATGTGGCCTGGATCAGGAGTTACACAACTATCATATAGGGCTAAATTCGATTGATCACCTGCTTTTTTATGGCCTATCAGATAATAGTCTTTACATTTTGAAATAAAATAAAACTTTATTTAAAAATGTAAAAGCAGGTACATGAATTTAGGCCATGGGCTTGTCATGTTTTGGCCTTGGGATCTGGAGTTCTCCAAACTCTGTTCTAGAGAGTTAATTGCAAACAGGTAATATTAATACTCCATTATACAGATCAAACAATGAAATGAGGAGGAGTGAAATCGTGTCTTATCTTAAAAGCTATTGCAATACATTGCACTTGTTTTCGTTTGTTGTCTGTGGCATGATCCAGACCTATGTTTCCATTGCTTTAGATAATTTCCAGTGTAAAAACTTCAAGAACTGATTGAATGCATAAAATCTATAACAGATTATTTACTCTCAGAGAGAGGGCTAAAAGTAAGGAGCAAAGAAGAGAATTTGGAACTCAATTTTTTAAAATAATGTTAAATTTGTTTTTACACATAAGTGGGGAAAAATAAAATATTAGCAAAAAGAAACTTCATGAACTTTACAACTTGACGTCTTAAAAACTAAGACTATAGAGACCTGTTGCCCTTTGTTTTCAAAGAAGACCAATGACATCATGGGATGATGTCTTGGCTTCCTTGTGAATAAGTAAGATGGAGTGGCACAGTCATGAGCCTCACTATCTCTTCCAAATTCATTGAAGTCCAGTGACAAGTCAAAATTCAGGATGTCTGTCAATGGTACATGATGCAGTGGATGACCTTGGCTTCTTCAATGTGTTACTAAGCTCTAAGTACTCCAAATGTTAATTTGCTTCATCTATCTTCATGCCTGTTAGAACAAATTGCTCTCATCAGCCCATTCCCTTAGGGGAAGTCTTCATATGTCTGGGATAGATACCACTATAATTTACCAATGATTTTCAGATCTGATGACATAGAGACAATAAGATGCATAACCTAAGTGCCAAGAGCTCTGACAAGTTTATTACCTTGCTGTTAACCACACAAAATATGCCCAAGGTAAGATTTAAATCAAGGTTCTGACTCCAAAGTCAGTCTTCTAGCCACCATGTGATTTGGCCTTTTAGGACGTATTATATCTAATGTATAAGCTAGAATATGATTCATATAATAAAATGCAAAATATATGAAATTTGTAGTTTTTCACTAGTTTGTTCTTTCCTACAGGAAATAATATACCACCTGTACATAGCCAGAAATTTCAACAAATATCAATATCGTCCCATTTGAAGGGAAGGCAGCATGGCAGAATGAAAGAACATGGATTATGGAACCCCAGGACCTGATTTTAAATCCTGATTCTGGTGTTTAATATCTGTCAGAATCTGGGCAAGTTGCTGAACTTCCTTGAGTCTCAGTTTCCTATAGAACTATAAAATGAAGGAGCTGAACTTAATGGCTCTAAGATCATTTCCAAATCTAAAATTATATGTGAATCTGTGACCTGATAAACTTGGGAAGAGAAACAAAGGTCCTGTTAGGCACCACAGATCTAAGAATGGAGAATATAATTCAGATTAGAGATAGGCCAAGCAGTTTCTGGTCTACTGAGAAATGAAAAAAAGGAAACTATGTTATGTACAATTTGAATTAGCTATCAAGAAGAATATATCAATCTTTTTATGAGGGTAATTGACCACTGGAGTGAGCCATTTTGATAGGCTGCAGGTGGCAAAGTAATACAGTGAAAAGTTCCCTCTTTGATATTCTTATTTGAAGAATAATTGCAGATTTATATATTGGGAATAGGGCGGCAGCTGTCACTAAGTGGTTAAAAGCACAAGGGGTAGAGTCAAGAAGACTTGAATTCAAATTCAGTCTTAGACACTTCCTGAGTTATGTTGGGCAACTCAATTAACTTCTGTATGCCTAGAAGGCAACTAACTGGTCAGTGCATAAAGTGCTTGGCCTGGAGTCAGGAAGAATTAATTTTTTTTTTACTTTTGACACTTCCTAACTATGTGACCCTGGGCAAGTCACTTAACCTCTGATTGCCTAATAAAAGGATATATGACCCACCAGAGAAGGAAATTGCAAACCACTCCAGTACCCTTGCCAAGAAAATCCAATGGAAAATTGTGGTAGAAGGGGTCACAAAGAATCAGACAGAATTGAATGATAAAAACAACAACAACTAAGAATAAAAATCACTAGTAGTTCTGAGCACTAAAGACTGAATGAAATCAAAGGTCTTTATCAAACAAAAAATTAATGCTAAATCTGCCCCTATGGCCTTCACCATGAAATGTTGCTCTCTTGAGCATGCAATTAATCCCACAACTATTCTCTATCTGACCTCAAATTCAAAAGCAAAGTCAACCTAATGTACCAGGGAGATGTTCCAAGTAAACCACCGAAGTAAAAATTAATGTCCTTCTTCTATTCCATACCTCCCCTATGCTACATTCTGAGGAATATGGTAAAACCTGGGAAGACTTGTATCACCTGTTGTAGAACATAGTACCAAGGAACTAGTCAAATGTCAGCACCAATAACAAAAGAACCTTGAAGATATGAGAATTGTGATCAATCCAGTAATCAATCTTTACTTCTGAGGAGTACTGTATTAGGAAAGAAGTAGTAGAATAAGGATGTGGAATAGCTTGTCAGAGCCATTTTGTTTCATTTAAATAAATTTCTTTGTTAAGAAAATATCTTTGGTTGAAGAAGGCTATCTGGTTGTAATAACATGTGAAGGGAGAAAAAGCTTTAAAATAATAAAATTTATAAAATGTAGTGGGATCAGTTATCCAATTTAGGCTCTTTGGTGACTGAAAAATTAATTTTTCATAAATAAAAACCTATTAGTTCATATTGCAACTTATCCTTTTTCCCCCAATTCCTTGTAAATAACTTTGCATTTGGATTGCTGTCACTGATGTTGGTATTCATATAAATTCTGATTTGAAAATTGTACTCCATGAAAGGAAATCTGTTTCAGATGAAAATTGATGTAGGAGACCTTTAGTTTTCAGAAATCTGATTAGAGTATTTTATGTTATCTTCAGATTCAAGGGATTTTTAAAAATTATGTATTTTGAAATTGGATCCCAGGCAGGTTGGTTGAAGAATAGGTGGAATAGGGATAAGGCAAGCTAGGAGTTCATTGGAAAAAGAATACAGAAGTTTCTGTGACTTTTAATTGCAATTATAACCCACAGAAGTTGATACATAATTCTAATGGAACCCCTTTATACTGCAAGTATCAGTATATAGGACTAACTCCCATTTTATAGGTTCCTTTATTGTTCACTAATTTCTTATATTATATGTAGCTGTCTCAAAAAGATATTACCCAGATATAATGTAATAACAAGCTATGTTATGAAATTCTGCTGAAATATTGATACATAACCAAGACTTAAGTGAAACCAAACTAGTATGATACAATCAGAGTGATGAAAACTAGTTTCTATTCATTACATCAATGTCAAGGAAGTGAATGCATCTTCTCCAGTCCCCATAGAATAGAGATATTTAATAAAAACAACAGCTATCTATGTAAAGTCACTGAGGGGATGAGAATAAATGTGCCTTATATGTAATATAAGTCCAGTATATTTAGTAAATTATATGCTACTGGGAGTTTTACAGTTAACTCTGCCCAATTGCCTCTATCTCTTTTGAAGAGCAGTGAGACGAATAAAGCAGTTGAGTTTGATTTCTTTTTCTTGGGGGCAGCTGGGTTGCTCAGTGTATTGAGAGTCAGGCCTAGAGACGGGGTGTCCTGGGTTCAAATCTGACCTCAGACACTTCCCAGCTGTGTGACCCTGGGCAAGTCACTTGACCCCCATTGCCTAGCCTTACCACTCTTCTGCCTTGGAGCCAATACACACTATTGACTCCAAGATGGAAGGTGAAGGTTATAAAAAAAAAAAGAAAAAATGCTTTATACAAACAAAACCAATGTGACCAAGATTTGAAAGAAAAACAACATACTGGGAAGAAATTTTATAACCTGATGAAGCTCTGATAAAGGTCTCATTTTTCAAGTATTAAAAGAACTAAGTCAAATTGATAATTTCATCCCCCAATTGATAAACTCTCAAAGGATATGATCAAGCAGTTTTCAGATGAAGAAATCATAGGTATCAATAATTATAGGAAAAAATGTTCCAAATCACTCTTAACTAGAACAAAGAAAATTAAAACAACTCTGAGAGGTACCACCTCACACTTACTGGATTGGCCATTATGACAGTAAAGGAAAATGATAAATGTTGAAGGGGATGTGGCAAAATTGGAACACTAAAGCATTGCTGGTGGAGTTGTGAACTGATCCAATAATTTTGTAGGGCAATTTGGAATTATGCCCAAAGGGTTATAAAGGAATGCATGCCTTCTGATTGAGTAATACCACTACTATGTCTGTCTTCTAAAGACATTAAAAAATGGAAGAGAACATGTTTCTACAAAAATATTTATAGCTTCTCTCTTTGTGGTGGCAAAGAATTAGAAAATAAGGGATGTCCCTCAATTGGGGAATGACAGAACAAATTGTGGTATCGGATGGTAATGGAATAATGTTTTGCTAAAGGGAATGATGATCATGATGATTTCAGAAAGAGTGGGAAAGGCCTACATGAACCGATACTGAGTGAAATAAGCAGAACCAGTAAAAATTTGCACACTGTAAGAGCAAGGTTGGGTAACAATCAAATGTGATAGATCTTGCTACTAACAGCAGTACAATGACCCAGAATAATCCTGAGGGACTTAAGTAAAAGAATGCTTTCTATCCCCAGAGAAAGAATTGTTGGAGGATTAATGTAGATGGAAGCATATGACTTGCCACTTGTTTATTTAGGTATGTTTTTTAGTGTTTTGATTTTATAAGATTATTCACTTAAAATTAATAATATAGAAATACCTTTTGTGTGATATGTATAACCCAGATTGGATTGCTCGCCAGCTCTAGGAGGGTGGAGGAAAGGAAGGAGGGAGACAGATTATATAACTTTGGAAAACTCATGTGGAAATTTGTTATTAAAATTAAATTAAATTAAAAAAATTTTGAAATGCATTCAGCTAAATTCTAAACATATAAACTGAAATGCTACCCCTGACCCTTTCTAGATCCACAATGAAGTCAGGTTCTCTTCATCTCTCTGGGTCTCAGTTTTCTCATCTGTAAAATATCTGGGTCTATGATTTCATTGATGTAAAGGAACTGGTAAAGAAGCCCCTGGTATTGAAGCGGGTTAGTAATTTTGCAATTAGCCATAGGAAGCTACCAGGAGTGCTGAGAGGTGTAATGATTTTTCCAATGTGGACATTAGAAAAAATGTGGGCAAATAAATATGAAAAAATGATTTCATGGCATCTAAGGTCTTTACTAGTTCTAAAGCAATTGTCCTATGTATAATATCACAATATTTTTCTTTAAAATTGACTAATTTTATCATTCTCTTTATCCCAGAAATTTTTCTGCTAGGAATATAATCCAATGAAGTCAATGAAAAAAAGAAAGGTCTCATATACACCAAAATATTTATAGCTGCACTTTTATAATAGCAAATAAATAGAAATAAAATAGATCTTTAGGAACTGGAGATTGGCTAAGCATACTGTATTATATGACAATGACTATACAAAGAAAAATGCATATGACTCATACAAAAAAGCATGAGAATACATATTATTAATTGATAAAAATGAAATAGAATCAGGACAACAATATGTACAGTGAATCCAACAATGAAATTAGAAATAATATTCTACCCCAAATCAAAACTGAATGCTATGATTATAATGTCCAAAACTGGGCCTAAAAAGAGATAGGAAAAGAGACTCCATCCCACTTCTTTGTAGAAGTGGGGAACTCTGGGCTTGGAATACAGCCTGTAGAGGTTAAATTTTTCACCACATTAGTTTTGTTCAACTGTATTTCTCTTGTTTTTTTTTTAACTTTTGTTATAAAGTATGACTTCTTAATTGGGGGAAATGGGACAAAAGCATTTGAAAATGTAGGTAATATAAAATAAAAGATTGTTAACAGTTTATTTAAAATATTTTCTTCCTCAAGTTCTTTCAGTCATTCTCAATATAATTAAGTTCACTTGCTATAGTTCAGCATTTTTTTTTCTGAGATGAAAGGGTGGGTTTAAAATCATCAGAAAATAAAAGCTCTCATTGTGATTTCTTCCCCCACATTCAAAAGGAAACAGAAAATGTGTTAATTATTGTAGAAATCACTGTTGCCTTTTTACTTAGCCCTATAATATCGTATGGTCTAGCAGCTTCAAAAGATATATATTAAATGTAATGTGTTTGGTATCATTTCAATATATGTTATATAAATCTTTTCTATAAACTCATAGAAAAAATAACAGTTAAATAATTGTTTGCTATTACATGGACAAGATGGTTGAAGCTCACCCTGGACCTCCATCCTATAGTTCTATATTTAAGTTATTATTTGTGTTAATTAGGTCTTGAGCTTTGTTGTTTCAATAATGCTGAGTAACAATTGTTATTAGCACCATCTAAATTTTTTAGAAATCAGTTTTCCACCCTCATTATGTCTTTATTATCATTTGCTATTATTGCCAAAAAAATCCTTTGTAGATGTTGAAAAATACTAGTTAACTACCAAAATCCATGCCTATTTTCCCAACTCTATAAAAATTGTTTAAACTGCCCCTTCCAATCTTGCCCAAACTGAAAGTGCAGCAGCCAGTTAGGCCCAATTATAATACTGTTTGGTACAGAACCTTTAAGCTACTTGTTTTTTTTTTTCTTTTTTTTTTTCTCATTGGACTTGGTTAACACCTTTTTATGCATCCAGATACCTCTCCCATTTAAGGTGGTGGGCCCACCATAATGATGCCAGCCTTAATACAGATGCTGAGTTGGTTTTAGTCTTACTTAGAAATTATGAACTGAAGTGATCCACTAGCTTCAGCATCCCAGGAATCAGGGATTATAAATGTAATTCACACTGATTCTGTAAAATCCATAAGAATATTCTTTGCTTGCATCCAGTTTGGATATCCTTGATCAAAACAGAAGGGAACAGATAGACCCCATTTTTATAGTCCCACAACTGAGAGGTATAGAGACTCTAACATTCAATTCTATTTTGTTGTTGTTGTTGTTGTTTACAAAAAAAATTACTTAGTAGAACAAAAATCAGTCTTAAAGGTCCCAACAAGGTATCTCAAAATTATATCCTTAAGTCACTTAAGTAATCAGGATAAACACAGCCACAGAGATAACTCTTCAATTAATACTATCAGTATCAGATTAGTATATACAATAAAAGCAAAGGTCCCTCTTTTATGGGCATTTCTATTGAGTTGACTTTTTTGAGTTCACTTAAATTTTGGTTGTTCTTTGACATTTTCTTCTCACAGAAAACTTGTTATCTACAACACACATTTGTGAGGTCAAAATGATCAAACAGTCTGATTTTGGCCTACTTAGTGAGCACCATCTTATAACCAATCCAAATGATCATCACAAACTATCGCTTCCAACAGTGCCTAACTTACCATCAGAGGTCATGTAGGAACAGGTTAAAGCCAATGACGTTCCATAAAACCTCAGATGGACGATGATTCAAAAAGACAGTTTATTTAGTGTGCTATCAGCATCTCAATCTCTTGTGCTCAGAGAAGGATTTTCCATGCTTTTCTGCTTCATTATTTCAGCTAGTTAGATTAATCTTGATATGTGAAGTTAAAGTCTGGCAATACTGCTTCTCTTCACTTTGCTATCTTCACAAGCTGTTACCTAGAATTACAAGCTATACATCTGCATTTATTTTTAATCAAGGAATTTTTAACTTCCATTCCCATTTGTCTCTCAGCTACTGATATCAGTATAATAATCCTATCATCCAAGATTCAGAATATAGATAAAAACCACTTAAACTATAAGTCTAAAATTTCTAAGGTAACTACACATAATAAAAGAGCTTCATCCTTCTAAAACATAAAAAAATGAGGAAGTAGATTTCTCTGGGGAATAGAATGCTGCCTGGAAACAAATATTACCCTTTTGGTTCAAAGTCATTAAATAATATATATCCTCATGGAGCTATTGGACTTATTTCTTAATGAATTTTGTTAGTTAACTTAGTAAAATTGTCTAGGTACACAGGGTCCTAGGCACAAAACAAGGAAAAGAACATTTCATTCATGCCACTGACATGATGGAAAGGTAAAGGAAGGGAATAAGGATCAATTAATTGCCTACTATTTCAGGTACTGTGCTATGAAGTATTTACCCATATTATTTCATTGTATCATCACAATATTCCTGTAAGCACTAATCAGTGTTTTTCCCTTTTTTTAAAAAAATGAATTAATTTTTTTGTTGGCTCCAACAAAATTCCCAAGTAAATTCCTGCAATTCCCATAGCACAGGAATATGATATGTAATATATATGCATACATATATATGTCAAATTTAAATACATGTATATAGAAACTATGTCTTCCATGTATCCATTTATCATTTCTTTTTTTCTGGAGAGAGGCATTCACAAGTTATTCTTCAAATATTACTTATGTAGCAGTATATAATATTCTCTTAGTTTTTTTCATTTTGCTTTTCATAATTTCATGTAGGTCTTTCTATATTGCGTTTATTAATCTGATCATCATTACTAACAGGGGAACTCTTCTTTAGAATTGTTTCTCTTTATGCTTTTAGAATTATATTTTAGTGAGCTTCCCATCCCTTCTTGGCTTCTTTACTTCCTCCTATAGAAATTTTGTCCATGAGATCTTACCAACCATTCCTCTGAATGGTTTTAGTCTATTACAAAAATTGTCTATTACAAAATCTAGGATACCTGTCAAACTATTTTCTGGTTCTCTAATCTCTAATTCTCAGATCCATAATCTATTTACTGAAAATTTCCATTTTTTAAATTAGGATACATCGTATACCCCAATGATAGACTTCCTTTTGTTTTTGCCTTCCATTAATCTATCCCTTACCACTCTTCTGCCCTGAAATGAATACTTAGTGTCAATTCTAAGTCAGAAGGTATGGATTTTTTTTAAACCCATACCTTCCGTGTTGGAGTCAATAGTGTGTATTGGCTCAAAGGCAGAAGAGTGGTAAGGGTAGGCAATGGGGGTCAAGTGACTTGCCCAGGGTCACACAGCTGGGAAGTGTCTGAGACCAGACTTGAACCTAGGACCACCCATCTCTAAGCCTGGCTCTCAATCCACTAAGCTACCCATCTGCCCCCCATAGATTTTTTTTTAAAGTGAAAAAAAACAACTTTGAAATATATTCTTAAACTAATTTTAAGTAGCAAATTCAATATAGATTAAAAAATTAAAATTTCAGTGTGCATTAACATGAGTACCAGCCTAAAAAAAACTGAAAAGAAGATGAACTTTAATTGGTTTCTTCTCCTATCAGTGCCCCTCTCCCAAGTACCACTGCAGATGTCCCCCAGCATCTTATTCTTTTCTTCATAATCAGTGTGTCACTTAGAGGTAGTTGTCTTTTAAGTTTAATTGTATTTTATCTCATAAATTTGAGTCTTTAAATCTAAGGGATTATGCAACTATTCTGGGCTAGTGTGAAAAATAGAAGACAGCCACTCCCAAATTATATATGAATTTTTAACTGGGGCCTTCTGGAGACAAGACCTTCAAGATTGCAAGGAGGATATCCAAGTTTTATTTTAAGATCAGTCTGGCAAACGTTGGGAGGCTGGATTAGAAGAGAGAGAAACTGAAAACAGGGAAACAACAAATTAGGTGAGAAGAGATAATGCCTAAACTGGAGTAGCAGCTCTCTGTGACAGAAGGAAAGAAATGAATATGTGTGATGTGGTGGAAGTATAATTGATATTGTTTTGACAACTTAATGGCTATAGAATACAGCATAGAAGCATGGATATTGGGATGCACTATTATTATTATTACATATTAGATATGTTACCCAAGGCAGTGTAGGGCAAGAATTAAGCATTTTTAAGTCATAACCCATTGATTATATACGGTGAAGCCTCTGAATTCCATCATTAAAATAAACCACATATAGCTAGAAAATAAACTAATTATAAGAAATACAGTTATTAACTTTATTATTACTTTCGTAGATCCCAGGATGCCTGATTTGGTATCATAGGCAACAAGAGAGAAAAACATTCCAAGATTCCAAAAACATTCCATTGGAAAAGGGTAGTCAAAAGCTATAGAAGTAATTGTGAAGAAACAAGATGGGATCTTTACTTATTTAACAGCCAGTCCCCATGAGGGCAGCTAGCTGTCTCAGGGAATAGAACACTGGGGCTGGAGTCAGGAAGATCAGAATTCAAAAGCAACCTCAGACAATTTCTATCTATGAGACCCTGCACAAGTCATCATGCAACCTGTTTGCTTCAGTTTCTTAATCTGTAAAATGAGGTGGAGAAGGAAATGGAAAACCACTCAAGTATCTTTGCCAAGAAAATCTGAAATAGGGTGTCAAAGAGTCAGATAAACTAAAAAACAACAATAGCAACCCTCAAAGGAAAGCATCTTATCTTGTGTTGTGTTTTGTCATTTATTAATTTTGCTTGAACTCAACTTGATGTAACTAGAGATTCTTTGAACCCAGAATATTTCCCTGACCTCGGTAATTCCCTAGAAATTTGGAAGATGGCTACAGGGAGTTTGGCTTCACCCAGGTCATGGATCCAACTAAAAAAAATTCTTTTTTTGTGTCATCTAATCAAGATTTTGTTTTGGGGTCCCTTTGTGGTTTGTCTTTGTCAAAATCATTTGAATATTAACATTTATTGACATTCATCTGAATCAACCTTACTTCAAAATGCCCTACCAGCAAAATTGCTTAACTGTGTACATGTGGGCATCTAGGTGGCACAGTGGATAGAATCAGGTATGAAGTTAGAAAGACTAATGTTCCTGAGTTCAGTCTGGCCTCGGACACTTACTATCTGTGTGACCCTGGGCAAGTCGAGTCACTTAACCCTGTTGGCTTCAGTTCCTCATCTGAAATGAGTTGGAGAAAAAAATGGGACACGTTTGCAGTATCTTTGCCAAGAAAACCCCAAATAGGGTTCACAAAGTGTCAGCCATGACTGAAAAACAACTAAATAAAAACAACCCCATAAGAAAAGCACCTGATGCTGTTTGCTTAGGTGCCTCAACTATAAAATGAGCTGGAGAAATAAATGGCAAACCGCTCCATATCTTTGCCAAGAAAACTCCTGAAATGTTTGAACAAGGAGAAGAGGTTTGTTAGTAAGTTCCCTTGTCTAAATTCTCTATAATATAAACCTTCAAGAGTCTGAATGAAAGGGAGATACCCCTGTTTTGCAACTTGCTCTACCAATGTATTTCTAAACCTACTGCAGATTTTGGAGTTTGTTCTCATGAGCAATACAAAACATATTTAAACTCCTTTTGAGGGGTTTCATCTATGTGTTAAATACTTTCTCAAATACCCTTTTATAACCTGAAATCCTGGAGACATGAAGTTTCAGTTATTTGCTGTGGGCAGTTCCACATTCAGCAAACTTAAATAAGATGTTCACAGTGTCCCTGGCCGTACCAGATATTGAAAGGAGGAGGTAAAGATGTAAAAGTGGGAGATGGGACTGTGCTAGAGTCCACCTTAATCTGATTTTCTAATTCATCGAAGACCCTGCTATTAGCAACTACTTGTGTGACATTGAAAATCATTCTGGTTTTGCCATTAATGAGTGTGCTGGTACCTAGAATATTGCACAAATTTAAAATTATTTCAATTCACTGATTCCTGGTGAGTTGAAATATTGCATTGCTAAGCTCATCCTCCTTCTATTTTCAGTGATAATCCCCATTATGACTGCTCCTTCCTTCATCTTTCATAGAAAATGGACTTTGAACTACATGGAAATTAGAGAGCATCTAGCCCAGGCCCCCCATTTTACACATGAGGAAACTGAGGCACAGAGATATAAAATGGCAGAATTACGATTCCAACCAAGAGACTGGATTGAATGCAGTACTCTATCTACTACAGCATATTATCTATGTACTCTAGCAAGCCACTTCTGCCTCTAGGCAAAATTGATGTGTTGGTTAGTACATGAAGCCTCTAGGAAGGCAGTTATCCTCATGACTACACCCCTCTAAGCCCATCGCATATTCCATAAATTTTTCATTTCCATTGCCACCACTTTCAGTTAGCTCCAGCCTCCAGCTATATAACCCAGCATGCTGAGAAAAAAGTCACTGCCAGTCAAATGGGGTGAAGGGGGCTCAGTGGGATGTGGAGGCGGGAGAGGGCCCAGGTGGTGCTGCATGTTCAGCCTGCTGAAGACTCCCCTGGGGACCATCCACAGTGCCAGGTTGGTGGGGAACAGCTGGGGCTAGGTGTAGGTTGATTGTATCCGCAATTTCATGCAGGACTCCTATTCATAGTCCATTTAAAGAAAGGCAAAAAGTGAAGTTTTTTGGAGTGTATTTTTGAGGCCACCCCTGATAATTCATGAGTGGCAAAGTGTTAAGACTAGGGCCAAGAGAAGAAGCGGATGAAGTTTTTCCACATTCCTAGTTACTCAGAATAAAGGAAGTGTCTGTATTACCAAAAACATCTTCACACAACTGTGTTAGGGACTCAGGACCCAGACAACCTGTGTCACTTCAAACCAAACCATTTCGACATTTATTAAACACCTACTCCGTGAAGAATGTTAGGAACGTTGCAAAGTGTAAATAAGATGTGTTTCCTGCCCTCGTATATCTTAGAGTCTAATGGTGGGGGTGAACTTCAAACTTCAATAAATATTGTTGGATGCAAAATGACACGGTAGAGGAAGTTCCTCATCAAGAGCTCCCTGCACTGATAAAATCAAAGATCTGGTTTTAAAAGAGGGACAGAGGCTGTTTATCTATGATCTCTTTGGGGTACAACCCCAGCAATGGTATGGTTGGATCAAAGGGCAGGCATTCTTTTATAGCCCTTTGAGCATAGTTCCAAATTGCCAGCCAGAATGGCTGGATCAGTTCACAGCTCCACCAGCAATGCATTAATGTCCCAATTTTGCCACATCCCCTCCAGCATTCATTACTCTCCCCTTCTTTCATTTTAGCCAATCTGCTGGGTGTGAGGTGATACCTCAGAGTTGTTTTGATTTGCATTTCTCTAATTATTAGAGATTTAGAACACTTTCTCATGTGCTTAATGATAGTTTTGATTTCTTTATGTGAAAATTGCCTATTCATGTCCCTTGCCCATTTATCATTTGGGGAATGGCTTGATTTTTTATACAATTGATTTACCTCCTTATATATTTGAGTAATTATTAAACCCCTGACAGAGTTTTTTGTTATAAAGATTTTTTTCCCAATTCTCTCTCTTTCTCTTTCTCTCTCTCTCTCTTTCTCTTTACATATATATATGTATATATATATATATATACACACATATGTGTGTATATATGTATATGTCTAGATATGTATATATCTATATATAATATGTATGCATTTGAATGAAGATATATGAAATATACTTATTTCTTTACATAAACATGCATATATGATATATGCATATCTACATATGTATGCAATATACATACACACACATTGCATTTGCTTGTCACTGTTCCTCCCTTTATTTATGTAACCCAATTATGAAGCACCTACACCAGAATAATTACAATCTATTATTTTATTGCATCATATCTGCAAATTCAAATCTCATTAAATAGAAATTATACCCATAACGCTAAAGAATAGGAAAACTTTATATTGTACATCTGCCTACCCACCACCTAACTCTTGACATAAAGAGATGAAGCAATCACTTCACTGCTTGTGAGAAGTTCAAGGCTTATCATACCTACTTCTCACCCTGGTCTCAAGCTATCCTATAAATTCAGGGTTGGCAAAGGTGGAGGTGTAAACGATCCAACCCAGTTGCACTCAGCTGTAACTCATTATAACTGCCCTGTCTCTAATCTATCTCTTCAACTTCCCTGATGTTTCCTAAACTCTCAGCCTAATCAAATGCCCAGCATCTCCTCCCAACACTGGGTCCCAGTTCACATAGTCTTCTCATGATAATCTCTTCTTGAGCAAGAAGACACAAATCTTTTCTGTCTGAGACTAGATTCTTCAGAAATTCATTCACATTTAGGGATGTCCTACAGCCTTTTCTCTGTTCCAAGAAATTGGTCTCCAAGAAACTGCTTCATAACTCAAGTAGCAACTCCTCCACGAAGCCTTCCATGATCTCCCAAGAGGGAATGACTTTTTCCCTTTGCTACTCAAAAATACTTTGCTTGGTACTTCCTTTATGCACTTAGTAATTAGTCACTTAATATTGCATGTGAAAGGTATTTATTGTGTTATATCTTCACATAAGCTGTAAGTGGAGGGAAAGAGCTAGGTATTGGGTAAATATTATATTTTCCCTAACAAAATCATTTAACAATTTAACATAATGCTCTGGCCGTGGTAGACATGTGATAAATGTTTATGGTTTCTCTTGACACAGCCACACTTTGAAATAAGTGGATCTGAACTTCAAGTGCCACCTTAGTTATTTATATTTATTATATTCCCTTGATCAGAATTCTGAAAGGAGACAAAACAAGAGAGGACATTTTGGGGCACAGGCAAAAACATAAGAAAGGAACAAAGGCAGCATACAGAGTAATTAAGCATGCCTGAAGAGTAGACTATATGGAAGATGGCAATAAGATGAAAAACTGGAAATGTAAGGTCACATCAAATTTTAAGGGCCCTTATATCTAGGGCAGCTAGATGGATGGAGTGTAGCGGATTGAGTGCAGTGTCTGGCAGCAGGAAGACCTGAGTTCAAATACATCCAACCACTTTCTGACTGTGAGACCCTGGGCAGGTCCCTTAACCTATCTGTCTTTCTTTCCTCATCTATAGAATGTTCTGAAGAAGGAAATAGAAAATTACCTTAGTATCTTTGCCAAGAAATTCTCAGATGGGGACAGGAAAAGTTAGACATGACCAAACAATAAGAAGTATCTCAGGCAAAAGTTTGAGTTGTACTGTGTAAGTACTGGAGAATCACTGAAAGTTGACAAGCAGATTAATGGCGTACAACAGCATAAAATAGCAGTGGTGATTGGTGATGAAGGTTGGCCCCAGGAAGCAAAGGGAGATAAAAGGATGTATTAGGGAAATGTTGCAATAGTACAACAACGTGGTAATGAAGGCTTCTTCTCCTGACATAGTGGCAATAAGAAACATTTTTTCAGGAATAGAATCAAAAGAACTTAGAGATTGATTGAATATGAGAGGTAAGAGGTAAAGGAAAGTGAAAAGACAAGAATAATAGAAGTTTTCAAATTTTGTAGGATGAATGAAGGTAGTGTCATAAGCAGGAATAGTGAGGTTGAGAGAATCAGGTTTGGAAAAAATAATAAACCTGATTTGGAGACATAGAATTTGAGGTGACAGTAAAATGTCTAGAAATAATGTGTTAGCAGATGCCAATGGGGTGAATTAATTTGCCATGGAACTGAGAGAGAGAGAGAGAGAGAGAGAGAGAGAGAGAGAGAGAGAGAGAGAG